>NC_142290.1:13488776-13811401 GCF_965620075.1 Prunus avium
TTGGAGTGGTTGGTGTATTCCATACTTCTAGCGATTGGATTTCACTCAAAACTAGCCAAATGACTCCTCCCGCCATATTATGATGTTGCCCAAGTTTTGGGCTCGATCCGAAATCAATAGGTGTGAGTAATTGGACAATTCAAGTTCAACGGCAGTTCGTTCCTAATTGGAGTGGTTGGTGTATTCCATACTTCTTGCGATTGGATTGCACTCAAAACTCACCAAATGACTCCTCCCACCATATTATGATGTTGCCCAAGTTTTGGGCTCGATCCGAAATCAATAGGTGTGAGAAATTGGACAATTCAAGTTCAACGGCAGTTCGTTCCTAATTGGAGTGGTTGGTGTATTCCATACTTCTAGCGATTGGATTTCACTCAAAACTCACCAAATGACTCCTCCCACCAAGTTCAACGGCAGTTCGTTCCTAATTGGAGTGGTTGGTGTATTCCATACTTTTAGGGATTGGATTTCACTCAAAACTCACCAAATGACACCTACCACCATATTATGATGTTGCCCAAGTTTTGGGCTCGATCCGAAATCAATAGGTGTTCAAAATTGGACAATTCAAGTTCAACGGCAGTACGTTCCTAATTGGAGTGGTTGGTGTATTCCATACTTCTACCGATTGGATTTCACTCAAAACTCACCAAATGACTCCTCCCACCATATTATGATGTTGCCCAAGTTTTGGGCTCGATCAGAAATCAATAGGTGTTCGAAATTGAACAATTCAAGTTCAACGGCAGTTCGTTCCTAATTGGAGTGGTTGGTGTATTCCATACTTCTAGCGATTGGATTTCACTCAAAACTCACCAAATGACTCCTCCCACCATATTATGACGTTGCCCAAGATTTGGGCTCGATCCGAAATCAATAGGTGTTCCAAATTGGACAATTCAAGTTCAACGGCAGTTCGTTCCTAATTGGGGTGGTTGGTGTATTCCATACTTCTAGCGATTGGATTTCACTCTAAACTAACCAAATGACTCCTCCCACCATATTATGATGTTGCCCAAGTTTTGGGCTCGATCCGAAATCAATAGGAGTGAGAATTTGAACAATTCAAGTTCAACGGCAGTTCGTTCCTAATTGGAGCGGTTGGTGTATTCCATACTTCTAGCGATTGGATTTCACTCAAAACTCACGAAATGACTCCTCCCACCATATTATGATGTTGCCCAATTTTTGGGCTCGATCCGAAATCAATAGGTGTTCCAAATTGGACAATTCAACTTCAACGGCAGTTCGTTCCTAATTGGAGTGGTTGGTGTATTCCATACTTCTAGCGATTGGATTTCACTCAAAACTCACCAAATGACTCCTCCCACCATATTATGATGTGGACCAAGTTTTGGGCTCAATCCGAAATCAATAGGTGTTCCAAATAGGACAATTCAAGTTCAACGGCAGTTCGTTCCTAATTGGGGTGGTTGGTGTATTCCATACTTCTAGCGATTGGATTTCACTCAAAACGCACCAAATGACTCCTCCCACCAAATTATGATGTTGCCCCAGTTTTGGGCTCGATCCGAAATCAGTAGGTGTGAGAAATTGGTCAATTCAATTTGAACGGCAGTTCGTTCCTAATTGGAGTGGTTGGTGTATTCCATACTTCTAGCGATTGGATTTCACTCAAAACTCACCAAATGACTCCTCCCACCATATTATGATGTTGCCCAAGTTTTGGGCTCGATCCGAAATCAATAGGTGTGAGAAATTGGACAATTCAAGTTCAACGGCAGTTCGTTCCTAATTGGAGTGGTTGGTGTATTCCATACTTCAAGCGATTGGATTTCACTCAAAACACACCAAATGACTCCTCCCACCATGTTATGATGTTGCCCAAGTTTTGGGCTCGATCCGAAATCAATTGGTGTGAGAAATTGGACAATTCAAGTTCAATGGCAGTTCGTTCCTAATTGGAGTGGTTGGTGTATTCCACACTTCTAGCGATTGGATTTCACTCAAAACTCACCAAATGACACCTCCCACCATATTATGATGTTGCCCAAGTTTTGGGCTCGATCAGAAATCAATACGCGTGAGAAATTGGACAATACAATTTCAAAGGCAGTTCGTTCCTAATTGGAGTGGTTGGTGTATTCCATACTTCTAGCGATTGGATTTCACTCAAAACTCACCAAATGACTCCTCCCACCATATTATGATGTTGCCCTAGTTTTGGACTCGATCCGAAATCAACGGGTCTTCCAAATTTGACAATTAGAGTTCAGCGGCAGTTCATTCCTAATTGGGGTGGTTGGTGTATTCCATACTTCTAGCGATTGGATTTCACTCCAAACTAACCAAATGACTCCTCCCACCATATTATGATGTTGCCCAAGTTTTGGGCTCGATCCGAAATCAATAGGTGTGAGTAATTGGGCAATTCAAATAAAACGGCAGTTCGTTCCTAATTGGAGTGGTTGGTGTATTCCATACTTCTAGCGATTGGATTTCACTCAAAACTCACCAAATGACTCCTCCCACCATATTATGATGTTTCCCAAGTTTTGGGCTCGATCCAAAATCAATAGGTGTGGGAAATTGGACAATTCAAGTTCAACGGCAGTTCGTTCCTAATTGGAGTGGTTGGTGTATTACATACTTCTAGCGATTGGATTTCACTCAAAACTCACCAAATGACTCCTCCCACCAAGTTCAACGGCAGTTCGTTCCTAATTGGAGTGGTTGGTGTATTCCATACTTCTAGCGATTGGATTTTACTCAAAACTCACCAAATGACTCCTCCCACCATATTATGATGTTGCCCAAGTTTTGGGCTTGATCCGAAATCAATAGGTGTTCGAAATTGGACAATTCAAGTTCAACGGCAGTTCGTTCCTAATTGGAGTGGTTGGAGCATTCCATACTTCTAACGATTGGATTTCACTCAAAACTCACCGAATGACTCCTCCCACCATATTATGATGTTGCCCAAGTTTGGGGCTCGATCCAAAATCAAAAGGTGTGAGAAATTGGACAATTCAAGTTCAACGGCAGTTCGTTCCTAGTTGCAGTGGTTGGTGTATTCCATACTTCTAGCGATTGGATTTCACTTAAAACTCACCAAATGACTCCTCCCACCATATTATGATGTTGCCCAAGTTTTGGGCTTGATCCGAAATCAATAGGTGTTCGAAATTGGACAATTCAAGTTCAACGGCTGTTCGTTCCTAATTGGAGTGGTTGGTGCATTCCATACTTCTAACGATTGGATTTCACTCAAAACTCACCGAATGACTCCTCCCACCATATTATGATGTTGCCCAAGTTTGGGGCTCGATCCAAAATCAAAAGGTGTGAGAAATTGGACAATTCAAGTTCAACGACAGTTCGTTCCTAATTGGAGTGGTTGGTGTATTCCACACTTCTAGCGATTGGATTTCACTCAAAACTCACCAAATGACTCCTCCCACCACATTATGATGTTGCCCAAGTTTTGGGCTCGATCCGAAATCAATAGGTGTTCCAAATTGGACAATTCAAGTTCAACGGCAGTTCGTTCCTAATTGGAGGGGTTGGTGTATTCCATACTTCTGGCGATTGGATTTCACTCAAAACTCACCAAATGACTCCTCCCACGGTATTATGATGTGGCCCAGGTTTGGGGCTCGATCCGAAATCAATAGGTGTGAGAAATTGGACAATTCAAGTTCATTGGCAGTTCGTTCCTAATTGGAGGGGTTGGTGTATTCCATGTTTCTAGTGATTGGATTTCGCTCAAAACTCACCAAATGACTCGGCCCACCATATTATGATGTTGCCCAAGTTTTGGGCTCGATCCGAAATCAATAGGTGTCAGAAATTGGACAATTCAAGTTCAACGGCAATTCGTTCCTAATTGGAGTGGTTGGTGTATTCCATACTTCTAGCGATTGGATTTCACTCAAAACTCACCAAATGACTCTTCCCACCTTATTATGATATTGCCCAAGTTTTGGGCTCGATTCGAAATCAATAGGTATTCCAAATTGGACAATTCAAGTTCAACGGCAGTTCGTTCCTAATTGGAGTGGTTTGGTGTATTCCATACTTCTAGCGATTGGATTTCACTCAAAACTCACCAAATGACTCCTCCCACCATATTATGATGTTGCACAAGTTTGGGGTTCGATCCGAAATCAATAGGTGTGAGAAATTGGACAATTCAAGTTTAACGGCTGTTCGTTCCTAATGGGAGTGGTTGGTGTATTCCATACTTCTAGCGATTGGATTTTACTCAAAACTCACCAAATGACTTTGTTGTGTAGATACAGCTTCCCCAAAATGGATTAAGCTGCATCCTCAACTTGTGATACTCGCAAGTGCACGAGCTGTTCGGTAATATAGCGAATGTATGTGCGAGGTCGATCCCACGAGGATTGGTGATTGAATGATCCAATTCATTTTCCCTACACAAAACAGAAATGAAAAAAAAAAGGAAATAAATAAAACAAGAAAGAAAGAAAATAACTAACTCAAGTAGATAAGTTCCCAAGTTCAATTAGATTAACGGATTGATTCTAGTAATGTATGATTAAGCCATGGTGTTTGGTCATAACCTTGTGTTCCTAATTCCCTAATTTGATCATTTGTTGTCTAACCTAAAATTAAGCATTAGGAACCCATTAAGCATAGAAGAACAATTTAAACAACCAAGCATGTATCTAATCCCTGTTGTCAAATGTCCATACATACTCTTCCTATTCATAGTTCAATTCGAATTCAAGCATGGTGTATACTCTTAATTCAAACCAAGATAGCTAACATGCAAGCCTAAATGGTGATCAATCATTCAAACAAGCATATTAACTTATAAGCATAATGAATAAGAACAAAAACCATAATTGAAACTTGGAAACTAATTCAACTTGAAACTAAAGAAAGAATGTACATAAGGAAAAGTAAAGTAGAACTAAGAAATACTTAAGCAGAATTTCAGCACAAATATTTCATTACAACAATTGAAAACTAGAAAATGAAACTAAGAGAATTTGAGGGAGAGAAGGGAAGGGAGCTCTAGAGAAGTGTTTGAGAGCTCCCCCCCTTGGGGTGTGTTTACAAGCTTAGAGAACTTCCCTATTTATAGGCCTAGGGGAAGTGAAAATCTGAATTCAATATGGCTAATGCATACAACACTTGTTTTATAAAATCTGAAATGGTTGATGCACTTGTATTAGAAAATCTAAATTGGGTGATGCACTTGTATTAGAAAATCTTGAATTGGTTGATGCACTTCACCAATAGATCCCACCAGCAGCCCTAGCTCATCTTCATGTCACCATGACCAAGCTTCCAACCAGAAATGATAGCTCATACCTAGCTCACCATGACCAAGCATCCAACCAGCACATGCTGAGGTCAGCATGACCAGCAACTTCAAGGACTTACAACTTGGGCTTCTCTTAATCAAATTAGGACTTTAAGCATTCGAAATTGAAGTTCGGAATGTCTTCTTTCCAGCCATATGTTATTTGGGCCAATCCAAGGTCGGAGGAAGAAGTTAAGGCCGAAACAAATTGCTAACTCATTTTCCGCGCTGATAAGATCCATCCTGAGCATGGTTCTGTGTTTGCTAGGTAACGGACTCCATATTTATCCAATGGGGCTGAAATTTGGATACGTTATAGTACACACCAATTGGAACAACCTTCATGAAGAATGTGGCCTCATTCGAGCTATGTAGGTTGTTGAAACAAAGCTTGCAATATGACCTACGGAACTGGACTGGCAGGGGGCTGTAGCCAAAATGAGTTTGTCTTTAAGCTCTTCATCCATTCATCCAAATTAGGCCTTAACATGCTTGAATTGCATGAATTATGCTCTCTAAAGCCATCATTACTACCAAAAGCCCAATGAACTGAAAGATCAACACAAAAAGGATTAAAAGCACAAGTTTAACTCAAAAACATAACCAAATCATAAGCTAGAAGGGTACAAAATGATATACAATTATGAACCGATCAGACTCCTCCCACGATATTATGATGTTGCCCAGGTTTGGGGCTCGATCCGAAATCAATAGGTGTGAGAAATTGGACAATTCAAGTTCAACGGCAGTTCGTTCCTAATTGGAGTGGTTGGTGTATTCCACATTTCTAGCGATTGGATTTCTCTCAAAACTCACCAAATGACTCCTTCCACCATATTATGATGTTGCCCAAGTTTTGGGCTCGATCCGAAATCAATACGTGTGAGAAATTGGACAATTCAAGTTCAACGGCAGTTCGTTCCTAATTGGAGTGGTTGGTGTATTCCATACTTCTAGCGATTGGATTTCACTCCAAACTCACCAAATGACTCTTCCCACCATATTATGATATTGCCCAAGTTTTGGGCTCGATCCGAAATCAATAGGTGTTCCAAATTGGACAATTTAAGTTCAACGGCAGTTCGTTCCCAATTGGAGTGGTTGGTGTATTCCATACTTCTGGCGATTGGATTTCACTCAAAACTCACCAAATGACTCCTCCCACCATATTATGATGTTGCCCAAGTTTTGGGCTCGATCCGAAATCAAAGGTGTTCCAAATTGGACAATTCAAGTTCAACGGCAGTTCGTTTCTAATTGGAGTGGTTGGTGTATTCCATACTTCTAGCGATTGGATTTCACTCAAAACTCACCAAATGACTCCTCCCACCATATTATGATGTTGCCCAAGTTTTGGACTCGATCCGAAATCAATAGGTGTTCCAAATTGGACAATTCAAGTTCAACGGCAGTTCGTTCCTAATTGCAGTGGTTGGTGTATTCCATACTTCTAGCGATTGGATTTCACTCAAAACTCACCAAATGACTCCTCCCACCATATTATGATGTTGCCCAAGTTTTGGGCTGGATCCGAAATCAATAGGTGTGAGAAATTGGATAATTCAAGTTCAACGACAGTTCGTTCCTAATGGGAGTGGTTGGTGTATTCCATACTTCTAGCGATTGGATTTCACTCAAAACTCACCAAATGACTCTTCCCACCATATTATGATATTGCCCAAGTTTTGGGCTCGATCCGAAATCAATAGGTGTTCCAAATTGGACAATTCAAGTTCAACGGCAGGTCGTTCCTAATTGGAGTGGTTGGTGTATTCCATACTTCTAGCGATTGGATTTCACTCAAAATTCACCAAATGACTCCCACCATATTATGCTGTTGCCCAAGTTTTGGGCTCGATCCGAAATCAATCGGTGTGCGAAATTGGACAATTCAATATCAACGGCCGTTCGTTCCTAATTGGAGTGGTTGGTGTATTCCAAACTTCTAGCGATTGGATTTCACTCAAAACTCACCAAATGACTCTTCCCACCATATTATGATATTGCCCAAGTTTTGGGCACGATCCAAAATCAATAGGTGTTCCAAATTGGACAATTTAAGTTCAACGGCAGTTCGTTCCCAATTGGAGTGGTTGGTGTATTCCAGACTTCTGGGGATTGGATTTCACTCAAAACTCACCAAATGACTCCTCCCACCATATTATGATGTTGCACAAGTTTGGGGTTCGATCCGAAATCAATAGGTGTGAGAAATTGGCCAATTCAAGTTCAACGGCAGCTCGTTCCTAATGGGAGTGGTTGGTGTATTCCATACTTCTAGCGATTGGATTTCACTCAAAACTCACCAAATGACTCCTCCCACCATATTATGATGTTGCCCAAGTTTTGGGCTCGATCCGAAATCAAAGGTGTTCCAAATTGGACAATTCAAGTTCAACGGCAGTTCGTTTCTAATTGGAGTGGTTGGTGTATTCCACACTTCTAGCGATTGGATTTCACTCAAAACTCACGAAATGACTCCTCCCACCATATTATGATGTTGCCCAAGTTTTGGACTCGATCCGAAATCAATAGGTGTGAGAAATTGGACAATTCAAGTTCAACGGCAGTTCGTTCGAAATTGCAGTGGTTGGTGTATTCCATACTTCTAGCGATTGGATTTCACTCAAAATTCACCAAATGACTTCCACCATATTATGCTGTTGCCCAAGTTTTGGGCTCGATCCGAAATCAATAGGTGTGAGAAATTGGACAATTCAATTTCAACGGCAGTTCGTTCCTAATTGGAGTGGTTGGTGTATTCCACACTTCTAGCGATTGGATTTCACTCAAAACTCACCAAATGACTCTTCCCACCATATTATGATATTGCCCAAGTTTTGGGCTCGATCCGAAATCAATAGGTGTTCCAAATTGGACAATTCAAGTTCAACAGCAGGTCGTTCCAAATTGGAGTGGTTGGTGTATTCCATACTTCTAGCGATTGGATTTCACTCAAAATTCACCAAATGACTCCCACCATATTATGCTGTTGCCCAAGTTTTGGGCTCGATCCGAAATCAATCGGTGTGCGAAATTGGACAATTCAATTTCAACGACAGTTCGTTCCTAATTGGAGTGGTTGGTGTATTCCATACTTCTAGCGATTGGATTTCACTCAAAACTCACCAAATGACTCTTCCCACCATATTATGATATTGCCCAATTTTTGGGCACGATCCAAAATCAATAGGTGTTCCAAATTGGACAATTTAAGTTCAACGGCAGTTCGTTCCCAATTGGAGTGGTTGGTGTATTCCAGACTTCTGGCGATTGGATTTCACTCAAAACTCACCAAATGACTCCTCCCACCATATTATGATGTTGCCCAAGTTTTGGGCTCGATCCGAAATCAAAGGTGTTCCAAATTGGACAATTCAAGTTCAACGGCAGTTCGTTTCTAATTGGAGTGGTTGGTGTATTCCACACTTCTAGCGATTGGATTTCACTCAAAACTCACCAAATGACTCCTCCCACCATATTATGATGTTGCCCAAGTTTTGGGCTCGATCCGAAATCAATAGGTGTGAGAAATTGGACAATTCAAGTTCAACGGCAGTTCGTTCGAAATTGCAGTGGTTGGTGTATTCCATACTTCTAGCGATTGGATTTCACTCAAAACTCACCAAATGACTCCTCCCACCATATTATGATGTTGCCCAAGTTTTGGGCTCGATCCGAAATCAATAGGTGTTCCAAATTGGACAATTCAAGTTCAACGGCAGGTCGTTCCTAATTGGAGTGGTTGGTGTATTCCATACTTCTAGCGATTGGATTTCACTCAAAATTCACCAAATGACTCCCACCATATTATGCTGTTGCCCAAGTTTTGGGCTCGATCCGAAATCAATAGGTGTGAGAAATTGGACAATTCAATTTCAACGGCAGTTCGTTCCTAATTGGAGTGGTTGGTGTATTGCACACTTCTAGCGATTGGATTTCACTCAAAACTCACCAAATGACTCTTCCCACCATATTATGATATTGCCCAAGTTTTGGGCTCGATCCGAAATCAATAGGTGTTCCAAATTGGACAATTCAAGTTCAACAGCAGGTCGTTCCAAATTGGAGTGGTTGGTGTATTCCATACTTCTAGCGATTGGATTTCACTCAAAATTCACCAAATGACTCCCACCATATTATGCTGTTGCCCAAGTTTTGGGCTCGATCCGAAATCAATAGGTGTGAGAAATTGGACAATTCAATTTCAACGGCAGTTCGTTCCTAATGGAAGTGGTTGGTGTATTCCATACTTCTAGCGATTGGATTTCCCTCAAAACTCACCAAATGACTCCTCCCACCATATTATGATGTTGCCCAAATTTTGGACTCGATCCGAAATCAATAGGTGTTCCAAATTGGACAATTCAAGTTCAACTGCAGTTCGTTCCTAATTGCAGTGGTTGGTGTATTGCATACTTCTAGCTATTGGATTTCACTCAAAACTCACCAAATGACACCTCCCACCATATTATGATGTTGCCCAAGTTTTGGGCTCGATCCGAAATCAATAGGTTTGAGAAATTGGACAATTCATGTTCAACGGCAGTTCGTTCCTAATGGGAGTGGTTGGTGTATTCCATACTTCTAGCGATTGGATTTCACTCAAAACTCACCAACTGACTCTTCCACCATATTATGATGTTGCCCAAGTTTGGGGCTCGGTCCGAAATCAATAGGTGTTCCAAATTGGACAATTCAAGTTCAACGGCAGTTCGTTCCTAATTGCAGTGGTTGGTGTATTGCATACTTCTAGCGATTGGATTTCACTCAAAACTCACCAAATGACTCCTCCCACCATATTATGATGTTTCCCAAGTTTTGGGCTCGATTCGAAATCAATAGGTGTTCCAAATTGGACAATTCAAGTTTAACGGCAGTTCGTTCCTAATTGGAGTGGTTGGTGTATTCCATACTTCTAGCGATTGGATTTCACTCAAAACTCACCAAATGACACCTCCCACCATATTATGATGTTGCCCAAGTTTTGGACTCGATCCGAAATCAATAGGTGTTCCAAATTGGACAATTCAAGTTCAACGGCAATTCGTTCCTAATTGCAGTGGTTGGTGTATTGCATACTTCTAGCGATTGGATTTCACTCAAAACTCACCAAAGGACTCCTCCCACCATATTATGATGTTGCCCAAGTTTTGGGCTCGATCCGAAATCAATAGGTGTGAGAAATTGGACAATACAAGTTCAACGGCAGTTCGTTCCTAATGGGAGTGGTTGGTGTATTCCATACTTCTAGCGATTGGATTTCACTCAAAACTCACCAAATGACTCTTCCCACCATATTATGATATTGCCCAAGTTTTGGGCTCGATCCGAAATCAATAGGTGTTCCAAATTGGACAATTCAAGTTCAACGGCAGGTCGTTCCACATTGGAGTGGTTGGTGTACTCCATACTTCTAGAGATTGGATTTCACTCAAAACTCACCAAATGACTCCTCCCACCATATTATGATGTTGCCCAAGTTTGGGGCTCGGTCCAAAATCAATAGGTGTTCCAAATTGGACAATTCAAGTTCCACGGCAGTTCGTTCCTAATTGGAGTGGTTGGTGTATTCCATACTTCTAGCGATTGGATTTCACTCAAAACTCACCAAATGACTCCTCCCACCATATTACGATGTTGCCAAAGTTTAGGACTCGATCCGAAATCAATAGGTGTGAGAAATTGGACAATTCAAGTTCAACGGCAGTTCGTTCCTAATTGCAGTGGTTCGTGTATTCCATACTTCTAGCGATTGGATTTCACTCAAAACTCACCAAATGACTCCTCCCACCATATTATGATGTTGCCCAAGTTTTGGGCTCGATCCGAAATCAATAGGTGTGAGAAATTGGACAATTCAAGTTCAACGGCAGTTCGTTCCTAATGGGAGTGGTTGGTGTATTCCATACTTCTAGCGATTGGATTTCACTCAAAACTCACCAAATGACTCTTCCCACCATATTATGATATTGCCCAAGTTTTGGGCTCGATCCGAAATCAATAGGTGTTCCAAATTGGACAATTCAAGTTCAATGGCAGGTCGTTCCTAATTGGAGTGGTTGGTGTATTCCATACTTCTAGCGATTGGATTTCACTCAAAACTCCCCAAATGACTCCTCCCACCATATTATGTTGTTGCCCAAGTTTTGGGCCCGATCCGAAATCAATAGGTGTGAGAAATTGGACAATTCAAGTTCAACGGCAGTTCGTTCCTATTTGGAGTGGTTGGTGTATTCCATACTTCTAGCGATTGGATTTCACTCAAAACTCACCAAATGACTCCTCCCACCATATTATGATGTTGCCCAAGTTTTGGGCTCGATCCGAAATCAAAGGTGTTCCAAATTGGACAATTCAAGTTCAACGGCAATTCGTTTCTAATTGGAGTGGTTGGTGTATTCCATACTTCTAGCGATTGGATTTCACTCAAAACTCACCAAGTGACTCCTCCCACCATATTATGATGTTGCACAAGTTTGGGGTTCGATCCGAAATCAATAGGTGTGAGAAATCGGACAATTCAAGTTCAACGGCAGTTCGTTCCCAATGGGAGTGGTTGGTGTATTCCATACTTCTCGCGATTGGATTTCACTCAAAACTCACCAAACGACTCCTCCCACCATATTATGATGTTGCCCAAGTTTTGGACTCGATCCGAAATCAATAGGTGTTCCAAATTGGACAATTCAAGTTCAACGGCAGTTCGTTCCTAATTGCAGTGGTTGGTGTATTCCATACTTCTAGCGATTGGATTTCACTCAAAACTCACCAAATGACTCCTCCCACCATATTACGATGTTGCCCAAGTTTTGGGCTCGATTCGAAATCAATAGGTGTGAGAAATTGGATAATTCAAGTTCAACGGCAGTTCGTTCCTATTGGGAGTGGTTGGTGTATTCCATACTTCTAGCGATTGGATTTCACTCAAAACTCACCAAATGAATCTTCCCACCATATTATGATATTGCCCAAGTTTTGGGCTCGATTCGAAATCAATAGGTGTTCCAAATTGGACAATTCAAGTTCAACGGCAAGTCGTTCCTAATTGGAGTGGTTGGTGTATTCCATACTTCTAGCGATTGGATTTCACTCAAAACTCACCAAATGACTCTTCCCACCATATTATGATATTGCCCAAGTTTTGGGCTCGATCCGAAATCAATAGGTGTTCCAAATTGGACAATTCAAGTTCAACGGCAGGTCGTTCCTAATTGGAGTGGTTGGTGTATTCCATACTTCTAGCGATTGGATTTCACTCAAAACTCACCAAATGACTCCTCCCACCATATTATGATGTTGCCCAAGTTTTGGGCTCGATCCGAAATCAATAGGTGTTCCAAATTGGACAATTCAAGTTCAACGGCAGTTCGTTCCTAATTGGAGTGGTTGGTGTATTCCATACTTCTAGCGATTGGATTTCACTCAAAACTCACCAAATGACTCCTCCCACCATATTATGATGTTGCCCAAGTTTTGGGCTAGATCCGAAATCAATAGGTGTTCCAAATTGGACAATTTAAGTTCAACGGCAGTTCGTTCCCAATTGGAGTGGTTGGTGTATTCCATACTTCTGGTGATTGGATTTCACTCAAAACTCACCAAATGACTCCGCCCACCATATTATGATGTTGCCCAAGTTTTGGGCTCGATCCGAAATCAAAGGTGTTCCAAATTGGACAATTCAAGTTCAACGGCAGTTCGTTTCTAATTGGAGTGGTTGGTGTATTCCATACTTCTAGCGATTGGATTTCACTCAAAACTCACCAAGTGACTCCTCCCACCATATTATGATGTTGCACAAGTTTGGGGTTCGATCCGAAATCAATAGGTGTGAGAAATTGGACAATTCAAGTTCAACGGCAGTTCGTTCCTAATGGGAGTGGTTGGTGTATTCCATACTTCTAGCGATTGGATTTCACTCAAAACTCACCAAATGACTCCTCCCACCATATTATGATGTTGCCCAAGTTTTGGGCTCTATCCGAAATCAAAGGTGTTCCAAATTGGACAATTCAAGTTCAACGGCAGTTTGTTTCTAATTGGAGTGGTTGGTGTATTCCATACTTCTCGCGATTGGATTTCACTCAAAACTCACCAAATGACTCCTCCCACCATATTATGATGTTGCCCAAGTTTTGGACTCGATCCGAAATCAATAGGTGTTCCAAATTGGACAATTCAAGTTCAACGGCAATTCGTTCCTAATTGCAGTGGTTGGTGTATTCCATACTTCTAGCGATTGGATTTCACTCAAAACTCACCAATTGACTCCTCCCACCATATTACGATGTTGCCCAAGTTTTGGGCTCGATCCGAAATCAATAGGTGTGAGAAATTGGATAATTCAAGTTCAACGGTAGTTCGTTCCTATTGGGAGTGGTTGGTGTATTCCATACTTCTAGCGATTGGATTTCACTCAAAACTCACCAAATGAATCTTCCCACCATATTATGATGTTGCCCAAGTTTTGGGCTCGATCCGAAATCAATAGGTGTTCCAAATTGGACAATTCAAGTTCAACGGCAGGTCGTTCCTAATTGGAGTGGTTGGTGTATTCCATACTTCTAGCGATTGGATTTCACTCAAAATTCACCAAATGACTCCCAGCATATTATGCTGTTGCCCAAGTTTTGGGCTCGATCCGAAATCAATAGGTGTGAGAAATTGGACAATTCAATTTCAACGGCAGTTCGTTCCTAATGGGAGTGGTTGGTGTATTCCATACTTCTAGCGATTGTATTTCACTCAAAGCTCACCAAATGACTCCTCCCACCATATTATGATGTTGCCCAAGTTTTGGGTTCGATCCGAAATCAATAGGTGTTCCAAATTGGACAATTTAAGTTCAACGGCAGTTCGTTCCCAATTGGAGTGGTTGGTGTATTCCATACTTCTGGCGATTGGATTTCACTCAAAACTCACCAAATGACTCCTCCCACCATCTTATGATGTTGTACAAGTTTGGGGTTCGATCCGAAATCAGTAGGTGTGAGAAATTGGACAATTCAAGTTCAACGGCAGTTCGTTCCTAATGGGAGTGGTTGGTGTATTCCATACTTCTAGCGATTGTATTTCACTCAAAGCTCACCAAATGACTCCTCCCACCATATTATGATGTTGCCCAAGTTTTGGGCTCGATCCAAAATCAATAGGTGTTCCAAATTGGACAATTCAAGTTCAACGGCAGTTCGTTTCTAATTGGAGTGGTTGGTGTATTCCATACTTCTAGCGATTGGATTTCACTCAAAACTCACCAAATGACTCCTCCCACCATATTCTGATGTTGCCCAAGTTTTGGAGTCGATCCGAAATCAATAGGTGTTCCAAATTGGACAATCCAAGTTCAACAGCAGTTCGTTCCTAACTGCAGTGGTTGGTGTATTGCATACTTCTAGCGATTGGATTTCACTCAAAACTCACCAAATGACTCCTCCCACCATATTATGATGTTGCCCAAGTTTTGGGCTCGATCCGAAATCAATAGGTGTGAGAAATTGGACAATTCAAGTTCAACGGCAGTTTGTTCCTAATGGGAGTGGTTGGTGTATTCCATACTTCTAGCGATTGGATTTCACTCAAAACTCACCAAATGACTCCCACCATATTATGCTGTTGCCCAAGTTTTCGGCTCGATCCGAAATCAATAGGTGTGAGAAATTGGACAATTCAATTTCAACGGCAGTTCGTTCCTAATTGGAGTGGTTGGTGTATTCCATACTTCTAGCGATTGGATTTCACTCAAAACTCCCCAAATGACTCCTCCCACCATATTATGTTGTTGCCCAAGTTTTGGGCCCGATCCGAAATCAATAGGTGTGAGAAATTGGACAATTCAAGTTCAACGGCAGGTCGTTCCTAATTGGAGTGGTTGGTGTGTTCCATACTTCTAGCGATTGGATTTCACTCAAAACTCACCAAATGACTCCTCCCACCATATTATGACGTTGCCCAAGTTTTGGGCTCGATCCGAAATCAATAGGTGTTCCAAATTGGACAATTCGAGTTCAACGGCAGTCCGTTCCTAATTGCAGTGGTTGGTGTATTCCATACTTCTAGCGATTGGATTTCACTCAAAACTCACCAAATGACTCCTCCCACCATATTATGATGTTGCCCAAGTTTTGGACTCGATCCGAAATCAATAGGTCTTCCAAATTTGACAATTAGAGTTCAACTGCAGTTCGTTCCTAATTGGAGTAGTTGGTGTATTCCATACTTCTAGCGATTGGATTTCACTCAAAACTCACCAAATGACTCCTCCCACCATATTATGTTGTTGCCCTAGTTTGGGGCTCGATTCGAAATCAATAGGTGTCAGAAATTGGACAATTCAAGTTCAACGGCAGTTCGTTCCTAATTGGAGTGGTTGGTGTATTCCATACTTCTAGCGATTGGATTTCACTCAAAACTCACCAAATGACTCTTCCCACCATATTATGATATTGCCCAAGTTTTGGGCTCGATCCGAAATCAATGGGTGTTCCAAATTGGACAATTCAAGTTCAACGGTAGGTCGTTCCTAATTGGAGTGGTT
This sequence comes from Prunus avium, assembly GCF_965620075.1. Lineage (NCBI taxonomy): Eukaryota > Viridiplantae > Streptophyta > Magnoliopsida > Rosales > Rosaceae > Prunus > Prunus avium. The sequence goes on from NC_142290.1 coordinate 13,504,613, forward strand.
GGTGTATTCCATACTTCTAGCGATTGGATTTCACTCAAAACTCACCAAATGACTCCCACCATATTATGCTGTTGCCCAAGTTTTCGGCTCGATCCGAAATCAATAGGTGTGAGAAATTGGACAATTCAAGTTCAACGGCAGTTTGTTCCTAATGGGAGTGGTTGGTGTATTCCATACTTCTAGCGATTGGATTTCACTCAAAACTCACCAAATGACTCCCACCATATTATGCTGTTGCCCAAGTTTTCGGCTCGATCCGAAATCAATAGGTGTGAGAAATTGGACAATTCAATTTCAACGGCAGTTCGTTCCTAATTGGAGTGGTTGGTGTATTCCATACTTCTAGCGATTGGATTTCACTCAAAACTCCCCAAATGACTCCTCCCACCATATTATGTTGTTGCCCAAGTTTTGGGCCCGATCCGAAATCAATAGGTGTGAGAAATTGGACAATTCAAGTTCAACGGCAGGTCGTTCCTAATTGGAGTGGTTGGTGTGTTCCATACTTCTAGCGATTGGATTTCACTCAAAACTCACCAAATGACTCCTCCCACCATATTATGACGTTGCCCAAGTTTTGGGCTCGATCCGAAATCAATAGGTGTTCCAAATTGGACAATTCGAGTTCAACGGCAGTCCGTTCCTAATTGCAGTGGTTGGTGTATTCCATACTTCTAGCGATTGGATTTCACTCAAAACTCACCAAATGACTCCTCCCACCATATTATGATGTTGCCCAAGTTTTGGACTCGATCCGAAATCAATAGGTCTTCCAAATTTGACAATTAGAGTTCAACTGCAGTTCGTTCCTAATTGGAGTAGTTGGTGTATTCCATACTTCTAGCGATTGGATTTCACTCAAAACTCACCAAATGACTCCTCCCACCATATTATGTTGTTGCCCTAGTTTGGGGCTCGATTCGAAATCAATAGGTGTCAGAAATTGGACAATTCAAGTTCAACGGCAGTTCGTTCCTAATTGGAGTGGTTGGTGTATTCCATACTTCTAGCGATTGGATTTCACTCAAAACTCACCAAATGACTCTTCCCACCATATTATGATATTGCCCAAGTTTTGGGCTCGATCCGAAATCAATGGGTGTTCCAAATTGGACAATTCAAGTTCAACGGTAGGTCGTTCCTAATTGGAGTGGTTGGTGTATTCCATACTTCTAGCGATTGGATTTCACTCAAAACTCACCAAATGACTCCTCCCACCATATTATGATGTTGCCCAGGTTTGGGGCTCGATCCGAAATCAATAGTTGTGAGAAATTGGACAATTCAAGTTCAACGGCAGTTCGTTCCTAATTGGAGTGGTTGGTGTATTCCATACTTCTAGCGATTGGATTTCACTCAAAACTCACCAAATGACTCCTCCCACCATATTATGATGTTGCACAAGTTTGGGGTTCGATCCGAAATCAATTGGTGTGAGAAATTGGACAATTCAAGTTCAACGGCAGTTCGTTCCTAATTGGAGTGGTTGGTGTATTCCATACTTCTAGCGATTGGATTTCACTCAAAACTCACCAAATGACTCCTCCCACCATATTATGATGTTGCACAAGTTTGGGGTTCGATCCGAAATCAATTGGTGTGAGAAATTGGACAATTCAAGTTCAACGGCAGTTCGTTCCTAATGGGAGAGGTTGGTGTATTCCATACTTCTAGCGATTGGATTTCACTCAAAACTCACCAAATGACTCCTCCCACCATATTATGACGTTGCCCAAGTTTTGGGCTCGATCCGAAATCAATAGGTGTTCGAAATTGGACAATTCAAGTTCAACGGCAGTTCGTTCCTAATTGGAGTGGTTGGTGTATTCCATAGTTCTAGCGATTGGATTTCACTCAAAACTCACCAAATGACTCCTCCCACCATATTATGATGTTGCCCAGGTTTGGGGCTCGATTCGAAATCAATAGGTGTGAGAAATTGGACAATTGAAGTTCAACGGCAGTTCGTTCCTAATGGGAGTGGTTGGTGTATTCCATACTTCTAGCGATTGGATTTCACTCAAAAATCACCAAATGAATCCTCCCACCATATTATGATGTTGCCCAAGTTTGGGGCTCGATTCAAAATCAGTAGGTGTGAGAAATTGGACAATTCACGTTCAACGGCAGTTCGTTCCTAATTGGAGTGGTTGGTGTATTCCATAGTTCTAGCAATTGGATTTCACTCAAAACTCACCAAATGACTCCTCCCACCATATTATGATGTTGCCCAAGTTTTGGGCTCGATCCGAAATCAATAGGTGTTCCAAATTGGACAATTCAAGTTCAACGGCAGTTCGTTCCTAATTGGAGTGGTTGGTGTATTACATAGTTCTAGCTATTGGATTTCACTCAAAACTCACTAAATGACTCCTCCCACCATATTATGATGTTGCCCTAGTTTTGGGCTCGATCCGAAAACAATAGGTGTTCCAAATTGGACAATTCAAGTTCAACGGCAGTTCGTACCGAATTGGAGTGGTTGGTGTATTCCATACTTCTAGCGATTGGATTTCACTCAAAACTCACCAAATGACTCCCACCATATTATGCTGTTGCCCAAGTTTTCGGCTCGATCCGAAATCAATAGGTGTGAGAAATTGGACAATTCAATTTCAACGGCAGTTCGTTCCTAATTGGAGTGGTTGGTGTATTCCATACTTCTAGCGATTGGATTTCACTCAAAACTCCCCAAATGACTCCTCCCACCATATTATGTTGTTGCCCTAGTTTTGGGCCCGATCCGAAATCAATAGGTGTGAGAAATTGGACAATTTAAGTTCAACGGCAGTTCGTTCCTAATTGGAGTGGTTGGTGTATTCCACACTTCTATCGATTGGATTTCACTCAAAACTCACCAAATGACTCCTCCCACCATATTATGATGTTGCCCAAGTTTGGGGCTCGGTCCGAAATCAATAGGTGTTCCAAATTGTACAATTCAAGTTCAACGGCAGTTCGTTCCTAATTGGAGTGGTTGGTGTATTCCATACTTCTATTGATTGGATTTCACTCAAAACTCAACAAATGACTCCTCCCACCATATTATGGTGTTGCCCAAGTTTTGGGCTCGATCCGAAATCAGTAGGTGTTCCAAATTGGACAATTCAAGTTCAACGGCAGTTCGTTCCTAATTGGAGTGGTTGGTGTATTCCATACTTCTAGCGATTGGATTTCACTCAAAACTCACCAAATGACTCCTCCCACCACACTATGATGTTGCCCAAGTTTTGGGCTCGATCCGTAATCAATAGGTCTGAGAAATTGGGCAATTCAAGTTCAAAGGCAGTTCGTTCCTAATTGTCGTGGTTGGTGTATTCCATACTTCTAGCGATTGGATTTCACTCAAAACTCCCCAAATGACTCCTCCCACCATATTATGATGTTGCACAAGTTTGGGGTTCGATCCGAAATCAATTGGTGTGAGAAATTGGACAATTCAAGTTCAACGGCAGTTCGTTCCTAATGGGAGTGGTTGGTGTATTCCATAGTTCTAGCAATTGGATTTCACTCAAAACTCACCAAATGACTCCTCCCACCATATTATGATGTTGCACAAGTTTGGGGTTCGATCCGAAATCAATTGGTGTGAGAAATTGGACAATTCAAGTTCAACGGCAGTTCGTTCCTAATGGGAGTGGTTGGTGTATTCCATACTTCTAGCGATTGGATTTCACTCAAAACTCACCAAATGACTCCTCCCACCATATTATGACGTTGCCCAAGTTTTGGGCTCGATCCGAAATCAATAGGTGTTCGAAATTGGACAATTCAAGTTCAACGGCAGTTCGTTCCTAATTGGAGTGGTTGGTGTATTCCATAGTTCTAGCGATTGGATTTCACTCAAAACTCACCAAATGACTCCTCCCACCATATTATGATGTTGCCCAAGTTTTGGCCTCGATCCGAAATCAATAGGTGTTCCAAATTGGACAATTCAAGTTCAACGGCAGTTCGTTCGTAATTGGAGTGGTTGGTGTCTTCCATACTTCTAGCGATTGGATTTCACTCAAAACTCACCAAATGACTCCTCCCACCATATTATGATGTTGCCCAAGTTTGGGGCTAGATCCGAAATCAATAGGTGTGAGAAATTGGACAATTCAAGTTCAACGGCAGTTCGTTCCTAATTGGAGTGGTTGGTGTCTTCCATACTTCTAGCGATTGGATTTCACTCAAAACTCACCAAATGACTCCTCCCACCATATTATGGTGTTGCCCAAGTTTTGGGCTCGATCCGAAATCAATAGGTGTGAGAAATTGGACAATTCAAGTTCAACTGCAGTTCGTTCCTAATTGGAGTGGTTGGTGTATTCCATACTTCTAGCGATTGGATTTCACTCAAAACTCACCAAATGACTCCGCCCACCACATTATGATCTTGCCCAAGTTTTGGGCTCGATCCGAAATCAATAGGTGTTCCAAATTGGATAATTCAATTTCAACGGCAGTTCGTTCCTAATTGGAGTGGTTGGTGTATTCCATACTTCTAGCGATTGGATTTCACTCAAAACTCACCAAATGACTCCTCCCACCATATTATGATGTTGCACAGGTTTGGGGTTCGATCCAAAATCAATAGGTGTTAAAAATTGGACAATTCAAGTTCAACGACAGTTCGTTCCTAATGGGAGTGGTTGGTGTATTCCATACTTCTAGCGATTGGATTTCACTCAAAACTCCCCAAATGACTCCTCCCACCATATTATGATGTTGTCCAAGTTTTGGGCCCGATCCGAAATCAATAGGTGTGAGAAATTGGACAATTCAAGTTCAACGGCAGTTCGTTCCTAATTGGAGTGGTTGGTGTATTCCATACTTCTAGCGATTGGATTTCACTCAAAACTCACCAAATGACTCCTCCCACCATATTCTAATGTTGCCCAAGTTTGGGGCTAGATCCGAAATCAATAGGTGTGAGAAATTGGACAATTCAAGTTCAACGGCAGTTCGTTCCTAATTGGAGTGGTTGGTGTCTTCCATACTTCTAGCGATTGGATTTCACTCAAAACTCACCAAATGACTCCTCCCACCATATTATGGTGTTGCCCAAGTTTTGGGCTCTATCCGAAATCAATAGGTGTGAGAAATTGGACAATTCAAGTTCAACGGTAGTTCGTTTCTAATTTGGAGTGGTTGGTGTATTCCATACTTCTAGCGATTGGATTTCACTCAAAACTCACCAAATGACTCCTCCCACCATATTATATTGTTGCCCAAGTTTTGGGCACGATCCGAAATCAATAGGTGTTCCAAATTGGACAATTCAAGTTGAACGGCAGTTCGTTCCTAATTGGAGTGGTTGGTGTATTCCATACTTCTAGCGATTGGATTTCACTCGAAACTCACCAAATGACTCCACCCACCATATTTGGATGTTGCCCAAGTTTGGGGCTCGATCCGAAATCAATAGGTGTTCCAAATTGGACAATTCAAGTTGAACGGCAGTTCGTTCCTAATTGGAGTGGTTGGTGTATTCCATACTTCTAGCGATTGGATTTCACTCAAAACTCACCAAATGACTCCTCCCACCATATTATGATGTTGCCCAAGTTTTGGGGTTCGATCCAAAATCAATAGGTGTGAGAAATTGGACAATTCAAGTTCAACGGCAGTTCGTTCCTCATTGGTGTGGTTGGTGTATTCCATACTTCTAGCGATTGGATTTCACTCAAAACTCACCAAATGACTCCTCACACCATATTATGATGTTGCCCAGGTTTTGGGCATGATCCGAAATCAATAGGTGTTCCAAATTGGACAATTCATGTTCAACGGCAGTTCGTTTCTAATGGGAGTGGTTGGTGTATTCCATAGTTCTAGCGATTGGATTTCACTCAAAACTCACCAAATGACTCCTCCCACCATATTATGATGTTGCCCAAGTTTGGGGCTCGATCCGAAATCAATAGGTGTGAGAAATTGGACAATTCAAGTTCCACGGCAGTTCGTTCCTAATTGGAGTGGTTGGTGTATTCCATACTTCTAGCGATTGGATTTCACTCAAAACTCACCAAATGACTCCTCCCACCATATTATGATGTTGCCCAAGTTTTGGGCTCGATCCGAAATCAATAGGTGTGAGAAATTGGACAACTCAAGTTCAACGGCAGTTCGTTCCGAATTGGAGTGGTTAGTGTATTCTATACTTCTAGCGAATGGATTTCACCCAAAACTCACCAAATGACTCCTCCCACCATATTATGATGTTGCCCACGTTTGGGGCTCGATCCGAAATCAATAGGTGTGAGAAATTGGACAATTCAAGTTCAACGGCAGTTCGTTCCTCATTGGTGTGGTTGGTGTATTCCATACTTCTAGCGATTGGATTTCACTCAAAACTCACCAAATGACTCCTCCCACCATATTATCATGTTGCACAGGTTTGGGGTTCGATCCGAAATCAATAGGTGTTAGAAATTGGACAATTCAAGTTCAACGGCAGTTCGTTCCTAATGGGAGTGGTTGGTGTATTCCATACTTTCTAGCGATTGGATTTCACTCAAAACTCACAAAATGACTCCTCCCACCATATTATGATGTTGCCCAAGTTTTGGGCTTGATCCGAAATCAATAGGTGTGAGAAATTGGACAATTCAAGTTCAACGGCAGTTCGTTCCTAACTGTAGTGGTTGGTGTATTCCATACTTCTAGCGATTGGATTTCACTCAAAACTCACCAAATGACTCCTCCCACCATATTATGATGTTGCCCTTGTTTTGGGCACGATCCGAAATCAATAGGTGTTCCAAATTGGACAATTCAAGTTCAACGGCAGTTCGTTCCTAATTGGAGTGGTTGGTGTATTCCATACTTCTAGCGATTGGATTTCACTCAAAACTCACCAAATGACTCCTCCCACCATATTATGATGTTGCCCAAGTTTTGGGGTTCGATCCAAAATCAATAGGTGTGAGAAATTGGACAATTCAAGTTCAACGGCAGTTCGTTCCTCATTGGTGTGGTTGGTATATTCCATACTTCTAGCGATTGGATTTCACTCAAAACTCACCAAATGACTCCTCCCACCATATTATGATGTTGCCCAGGTTTTGGGCACGATCCGAAATCAATAGGTGTTCCAAATTGGACAATCCATGTTCAACGGCAGTTCGTTTCTAATGGGAGTGGTTGGTGTATTCCATAGTTCTAGCGATTGGATTTCACTCAAAACTCACCAAATGACTCCTCCCACCATATTATGATGTTGCCCAAGTTTGGGGCTCGATCCGAAATCAATAGGTGTGAGAAATTGGACAACTCAAGTTCAACGGCAGTTCGTTCCGAATTGGAGTGGTTAGTGTATTCTATACTTCTAGCGAATGGATTTCACCCAAAACTCACCAAATGACTCCTCCCACCATATTATGATGTTGCCCACGTTTGGGGCTCGATCCGAAATCAATAGGTGTGAGAAATTGGACAATTCAAGTTCAACGGCAGTTCGTTCCTCATTGGTGTGGTTGGTGTATTCCATACTTCTAGCGATTGGATTTCACTCAAAACTCACCAAATGACTCCTCCCACCATATTATCTTGTTGCACAGGTTTGGGGTTCGATCCGAAATCAATAGGTGTTAGAAATTGGACAATTCAAGTTCAACGGCAGTTCGTTCCTAATAGGAGTGGTTGGTGTATTCCATACTTTCTAGCGATTGGATTTCACTCAAAACTCACCAAATGACTCCTCCCACCATATTATGATGTTGCCCAAGTTTTGGGCTTGATCCGAAATCAATAGGTGTGAGAAATTGGACAATTCAAGTTCAACGGCAGTTCGTTCCTAACTGTAGTGGTTGGTGTATTCCATACTTCTAGCGATTGGATTTCACTCAAAACTCACCAAATGACTCCTCCCACCATATTATGATGTTGCCCTTGTTTTGGGCACGATCCGAAATCAATGGGTGTTCCAAATTGGACAATTCAAGTTCAACGGCAGTTCGTTCCTAATTGGAGTGGTTGGTGTATTCCATACTTCTAGCGATTGGATTTCACTCAAAACTCACCAAATGACTCCTCCCACCATATCATGATGTTCCGCAAGTGTTGGGCTCGATCCGAAATCAATATGTGCGACAAATTGGACAATTCAAGTTCAACGGCAGTTCTTTCCTAATTGGAGTGGTTGGTGTATTCCATACTTCTAGCGATTGGATTTCACTCAAAACTCACCAAATGACTCCTCCCACCATATTATGATATTGCCCAAGTTTTGGGCTCGATCCGAAATCAATAGGTGTTCCAAATTGGACAATTCAAGTTCAACGGCAGTTCGTTCCTAATTGGAGTGGTTGGTGTATTCCATACTTCTAGCGATTGGATTTCACTCAAAACTCACCAAATGACTCCTCCCACCATATTATGATGTTGCACAAGTTTGGGGTTCGATCCGAAATCAATAGGTGTTAGAAATTGGACAATTCAAGTTGAACGGCAGTTCGTTCCTAATGGGAGTGGTTGGTGTATTCCATACTTTCTATCGATTGGATTTCACTCAAAACTCACCAAATGACTCCTCCCACCATATTATGATGTTGCCCAAGTTTTGGGCTTGATCCGAAATCAATAGGTGTGAGAAATTGGACAATTCAAGTTCAACGGCAGTTCGTTCCTAATTGGAGTGGTTGGTGTATTCCATACTTCTAGCGATTGGATTTCACTCAAAACTCACCAAATGACTCCTCCCACCATATTATGATATTGCCCAAGTTTTGGGCTCGATCAGAAATCAATAGGTGTGAGAAATTGGACAATTGAAGTTCAACGGCAGTTCGTTCCTAATTGGAGTGGTTGGTGTATTCCATACTTCTAGCGATTGGATTTCACTCAAAACTAACCAAATGACTCCTCCCACCATATTATGATGTTGCCCAAGTTTTGGGCTCGATCCGAAATCAATAGGTGTGAGAAATTGGACAATTCAAGTTCAACGGCAGTTCGTTCCTAATTGGAGTGGTTGGTGTATTCCATATTTCTAGCGATTCGATTTCACTCAAAACTCACCAAATGACTGCGCCCACCATATTATGATATTGCCTAAGTTTTGGGCTCGATCCGAAATCAATAGGTGTTCCAAATTGGACAATTCAAGTTCAACGGCAGTTCGTTCCTAATTGGAGTGGTTGGTGTATTCAATACTTCTAGCGATTGGATTTCACTCAAAACTCACCAAATGACTCCTCCCACGATATTATGATGTTGCCCAAGTTTGGGGCCCGATCTGAAATCAATAGGTGTTCCAAATTGGACAATTCAAGTTCAACGGCAGTTCGTTCCTAATTGGAGTGGTTGGTGTATTCCATACTTCTAGCGATTGGATTTCACTCAAAACTAACCAAATGACTCCTCCCACCATATTATGATGTTGCCCAAGTTTGGGGCTCGATCCGAAATCAATTGGTGTTCCAAATTGGACAATTCAAGTTCAACGGCAGTTCTATCCTAATTGGAGTGGTTGGTGTATTCCATACTTCTAGCAATTGGATTTCACTCAAAAGTCACCAAATGAGTCCTCCCACCATATTATGTTGTTGCCCAAGTTTTGGGCTCGATCTGAAATCAATAGGTGTTCCAAATTGGACAATTCAAGTTCAACGGCAGTTCGTTCCTAATTGAAGTGGTTGGTGTATTCCATACTTCTAGCGATTAGATTTCACTCAAAACTCACCAAATGACTCCTCCCACCACATTATGATGTTGCCCAAGTTTGGGGCTCGATCCGAAATCAATAGGTGTGAGAAATTGGACAATTCAAGTTCAACGGCAGTTCGTTCCAAATTGGAGTGGTTGGTGTATTCTATACTTCTGGCGATTGGATTTCACTCAAAACTCCTCCCACCATATTATGATGTTGCCCAAGTTTTGGGCTCGATCCGAAATCAATAGGTGTGGGAAATTGGACAATCCAAGTTCAACGGCAGTTCATTCCTAATTGGAGTTGTTGGTGTATTCCACACTTCTAGCGATTGGATTTCACTCAAAATTAACCAAATGACTCCTCCCACCATATTATGATGTTGCCCAAGTTTTGGGCTCTATCCGAAATCAATAGGTGTTCCAAATAGGACAATTCAAGTTCAATGGCAGTTCGTTCCTAATTGGAGTGGTTGGTGTATTCCATACTTCTAGCGATTATATTTCACTCAAAACTCACCAAATGACTCCTCCCACCATATTATGATGTTGCCCAAGATTTGGGCTCGATCCGAAATCAATAGGTGTTCCAAATTGGACAATTCAAGTTCAACGGCAGTTCGTTCCTAATTGGAGGGGTTGGTGTTTTCCATACTTCTAGCGATTGGATTTCACTCAAAACTCACCAAGTGACTCCTCCCACCATATTATGATGTTGCCCAAGTTTTGGGCTCGAGCAGAAATCAATAGGTGCGGGAAATTGGACAGTTCAAGTGCAACGGCAGTTCGTTCCTAATTGGAGTGGTTGGTGTATTCCATAGTTCTAGCGATTGGATTTCACTCAAAACTCACCAAATGACTCCTCCCACCATATTGTGATGTAGCCAAAAGTTTGGGGCTCGATCCGAAATCAATAGGTGTGAGAAATTGGACAATTCAAGTTCAACGGCAGTTCGTTCCTAATTGGAGTGGTTGGTGTATTCTCTTCTAGCGATTGGATTTCACTTAAAACTCACCAAATGACTCCTCCCACCATATTATGATGTTGCCCAAGTTTTGGGCTCGATCCGAATTCAATAGGTGTTCCAAATTGGACAATTCAAGTTCAACGGCAGTTCATTCCTAATTGCAGTGGTTGTTGTATTCCATAGTTCTTGCGATTGGATTTCACTCAAAACTCACCAAATGACTCCTCCCACCATATTATGATGTTGCCCAAGTTTTGGGCTCGATCCGAAATCAATAGGTGTGACAAATTGGACAATTCAAGTTCAACGGAAGTTGGTTCCTAACTGTAGTGGTTGGTGTATTCCATACTTCTACCGATTGGATTTCACTCAAAACTCACCAAATGACTCCTCCCACCATATTATGATGTGGCCCAAGTTTCGGGCTCGATCCGAAATCAATAGGTATTCCAAATTGGACAATTCAAGTTCAACGGCAGTTCGTTCCTAATCGGAGTGGTTGGTGTATTCCGTACTTCTAGCGATTGGATTTCACTCAAAACTCACCAAATGACTCCTCCCACCATATTATGATGTTGCCCAAGTTTGGGGCTCGATCCAAAATCAATAGGTGTGAGAAATTGGACAATTCAAGTTCAACGGCAGTTCGTTCCTAATTGGAGTGGTTGGTGTATTCCATACTTTCTAGAGATTGGATTTCACTCAAAACTCACCAAATGACTCCTCCCACCATATTATGATGTTGCCCAAGTTTTGGACTCGATCCGAAATCAATAGGTGTTCCAAATTGGACAATTCATGTTCAACGGCAGTTCGTTCCTAATTGGAGTGGTTGGTGTATTCCATACTTCTAGCGATTGGATTTCACTCAAAACTCACCAAATGACTCCTCCCACCATATTATGATGTTGCCCAAGTTTTTGGCTCGATACGAAATCAATAGGTGTTCCAAATTGAACAATTCCAGTTCAACGGCAGTTCGTTCCTAATTGGATTGCTTGTTGTATTCCATACTTCTAGCGATTGGATTTCACTCAAAACTCCCCAAATGACTCCTCCCACCATATTATGATGTTGCCCATGTTTTGGGCTCGATCCGAAATCAATAGGTGTTCCAAATTGGACAATTCAAGTTCAACGGCAGTTCGTTCCTAATTGGAGTGGTTGGTGTATTCCATACTTCCAGCGTTTGGATTTCACTCAAAACTCACCAAATGACTCCTCCCACCATATTATGATGTTGCCCAAGTTTGGGGCTCGATTCAAAATCAATAGGTGTGAGAAATTGGACAATTCAAGTTCAACGGCAGTTCGTTCCTAATTGGAGTGGTTGGTGTATTCCATAGTTCTAGCAATTGGATTTCACTCAAAACTCACCAAATGACTCCTCCCACCATATTATGATGTTGCCCAAGTTTTGGGCTCAATCCGAAATCAATAGGTGTTCCAAATTGGACAATTCAAGTTCAACGGCTGTTCGTTCCTAATTGGAGTGGTTGGTGTATTACATAGTTCTAGCTATTGGATTTCACTCAAAACTCACTAAATGACTCCTCCCACCATATTATGATGTTGCCCTAGTTTTGGGCTCGATCCGAAAACAATAGGTGTTCCAAATTGGACAATTCAAGTTCAACGGCAGTTCGTACCGAATTGGAGTGGTTGGTGTATTCCATACTTCTAGCGATTGGATTTCACTAAAAACTAACCAAATGACTCCTCCCACCATATTATGATGTTGCCCAGGTTTTGGGCTCGATCCGAAATCAATAGGTGTGAGAAATTGGAGAATTGAAGTTCAACGGCAGTTCGTTCCTAATTGGAGTGGTTGGTGTATTCCACACTTCTAGCGATTGGATTTCACTCAAAACTCCCCAAATGACTCCTCCCACCATATTATGATGTTGCCCAAGTTTTAGGCTCGATCCGAAATCAATAGGTGTTCCAAATTGGACAATTCAAGTTCAACGGCAGTTCGTTCTTAATGGGAGTGGTTGGTGTATTCCATACATCTAGCGATTGGATTTCACTCAAAACTCAGCAAATGACTCTTCCCACCATATTATGATATTGCCCAAGTTTTGGGCTCGATCCGAAATCAATAGGTGTTCCAAATTGGACAATTCAAGTTCAACGGCAGTTCGTTCCGAATTGGAGTGGTTGGTGTATTCCATACTTCTAGCGATTGGATTTCACTCAAAACTCACCAAATGACTCCTCCCACCATATTATGATGTTGCCCAAGTTTTGGCCTCGATCCGAAATCAATTGGTGTGAGAAATTGGACAATTCAAGTTCAACGGCAGTTCGTTCCAAATTGGAGTGGTTGGTGTATTCCATATATCTAGAGATTGGATTTCACTCAAAACTCACCAAATGACTCCTCCCACCACATTATGATGTTTCCCAAGTTTGGGGCTCGATCCGAAATCAATAGGTGTGAGAAATTGGATAATTCAAGTTCAACGGCAGTTCATTCCTAATTGGAGTGGTTGGTGTATTCCATACTTCTAGCGATTGGATTTCACTCCAATCTGACCAAATGACTCCTCCCACAATATTATGATGTTGCCCAAGTTTTGGGCTCGATCCGAAATCAACAGGTGTGAGAAATTGGACAATTCAAGTGCATTGGCAGTTCGTTCCTAATTGGAGTGGTGGGTGTATTCCATACTTCTAGCGATTGGATTTCACTCAAAACTCACCAAATGACTCCTCCCACCATATTATGATGTTGCCCAAGTTTTGGGCTCGATCCGAAATCCATAGGTGTGAGAAATTGGACAATTCAAGTTCAACGGCAGTTCGTTCCTAATTGGAGTGGTTGGTGTATTCCATACTTCTAGCGATTGGATTTCACTCAAAACTCACCAAATGACTCCTCCCACCATATTATGATGTTGCCCAAGTTTTTGGCTCGATCCGAAATCAATAGGTGTTCCAAATTGGACAATTAAAGTTCAACGGCAGTTCGTTCCTAATTGCAGTGGTTGGTGTATTCCGTACTTCTAGCGATTGGATGTCATTGAAAACTGAACAAATGACTCCTCCCACCATATTATGATGTTGCCCAAGTTTTGGACTCGATCCGAAGTCAATAGTTCTTTCGAATTTGACAATTAGAGTTCAACGGCAGTTCGTTCCTAATTGGAGTGGTTGGTGTATTCCATACTTCTAGCGATTGGATTTCATTCAAAACACACCAAATGACTCCTCCCACCATATTATGACGGTGCCCAAGTTTTGGGCTCGATCCGAAATCAATAGGTGTGAGAAATTGGAGAATTCAAGTTCAACGGCAATTCGTTCCTAATTGGAGTGATTGGTGTATTCCACACTTCAAGCGATTGGATTTCACTCAAAACTCCCCAAATGACTCCTCCCACCATATTAAGATGTTGCCCAAGTTTTGGGATCGATCCGCAATCAATAGGTGTGAGAAATTGGACAATTCAAGTTCAACGGCAGTTCGTTCCGAATTGGAGTGGTTGGTGTATTCCATACTTCTAGCGATTGGATTTCTCTCAAAACTCACCAAATGACTCCTCCCACCATATTATGATGTTGCCCAAGTTTTGGGCTCGATCAGAAATCAATAGGTGTGAGAAATTGGACAATTCAAGTTCAACGGCTGTTCGTTCCTAATTGGAGTGGTTGGTGTATTCCATACTTCTAGCGATTGGATTTCACTCCAATCTGACCAAATGACTCCTCCCACAATATTATGATGTTGCCCAAGTTTTGGGCTCGATCCGAAATCAACAGGTGTGAGAAATTGGACAATTCAAGTGCATTGGCAGTTCGTTCCTAATTGGAGTGGTGGGTGTATTCCATACTTCTAGCGATTGGATTTCACTCAAAACTCACCAAATGACTCCTCCCACCATATTATGATGTTGCCCAAGTTTTGGGCTCGATCCGAAATCAATAGGTGTGAGAAATTGGACAATTCAAGTGCATTGGCAGTTCGTTCCTAATTGTAGTGGTTGGTGTATTCCATACTTCTAGCGATTGGATTTCACTCAAAACTCTCCAAATGACTCCTCCCACCATATTATGATGTTGCCCAAGTTTGGGGTTCGATCCGAAATCAATAGGTGTGAGAAATTGGACAATTCAAGTTCAACAGCAGTTCGTTCCTAATTGGAGTGGTTTGTGTTTTCCATACTTCTAGCGATTGGATTTCACTCAAAACTCACCAAATGACTCGTCCCACCCATTTATGATGTTGCCCAAGTTTGGGGCTCGATCCGAAATCAATACGTGTGAGAAATTGGACAATTCAAGTTCAACGGCAGTTCATTCCTAATTGGAGTGGTTGGTGTATTCCATACTTCTAGCGATTGGATTTCTCTCAAAACTCACCAAATGACTCCTCCCACCATATTATGATGTTGCCCAAGTTTTGGGCTCGATCAGAAATCAATAGGTGTGAGAAATTGGACAATTCAAGTTCAATGGCAGTTCGTTCCTAATTGGAGTGGTTGGTGTATTCCATACTTCTAGCGATTGGATTTCACTCAAAACTCACCAAATGACTCCTCCCACCATATTATGATGTTGCCCAAGTTTTGGGCTCGATCAGAAATCAATAGGTGTGAGAAATTGGACAATTCAAGTTCAATGGCAGTTCGTTCCTAATTGGAGTGGTTGGTGTATTCCATACTTCTAGCGATTGGATTTCACTCAAAACTCACCAAATGACTCCTCCCACCATATTATGATGTTGCACAAGTTTGGGGTTCGATCCAAAATCAATAGGTGTTAGAAATTGGACAATTCAAGTTCAACGGCAATTCGTTCCTAATTGGAGTGGTTGGTGTATTCCATAGTTCTAGCGATTGGATTTCACTCAAAACTCACCAAATGACTCCTCCCACCATATTATGATGTTGCCCATGTTTTGGGCTCGATCCGAAATCAACAGGTGTGAGAAATTGGACAATTCAAGTTCAACGGCAGTTCGTTCCTAATTGGAATGGTTGGTGTATTCCACACTTCTAGCGATTGGATTTCACACAAAACTCACCCAATGACTCCTCCCACCTATGATATTGCCCAAGTTTTGGGCTCGATCCAAAATCAATAGGTGTTAGAAATTGGACAATTCAAGTTCAACGGCAATTCGTTCCTAACGGGAGTGGTTGTTGTATTCCATAGTTCTAGCGATTGGATTTCACTCAAAACTCACCAAATGACTCCTCCCACCATATTATGATGTTGCCCAAGTTTGAGGCTCGATCCGAAATAAATTGGCGTGAGAAATTGGACAATTAAAGTTCAACGGCAGTTCGTTCCTAATTGGAGTGGTTGGTGTATTCCATACTTCTAGCGTTTGGATTTCACTCAAAACTAACCAAATGATTACCCCCACCATATTATGATGTTGCCCAAGTTTTGGGCTCGGTCCAAAATCAATAGGTGTGAGAAATTGGACAATTCAAGTTCAACGGCAGTTCGTTCCTAATTGGAGTGGTTGGTGTATTCCACACTTCTAGCGATTGGATTTCACTCAAAACTAACCAAATGACTCCTCCCACCATATTATGATGTTGCCCAAGTTTTGGGCTCCATCCGAAATCAATAGGTGTTCCAAATTGGACAATTCAAGTTCAATGGCAGTTCGTTCCTAATTGGAGTGGTTGGTGTATTCCATACTTCTAGCGATTATATTTCACTCAAAACTCACCAAATGACTCCTCCCACCATATTATGATGTTGCCCAAGATTTGGGCTCGATCCGAAATCAATAGGTGTTCCAAATTGGACAATTCAAGTTCAACGGCAGTTCGTTCCTAATTGGAGGGGTTGGTGTTTTCCATACTTCTAGCGATTGGATTTCACTCAAAACTCACCAAGTGACTACTCCCACCATATTATGATGTTGCCCAAGTTTTGGGCTCGAGCCGAAATCAATAGGTGCGGGAAATTGGACAATTCAAGTGCAACGGCAGTTCGTTCCTAATTGGAGTGGTTGGTGTATTCCATAGTTCTAGCGATTGGATTTCACTCAAAACTCACCAAATGACTCCTCCCACCATATTGTGATGTAGCCAAAAGTTTGGGGCTCGATCCGAAATCAATAGGTGTGAGAAATTGGACAATTCAATTTCAACGGCAGTTCGTTCCTAATTGGAGTGGTTGGTGTATTCTCCTCTAGCGATTGGATTTCACTTAAAACTCACCAAATGACTCCTCCCACCATATTATGATGTTGCCCAAGTTTTGGGCTCGATCCGAATTCAATAGGTGTTCCAAATTGGACAATTCAAGTTCAACGGCAGTTCATTCCTAATTGCAGTGGTTGGTGTATTCCATAGGTCTTGCGATTGGATTTCACTCAAAACTCACCAAATGACTCCTCCCACCATATTATGATGTTGCCCAAGTTTTGGGCTCGATCCGAAATCAATAGGTGTCACAAATTGGACAATTCAAGTTCAACGGAAGTTGGTTCCTTACTGTAGTGGTTGGTGTATTCCATACTTCTACCAATTGGATTTCACTCAAAACTCACCAAATGATTCCTCCCACCATATTATGATGTGGCCCAAGTTTCGGGCTCGATCCGAAATCAATAGGTGTTCCAAATTGGACAATTCAAGTTCAACGGTAGTTCGTTCCTAATCGGAGTGGTTGGTGTATTCCGTACTTCTAGTGGTTGGATTTCACTCAAAACTCACCAAATGACTCCTCCCACCATATTATGATGTTGCCCAAGTTTGGGGCTCGATCCGAAATCAATAGGTGTGAGAAATTGGACAATTCAAGTTCAACGGCAGTTCGTTCCTAATTGGAGTTGTTGGTGGCGATTGGATTTCACTCAAAACTCACCAAATTACTCCTCCCATCATATTATGTTGTTGCCCAAGTTTTGGGCTCCATCCGAAATCAATAGGTGTTCCAAATTGGACAATTCAAGTTCAACGGCAGTTCGTTCCTAATTGGAGTGGTTGGTGTATTCCATACTTCTAGAGATTGGATTTCACTCAAAACTCACCAAATGACTCCTCCCACCATATTATGATGTTGCCCAAGTTTGGGGCTCGATCCGAAATCAATACGTGTGAGAAATTGGACAATTCAAGTTCAACGGCAGTTCATTCCTAATTGGAGTGGTTGGTGTATTCCATACTTCTAGCGATTGGATTTCACTCAAAACTCACCAAGTGACTACTCCCACCATATTATGATGTTGCCCAAGTTTTGGGCTCGATCCGAATTAAATAGGTGTGAGAAATTGGACAATTCAAGTTCAACGGCAGTTCGTTCCTAATTGGAGTGGTTGGTGTATTCCATACTTCTAGCGATTGGATTTCACTCAAAACTCACCAAATGACTCCTCCCACCATATTATGATGTTGCCCATGTTTGGGGCTCAATCCGCAATCAATAGGTGTACCAAATTGGACAATTCAAGTTCAACGGCAGTTCGTTCCTAATTGGTTTGGTTGGTGTATTCCATACTTCTATCGATTGGATTTCACTCAAAACTCACCAAATGACTCCTCCCACCATATTATGATGTTGCCCAAGTTTTGGGCTCGATCCGAAATCAATAGGTGTTCCAAATTGGACAATTCAAGTATAACGGCAGTTCGTTCCTAACTGGAGTGGTTGGTGTATTCCATACTTCTAGCGATTGGATTTCACTCAAAACTCACCAAATGACTCCTCCCACCATATTACGATGTTGCCCAAGTTTTGGGCTCCATCCGAAATCAATAGGTGTGAGAAATTGGTCAATTCAATTTCAACGACAGTTCTTTCCTAATTGGAGTGGTTGGTGTATTCCATACTTCTAGCAATTGGATTTCACTCAAAACTCACCAAATGACTCCTCCCACCACATTATGATGTTGCCCAAGTTTTGGGCTCGATCCGAAATCAATAGGTGTTCAAAATTGGACAATTCAAGTTGTACGGCAGTTCGTTCCTAATTGCAGTGGTTGGTGTATTCCATACTTCTAGCGATAGGATTTCACTCAAAACTCACCAAATGACTCCTCCCACCATATTATGATGTTGCCCAAGTTTTGGGCTCGATCCGAAATCAATAGGTGTGAGAAATTGGTCAATTCAATTTCAACGAAAGTTCGTTCCTAATTGGAATTGTTGGTGTATTCCATACTTCTAGCGATTGGATTTCACTCAAAACTAACCAAATGACTCGTCCCACCATATTATGTTGTTGCCCAAGTTTTGGGCTCGATCCGAAATCAATAGGTGTTTCAAATTGGACAATTCAAGTTCAACGGCAGTTCGTTCCTAATTGGAGTGGTTGGTGTATTCCACACTTCTAGTGATTGGATTTCACTCAAAACTCACAAAATGACTCCTCCCACCATATTATGATGTTGCCCAAGTTTTGGTCTCGATCCGAAATCATTAGGTGTGAGAAATTGGACAATTCAAGTTCAACGGCAGTTCGTTCCTAATTGGAGTGGTTGGTGTATTCCATACTTCTAGCGATTGGATTTCACTCAAAACCCACCAAATGACTCCTCCCACCATATTATGATGTTGCCCAAGTTTTGGGCTCGATCCAAATTCAGTAGGTATGAGAAATTGGTCAATTCAATTTCAACGACAGTTCTTTCCAAATTGGAGTGGTTGGTGTATTCCATACTTCTAGCCATTGGATTTCACTCAAAACTCACCAAATGACTCCTCCCACCATATTATGATGTTGCCCAAGTTTTGGGCTCGATCCGAAATCAATGGGTGTTCCAACTTGGACAATTCAAGTTCAACGGCAGTTCGTTCCTAATTGGAGTGGTTGGTGTATTCTATACTTCTAGCGATTGGATTTCCCTCAAAACTCACCAAATGACTCCTCCCACCAAATTATGATGTTGTCCAAGTTTTGGGCTCGATCCGAAATCAATAGGTGTTCCAAATGGGACAATTCAAGTTCAACGGCAGTTCGTTCCTAATTGGAGTGGTTGGTGTATTCCATACTTCTAGCGATTGGATTTCACTCAAAACTCACCAAATGACTCCTCCCACCATATTATGATGTTGCCCAAGTTTTAGGCTCGATCCGAAATCAATAGGTGTTCCAAATGGGACAATTCAAGTTCAACGGCAGTTCGTTCCTAATTGGAGTGGTTGGTGTATTCCATACTTCTAGCGATTGGATTTCACTCAAAACTAACCAAATGACTCCTCCCACCATATTATGATGTTGCCCAAGTTTTGGGCTCGATCCGAAATCAATGGGTGTTCCAACTTGGACAATTCAAGTTCAACGGCAGTTCGTTCCTAATTGGAGTGGTTGGTGTATTCTATACTTCTAGCGATTGGATTTCACTCAAAACTCACCAAATGACTCCTACCACTACATTATGATGTTGCCCAAGTTTTGGGCTCGATCCGAAATCAATAGGTGTGAGAAATTGGACAATTCAAGTTCAATGGCAGTTCGTTCCTAATTGGAGTGGTTGGTGTATTCCACACTTCTAGTAATTGGATTTCACTCAAAACTAACCAAATGACTCCTCCCACCATATTATGATGTTGCCCAAGTTTTGGGCTCGATCCGAAATCAATAGGTGTTCCAAATTGGACAATTCAAGTTCAACGGCAGTTCGTTCCTAATTGGAGTGGTTGGTGTATTCCATACTTCTAGCGATTGGATTTCACTCAAAACACACCAACTGACTCCTCCCACCATATTATGATGTTGCCCAAGTTTTGGGCTCGATCCGAAATCAATAGGTCTGAGAAATTGGTCAATTCAATTTCAACGACAATTCGTTCCTAATTGGAGTGGTTGGTGTATTCCATACTTCTAGCGATTGGATTTCACTGAAAACTCACCAAATGACTCCTCCCACCATGTTATGATGTTGCCCAAGTTTTGGGCTCGATCCGAGATCAATAGGTGTTCGAAATTGGACAATTCAAGTTCAATGGCAGTTCGTTCCTAATTGGAGTGGTTGGTGTATTCCATACTTCTAGGGATTGGATTTCACTTACAAGTCACCAAATGACTCCTCCCACCATATTATGATGTTGCCCAAGTTTTGGCCTCGATCCGAAATCAATAGGTGTTCCAAATTAGACAATTCAAGTTCAACGGCAGTTCGTTCCTAATTGGAGTGGTAGGTGTATTCCATACTTCTAGCGATTGGATTTCCCCCAAAACTCACCAAATGACCCCTCCCACCATTTTATTATGTTGCCCAAGTTTTGGGCTCGATCCAAAATCAATAGGTGTTCCAAATTGGACAATTCAAGTTCAACGGCAGTTCGTTCCTAATTGGAGTGGTTGGTGAATTCCATACTTCTAGCGATTGGACTTCACTCAAAACTCACCAAATGACTCCTCCCACCATATTTTGTTGTTCCCCAAGTTTTTTGCTCGATCCGAAATCAATAGGTGTTCCAAATTGGACAATTCAAGTTCAACGACAGTTCGTTCCTAATTGGAGTGGTTTGTGTATTCCATACTTCTAGCGATTGGATTTCACTCAAAACTCACCAAATGACTCTTCCCACCATATTATGATGTTGCCCAAGTTTGGGGTCGATCCGAAATCAATAGGTGTGAGAAATTGGACAATTCAAGTTCAACGGCAGTTCGTTCCTAATTGGAGTGGTTCATGTATTCCATACTTCTAGCGATTGGATTTCACTCAAAACTAACCAAATGACTCCTCCGACCATATTATGATGTTGCCCAAGTTTTGGACTCGATCCGAAATCAATGGGTGTTCCAAATTGGACAATTCAAATTCCACGGCAGTTCGTTCCTAATTGGAGTGGTTGGTGTATTCCATACTTCTAGCGATTGGATTTCACTCAAAACTCACCAACTGACTCCTCCCACCATATTATGTTGTTTCCCAAGTTTTGGGCTCGATCCGAAATCGATAGGTGTGAGAAATTGGACAATTCAAGTTCAACGGCAGATCGTTCCTAATTGGAGTGGTTGGTGTATTCCATACTTCTAGCGATTGGATTTCACTCAATACTCACCAAATGACTCCTCCCACCATATTATGATGTTGCCCAAGTTTTGGGCTCGATCCGAAGTCAATAGGTGTTCCAAATTGGACAATTCAAGTTCAACGGCAGTTCGTTCCTAATTGGAGTGGTTGGTGTATTCCATACTTCTAGCGATTGGATTTCACTCAAAACTCACCAATTGACTCCTCCCACCATATTATGATGTTGCCCAAGTTTTGGGCTCGATCCGAAATCAATAGGTGTGATAAATTGGACAATTCAAGTTCAACGGCAGTTCGTTCCTAATTGGAGTGGTTGGTGTATTCCATACTTCTAGCGATTTGATTTCACTCAAAACTCACCAAATGACTCCTCCCACCGTATTATGATGTTTCCCAAGTTTTGGGCTCTATCCGAAATCAATAGGTGTTCCAAATTGGACAATTCAAGTTCAACGGCAGTTCGTTCCTAATTGGAGTGGTCGGTATATTCCATACTTCTAGCGATTGGATTTCACTCAAAACTCGTCAAACGACTCCTCCCACCATATTATGATGTTGCCCAAGTTTTGTGCTCGATCCGAAATCAATAGGTGTGATAAATTGGACAATTCAAGTTCAACGGCAGTTCGTTCCTAATTGGAGTGGTTAGTGTATTCCATACTTCTAGCGATTTGATTTCACTCAAAACTCACTGAATGACTCCTCCCACCGTATTATGATGTTGCCCAAGTTTTGGGCTCGATCCGAAATCAATAGGTGTTCCAAATTGGACAATTCAAGTTCAACGGCAGTTCGTTCCTAATTGGAGTGGTTGGTGTATTCCATACTTCTAGCGATTGGATTTCACTCAAAACCCACGAAATGACTCCACCGACCATATTATGTTGTTGCCCAAGTTTTAGGCTCGATCCGAAATCAATAGCTGTTCCAAATTGGACAATTCAAGTTCAACGGCAGTTCGTTCCTAATTGGAGTGGTTGGTGTATTCCATACTTCTATCGATTGGATTTCACTCAAAACCCACCAAATGACCCCTCCCACCATATTATGATGTTGCCCAAGTTTCGGGCTCGATCCGAAATCAATAGGTGTTCCAAATTGGACAATTCAAGTTCAACGGCAATTCGTTCCTAATTGTAGTGGTTGGTGTATTCCATACTTCTAGCGATTGGATTTCACTCAAAACTAACCAAATGACTACTCCCACCCTATTATGATGTTGCCCAAGTTTTGGGCTCGATCCAAAATCAATAGGTGTGAGAAATTGGACAATTCAAGTTCAACGGCAGTTCGTTCCTAACTGGAGTGGTTGGTGTATTCCATACGTCTAGCGATTGGATTTCACCCAAAACTCACCAAATGACTCCTCCCACCATATTATGATGTTGCCCAAGTTTTGGGCTCGATCCGAAATCAGTAGGTCTTAGAAATTGGTCAATTCAATTTGAACGACAGTTCGTTCCTAATTGGAGTGGTTGGTGTATTCCATACGTCCAGCGATTGGATTTCACTCAAAACTCACCAAATGACTCCTCCCACCATATTATGATGTTGC
Organism: Prunus avium; assembly: GCF_965620075.1. Classification (NCBI taxonomy): domain Eukaryota; kingdom Viridiplantae; phylum Streptophyta; class Magnoliopsida; order Rosales; family Rosaceae; genus Prunus; species Prunus avium. The sequence continues at coordinate 13,527,727 of NC_142290.1, forward strand.
CCAAGTTTTGGGCTCGATCCGAAATCAATAGGTGTTCCAAATTGGACAATTCAAGTTCAACGGCAGTTCGTTCCTAATTGGTGTGGTTGGTGTATTCCATACTTCTTGCGATTGGATTTCCCTCAAAACTCACCAAATGACTCCTCCCACCATATTATGATGTTGCCCAAGTTTTGGACACGATCCGAAATCAATAGATGTTCCAAATTGGACAATTCAAGTTCAACGGCAGTTCGTTCCTAACTGGAGTGGTTGGTGTATTCCATACTTCTTCCGAATGGATTTCACTCAAAACTCACCAAATGACTCCTCCCACCATATTATGATGTTGCCCAAGTTTTGGGCTCGATCCGAAATCAATAGGTGTTCCAAATAGGACAATTCAAGTTCAACGGCAGTTCGTTCCTAATTGGAGTGGTTGGTGTATTCCATACTTCTAGCGATTGGATTTCTATCAAAACTCACCAAATGACTCCTCCCACCATATTATGATGTTGCCCAAGTCTTGGGCTCGATCCGAAATCAATAGGTGTTAAAAATTTGACAATTCAAGTTCAACGGCAGTTCGTTCCTAGCTGGAGTGGTTGGTGTATTCCATACTTCTTCCGAATGGATTTCACTCAAAACTCACCAAATGACTCCTCCCACCATATTATGATGTTGCCCAAGTTTTGGGCTCGATCCGAAATCAATAGGTGTTCCAAATAGGACAATTCAAGTTGAACGACAGTTCGTTCCTAATTGGAGTGGTTGGTGTATTCCATACTTCTAGCGATTGGATTTCACTCAAAACTAACCACATGACTACTCCCACCCTATTATGATGTTGCCCAAGTTTTGGGCTCGATCCAAAATCGATAGGTGTGAGAAATTGGACAATTCAAGTTCAACGGCAGTTCGTTCCTAATTGGAGTGGTTGGTGTATTCCATACTTCTAGCGATTGGATTTCTATCAAAACTCACCAAATGACTCCTCCCACCATATTATGATGTTGCCCAAGTCTTTGGCTCGATCCGAAATCAATAGGTGTTCCAAATTGGACAATTCAAGTTCAACGGCAGTTCGTTCCTAATTGGAGTGGTTGGTGTATTCCATACTTCTAGCGATTGGACTTCACTCAAAACTCACCAAATGACTCCTCCCACCATATTTTGTTGTTCCCCAAGTTTTTTGCTCGATCCGAAATCAATAGGTGTTCCGAATTGGACAATTCAAATTCCACGGCAGTTCGTTCCTAACTGGAGTGGTTGGTGTATTCCATACTTCTAGCGATTGGATTTCACTCAAAACTCACCAACTGACTCCTCCCACCATATTATGCTGTTACCCAAGTTTTGGGCTCGATCCGAAATCAATAGGTGTTCCAAATTGGACAATTCAAGTTCAACGGCAGTTCGTTCCTAACTGGACTGGTTGGTGTATTCCATACTTCTAGCGATTGGATTTCCCTCAATACTCACCAAATGACTCCTCCCACCATATTATGATGTTGCCCAAGTTATGGGCTCGATCCGAAGTCAATAGGTGTTCCAAATTGGACAATTCAAGTTCAACGGCAGTTCGTTCGTAACTGGAGTGGTTGGTGTATTCCATACTTCTAGCGGTTGGATTTCACTCAAAACTCACCAATTGACTCCTCCCACCATATTATGATGTTGCCCAGGTGTTGGGCTCGATCCGAAATCAATAGGTGTGATAAATTGAACAATTCAAGTTCAACGGCAGTTCGTTCCTAATTGGTGTGGTTGGTGTATTCCATACTTCTAGCGATTTGATTTCACTCAAAACTCACCAAATGACTCCTCCCACCGTATTATGATGTTGCCCAAGTTTTGGGCTCTATCCGAAATCAATAGGTGTTCCAAATTGGACAATTCAAGTTCAACGGCAGTTCGTTCCTAATTGGAGTGGTCGGTATATTCCATACTTCTAGCGATTGGATTTCACTCAAAACTCACCAAACGACTCCTTCCACCATATTATGATGTTGCCCAAGTTTTGTGCTCGATCCGAAATCAATAGGTGTGATAAATTGGACAATTCAGGTTCAACGGCAGTTCGTTCCTAATTGGAGTGGTTAGTGTATTCCATACTTCTAGCGATTTGATTTCACTGAAAACTCACCGAATGACTCCTCCCAACGTATTGTGATGTTGCCCAAGTTTTGGGCTCGATCCGAAATCAATAGGTGTTCCAAATTGGACAATTCAAGTTCAACGGCAGTTCGTTCCTAATTGGAGTGGTTGGTGTATTCCATACTTCTAGCGATTGGATTTCAATCAAAACCCACGAAATGACTCCACCGATCATATTATGTTGTTGCCCAAGTTTTAGGCTCGATCCGAAATCAATAGCTGTTCCAAATTGGACAATTCAAGTTCAACGGCAGTTCGTTCCTAATTGGAGTGGTTGGTGTATTCCATACTTCTAGCGATTGGATTTCACTCAAAACTAACCCAATGACTACTCCCACCCTGTTATGATGTTGCCCAAGTTTTGGGCTCGATCCGAAATCAATAGGTGTGAGAAATTGGACAATTCAAGTTCAACGGCAGTTCGTTCCTAATTGGAGTGGTTGGTGTATTCCATACTTCTAGCGATTGGATTTCACTCAAAACTCACCAAATGACTCCTCCCACCATATTATGATGTTGCCCAGGTTTTGGGCTCGATCCGAAACCAATAGGTCTTCCAAATTTGACAATTAGAGTTCAACGGCAGTTCGTTCCTAATTGGAGCGGTTGGTGTATTCCATAATTCTAGCGAATGGATTTCACTCAAAACTCCCCAAATGACTCCTCCCACCGTATTATGATGTTGCCCAAGTTTTGGGCTCGATCCAAAATCAATAGGTGTTCCAAATTGGACAATTCAAGTTCAACGGCAGTTCGTTCCTAACTGGAGTGGTTGGTGTATTCCCTACTTCTAGCGAAATGGATTTCACTCAAAACTCCCCAAATGACTCCTCCCACCATATTATGATGTTGCCCAAGTTTTGGGCTCGATCCGAAATCAATAGGTGTTCCAAATTGGACAATTCAAGTTTCACGGCAGTTCGTTCCTAACTGGAGTGGTTGGTGTATTCCATACTTCTAGAGATTGGATTTCACTCAAAACTCACCAATTGACTCCTCCCACCATATTATGATGTTGCCCAAGTTTTGGGCTCGATCCGAAATTAATAGGTGTGAGAAATTGGACAATTCAAGTTCAACGGCAGTTCGTTCCTAATTGGAGTGGTTGGTGTATTCCATACTTCTAGCGATTGGATTTCACTCAAAACTCACCAAATGACTCCTCCCACCATATTATGATGTTGCCCAGGTTTTGGGCTCGATCCGAAATCAATAGGTGTTCCAAATTGGACAATTCAAGTTCAACGGCAGCTCGTTCCGAATTGGAGTGGTTGGTGTATGCCATACTTCTAGCTATTGGATTTCACTCAAAACTCACCAAATGACTCCTCCCACCATATTATGATGTTACCCAAGTTTCGGGCTCGATCCGAAATCAATAGGTGTGAGAAATTGGACAATTCAAGTTCAACGGCAAATCGTTCCTAATTGGAGCGATTGGTGTATTCCATACTTCTAGAGATTGGATTTCACTCAAAACTCACCAAATGACTCCTCCCACCATATTATGATGTTGCCCAAGTTTTGGGCTCGATCCGAAATCAATAGGTGTGAGAAATTGGACAATTCAAGTTCAACGGCAGATCGTTCCTAATTGGAGTGGTTGGTGTATTCCATACTTCTTGCGATTGGATTTCACTCAAAACTAACGAAATGACTCCTTCCACCATATTATGATGTTGCCTAAGTTTTCGGCTCGATCCGAAATCAATAGGTGTGAGAAATTGGACAATTCAAGTTCAATGGCAGTTCGTTCCTAACAGGAGTGGTTGGTATATTCCATACTTCTAGCGATTGGATTTCACTCAATACTCACAAAAAGACTCCTCCCACCATATTATGATGTTTCCCAAGTTTTGGGCTCGATCCGAAATCAATAGGTGTGAGAAGTTGGACAGTTCAAGTTCAGCGGCAGTTCATTCCTAACTGGAGTGGTTGGTGTATTCCATACTTCTAGGGATTGGATTTCACTCAAAACTAACCAAATGACTCCTCCCACCATATTATGATGTTGCCCAAGTTTGGGGCTCGATCCGAAATCAATAGGTGTGAGAAATTGGACAATTCAAGTTCAGCGGCAGATCGTTCCTAATTGGAGAGGTTGGTGTATTCCATACTTCTAGCGATTGAATTTCACACCAAACTCACCAAATGACTCCTCCCTCCATATTATGATGTTGCCCAAGTTTTGGGCTCGATCCGAAATCAATAGGTGTTCCAAATTGGACAATTCAAGTTCAACGGCAGTTCGTTCCTAATTGGAGTGGTTGGTGTATTCCATACTTCTAGCGACTAGATTTCTCTCAAAACTCACCAAATGACTCCTCCCACCATATTATGATGTTGCCCAAGTTTTGGGCTCGATACGAAATCAGTAGGGGTTCCAAATTGGACAATTCAAGTTCAACAGCAGTTCGTTCCTAATTGGGGGGGTTGGTGTATTCCACACTTCTAGCGATTGGATTTCACTCAAAAAAAACCAAATGACTCCTCCCACCACATTATGATGTTGCCCAAGTTTTGGGCTCGATCCGAAATCAATAGGTGTTCCAAATTGGACAATTCAAGTTCAACGGCAGTTCGTTCCTAATTGGAGTGGTTGGTGTATTCCACACTTCTAGCGATTGGATTTCACTCAAAACTCACCAAATGACTCCTCCCACCATATTATGATGTTGCCCAAATTTTGGGCTCGATCCGAAATCAATAGGTGTGAGAAATTGGACTATTCAAGTTCAACGGCAGTTCGTTCCTAATTGGAGTGGTTGGTATATTCCATACTTCTAGCGATTGGATTTCACTCAAAACTCACAAAATGACTCCTCCCACCATATTATGATGTTGCCCAAGTTTTGGGCTCGATCCGAAATCAATAGGTGTTCCAAATTGGACAATTCAAGTTCAACGGCAGTTCATTCCTAACTGGAGTGGTTGGTGTATTCCATATTTCTAGTGATTGGATTTCACTCAAAACTCACCAAATGACTCCTCCCACCATATTATGATGTTGCCCAAGTTTGGGGTCGATCCGAAATCAATAGGTGTGAGAAATTGGACAATTCAAGTTCAACCGCAGATCGTTCCTAATTGGAGTGGTTGGTGTACTCCATACTTCAAGCGATTGGATTTCACTCAAAACTCACCAAATGACTCCTCCCACCATATTATGTTGTTGCCCAAGTTTTGGGCTCGATCCGAAATCAACAGGTCTTTCAAATATGACAATTAGAGTTCAACGGCAGTTCGTTCCTAATTGGAGTGGTTGGTGTATTCCATAATTCAAGCGATTGGATTTCACTCAAAACTCATCAAATGACTCCTCCCACCATATTATGATGTTGCCCAAGTTTTGGGCTCGATCCGAAATCAATAGGTGTTCCAAATTGGACAATTCAAGTTCAACGGCAGTTCGTTCCTAAGTGGAGTGGTTGGTGTATTCCATACTTCTAGCGACTAGATTTCTCTCAAAACTCACCAAATGACTCCTCCCACCATATTATGATGTTGCCCAAGTTTTGGGCTCGATACGAAATCAATAGGTGTTCCAAATTGGACAATTCAAGTTCAACGGCAGTTCGTTCCTAATTGAGGTGGTTGGTGTATTCCATACTTCTAGCGATTGGATTTCACTCAAAACAAACCAAATGACTCCTCCCACCACATTATGATGTTGCCCAAGTTTTGGGCTCGATCCGAAATCAATAGGTGTGAGAAATTGGACAATTCAAGTTCAACGGCAGTTCGTTCCTAATTGGAGTGGTTGGTGTATTCCGTACTTCTAGCTACTGGATTTCACTCAAAACTCACCAAATGACTCCTCCCACCATATTATGATGTTGCCCAAGTTTTGGGCTTGATCCGAAGTCAATAGGTGTGAGAAATTGGACAATTCAAGTTCAACGGCAGTTCGTTCCTAATTGGAGTGGTTGGTGTATTCCATACTTCTAGCGATTGGATTTCACTCAAAACTCACCAAATGACTCCTCCCACCATATTATGATGTTGCCCAAGTTTTGGGCTTGATCCGAAGTCAATAGGTGTGAGAAATTGGACAATTCAAGTTCAACGGCAGTTCGTTCCTAACTGGAGTGGTTGGTGTATTCCATACTTCTAGCGATTGGATTTCACTCAAAACTCACCAAATGACTCCTCCCACCATATTATGATGTTGCCCAAGTTTGGGGCTCGATTCGAAATCAATAGGTGTGAGAAATTGGATAGTTCAAGTTCAACGGCAGATCGTTCCTAATTGGAGTGGTGGGTGTATTCCATACTTCTAGCGATTGGATTTCACTCAAAACTCACCAAATGACTCCTCCCACCATATTATGATATTGCCCAAGTTTTGGGCTCAATCCGAAATCAATAGGTTTTCCAAATTGGACAATTCAAGTTCAACGACAGTTCGTTCCTAATTGGAGTGGTTGGTGTATTCCATACTTCTAGCGATTGGATTTCACTCAAAACTCACCAGATGACTCCTCCCACCATATTATGATGTTGCCCAAGTTTTGGGCTCGATCCGAAGTCAATAGGTGTTCCAAATTGGACAATTCAATTTCTACGGCAGTTCGTTCCTAATTGGAGTGGTTGGTGTATTCCATACTTCTAGCGATTGGATTTCACTCAAAACTCACCAAATGACTCCTCCCACCATATTATGATGTTGCCCAAGTTTGGGGCTCGATCCGAAATCAATAGGTGTTCCAAATTGGACACTTCAAGTTCAACGAAAATTCGTTCCTAATTGGAGTGGTTGGTGTATTCCATACTTCTAGCGATTGGATTTCACTCAAAACTCACCAAATGACTCCTCCCACCATATTATGATGTTGCACAAGTTTGGGGTTCGATCCGAAATCAATAGGTGTTAGAAATTGGACAATTCAAGTTCAACGGCAGTTTGTTCGTAACGGGAGTGGTTGGTGTATTCCATACTTCTAGCGGTTGGATTTCACTCAAAACTCACCAAATGACTCCTCCCACCATATTATGATGTTGCCCAAGTTTGGGGCTCGGTCCGAAATCAATAGGTGTGAGAAATTGGACAGTTCAAGTTGAACGGCAGTTCGTTCCTAATTGGAGTGGTTGGTGTATTCCATACTTCTAGCGATTGGATTTCACACAAAACTCACCAAATGACCCCTCCCACCATATTTGGATGTTGCCCAAGTTTGGGGCTCGATCCGAAATCAATAGGTGTTCGAAATTGGACAATTCAAGTTCAACGGCAGTTCGTTCCTAATTGGAGTGGTTGGTGTATTCCATACTTCTAGCGATTGGATTTCACTCAATACTCACAAAAAGACTCCTCCCACCATATTATGATGTTTCCCAAGTTTTGGGCTCGATCCGAAATCAATAGGTGTGAGAAATTGGACAATTCAAGTTCAGCGGCAGTTCATTCCTAACTGGAGTGGTTGGTGTATTCCATACTTCTAGGGATTGGATTTCACTCAAAACTAACCAAATGACTCCTCCCACCATATTATGATGTTGCCCAAGTTTGGGGCTCGATCCGAAATCAATAGGTGTGAGAAATTGGACAATTCAAGTTCAATGGCAGATCGTTCCTAATTGGAGTGGTTGGTGTATTCCATACTTCTAGCGATTGGATTTCACTCAAAACTCACCAAATGACTCCTCCCACCATATTTGGATGTTGCCCAAGTTTGGGGCTCGATCCGAAATCAATAGGTGTTCGAAATTGGACAATTCAAGTTCAACGGCAGTTCGTTCCTAATTGGAGTGGTTGGTGTATTCCATACTTCTAGCGATTGGATTTCACTCAAAACTCACCAAATGACTCCTCCCACCCGATTTGGATGTTGCCCAAGTTTGGGGCTCGATCCAAAATCAATAGGTGTGAGAAATTGGACAATTCAAGTTCAACGGCAGTTCGTTCCTAATTGGAGTGATTGGTGTATTCCATACTTCTAGCGATTGGATTTCACTCAAAACTCACCAAATGACTCCTCCCACCATATTATGATGTTGCCCAAGTTTTGGGTTCGATCCGAAATCAATTGGTGTTCAAAATTGGACAATTCAAGTTCAACGGCAGTTCGTTCCTAATTGGAGTGGTTGGTGTATTCCATACTTCTAGCGATTGGATATCACTCAAAACTCACCAAATGACTCCTCCCACCATAATATGATGTTGCACAAGTTTGGGGTTCGATCCGAAATCAATAGGTGTGAGATATTGGACAATTCAAGTTCAACGGCAGATCGTTCCTACTTGGAGGGGTTGGTGTATTCCATACTTCTAGCGATTGGATTTCACTCAAAACTCACCAAATGACTCCTCCCACCATATTATGATGTTGCCCAAGTTTGGGGTTCGATCTGAAATCAATAGGTGTTAGAAATTGGACAATTCAAGTTCAACGGCAGTTCGTTCCTAACGGGAGTGGTTGGTGTATCCCATACTTCTAGCGATTGGATTTCACTCAAAACTCCCCAAATGACTCCTCCCACCATATTATGATGTTGCCCAAGTTTAGGGCTCGATCCGAAATCAATAGGTGTTCCAAATTGGACACTTCAAGTTCAACGACAATTCATTCCTAATTGGAGTGGTTGGTGTATTCCATACTTCTAGCGATTGGATTTCACTCAAACCTCACCAAATGACTCCTTCCACCATATTTGGATGTTGCCCAAGTTTGGGGCTCGATCCGAAATCAATAGGTGTGAGAAATTGGACAATTCAAGTTCAACGGCAGTTCGTTCCTAATTGGAGTGGTTGGTGTCTTCCATACTTCTAGCAATTGGATTTCACTCAAAACTCCGCAAATGACTCCTCCCACCATATTATGATGTTGCCCAAGTTTTGGGCTCGATCCGAAATCCATAGGTGTGAGAAATTGGACAATTAAAGTTCAATGGTAGTTCGTTCCTAATTGGAGTGGTCGGTGTATTCCATACTTCTAGCGATTGGATTTCACTCAAAACTCACCAAATGACTCCTCCCACCATATTATGATGTTGCACAAGTTTGGGGTTCGATCCGAAATAAATAGGTGTTAGAAATTGGACAATTCAAATTCAACGGCAGTTCGTTCCTAACGGGAGTGGTTGGTGTATTCCATACTTCTAGCGATTGGATTTCACTCAAAACTCACCAAATGACTTCTCCCACCATATTATGATGTTGCCCAAGTTTTGGGCTCGATCCGAAATCCATAGGTGTGAGAAATTGGACAATTTAAGTTCAATGGTAGTTCGTTCCTAATTGGAGTGGTCGGTGTATTCCATACTTCTAGCGATTTGATTTCACTCAAAACTCACCAAATGACTCCTCCCACCATATTATGATGTTGCCCAGGTTTGGGGCTCGGTCCGAAATCAATAGGTGTGAGAAATTGGACAATTCAAGTTGAACGGCAGTTCGTTCCTAATTGGAGTGGTTGGTGTCTTCCATACTTCTAGCAATTGGATTTCACTCAAAACTCCCCCAATGACTCCTCCCACCATATTATGATGTTGCCCAAGTTTTGGGCTCGATCCGAAATCAATAGGTGTTCCAAATTGGACAATTCAAGTTCAACGGCAGTTCGTTCCTAATTGGAGTGGTTGGTGTATTCCACACTTCTAGCGATTGGATTTCTCTCAAAACTCCCCAAATGACTCCTCCCACCCGATTTGGATGTTGCCCAAGTTTGGGGCTCGATCCAAAATCAATAGGTGTGAGAAACTGGACAATTCAAGTTCAACGGCAGTTCGTTCCTAATTGGAGTGATTGGTGTATTCCATACTTCTAGCGATTGGATTTCACTCAAAACTCACCAAATGACTCCTCGCACCATATTATGATGTTGCCCAAGTTTTGCGTTCGATCCGAAATCAATTGGTGTTCAAAATTGGACAATTCAAGTTCAACGGCAGTTCGTTCCTAATTGGAGTGGTTGGTGTATTCCATACTTCTTGCGATTGGATATCACTCAAAACTCACCAAATGACTTCTCCCACCATATTATGATGTTGCCCAAGTTTTGGGCTTGATCCGAAATCCATAGGTGTGAGAAATTGGACAATTCAAGTTCAATGGCAGTTCGTTCCTAATTGGAGTGGTCGGTGTATTCCATACTTCTAGCGATTGGATTTCACTCAAAACTCACCAAATGACTCCTCCCACCATATTATGATGTTGCCCAGGTTTGGGGCTCGGTCCGAAATCAATAGGTGTGAGAAATTGGACAATTGAAGTTGAACGGCAGTTCGTTCCTAATTGGAGTGGTTGGTGTATTCCATACTTCTAGCGATTGGATTTCGCTCAAAACTCCCCAAATGACTCCTCCCACCATATTATGATGTTGCCCAAGTTTTGGGCTCGATCCGAAATCCATAGGTGTGAGAAATTGGACAATTCAAGTTCAATGGCAGTTCGTTCCTAATTGGAGTGGTCGGTGTATTCCATACTTCTAGCGATCGGATTTCACTCAAAACTCACCAAATGACTCCCCCCACCATATTTGGATGTTGCCCAAGTTTGGGGCACGATCCAAAATCAATAGGTGTTCCAAATTGGACAATTCAAGTTCAACGGCAGTTCGTTCCTAATTGGAGTGGTTGTTGTATTCCATACTTCTAGCGATTGGATTTCAGTCAAAACTCACCAAATAACTCCTCCCACCATATTATGATGTTGCCCAAGTTTTGGGTTCGATCCGAAATCAATTGGTGTTCAAAATTGGACAATTCAAGTTCAACGGCAGTTCGTTCCTAATTGGAGTGGTCGGTGTATTCCATACTTCTAGCGATTGGATTTCACTCAAAACTCACCAAATGACTCCTCCCACCATATTATGATGTTGCCCAAGTTTGGGGTTCGATTCGAAATCAATAGGTGTGAGATATTGGACAATTCAAGTTCAACGGCAGATCGTTCCTAATTGGAGGGGTTGGTGTATTCCATACTTCTAGCGATTGGATTTCACTCAAAACTCACCAAATGACTCCTCCCACCGTATTATGATATTGCCCAAGTTTTGGGCTCGATCCGAAATCAATAGGTGTTCCATACTGGACAATTCAAATTCAACGGCAGTTCGTTCCAAATTGGAGTGGTTGGTGTATTCCATACTTCTAGCGATTGGATTTCACTCAAAACTCACCAAATGACTCCTCCCACCATATTATGATGTTGCACAAGTTAGGGGTTCGATCCAAAATCAATAGGTGTTAGAAATTGGACAATTCAAATTCAACGGCAGTTCGTTCCTAATTGGAGTGGTTGGTGTATTCCATACTTCTAGCGATTGGATTTCACTCAAAACTCACCAAATGACTCCTCCCACCATATTATGATGTTGCCCAAGTTTTGGGCTCGATCCGAAATCAATAGGTGTTAGAAATTGGACAATTCAAATTCAACGGCAGTTCGTTCCTAATTGGAGGGGTTGGTGTATTCCATACTTCTAGCGATTGGATTTCACTCAAAACTCACCAAATGACTCCTCCCACCATATTATGATGCTGCCCACGTTTGGGGCTCGATCCGAAATCTATAGGTGTGAGAAATTGGACAATTCAAGTTCAACGGCAGTTCGTTCCTAATTGGAGTGGTTGCTGTATTCCATAATTCTAGCGATTGGATGACACTCAAAACTCACAAATGACACCGCCCACCATATTATGATGTTGCCCAAGTTTTGGGCTCGATTCGAAATCAATAGGTGTGAGAAATTGGACAATTCAAGTTCAACGGTTGTTCGTTCCTAATAGGAATGGTTGGTGTATTCCACACTTCTAGCGATTGGATTTCACTCAAAACTCACCAAATGACTCCTCCCACCATATTATGATGTTGCCCAAGTTTTGGGCTCGATCCGAAATCAATAGGTGTTAGAAATTGGACAATTCAAATTCAACGGCAGTTCGTTCCTAATTGGAGTGGTTGGTGTATTCCATACTTCTACCGATTGGATTTCGCACAAAACTCCTCCCACCTTATTATGATGTTGCCCAAGTTTTGGGCTCGATTCGAAATCAATAGGTGTGAGAAATTGGACAATTGAAGTTCAACGGTTGTTCGTTCCTAATTGGAATGGTTGGTGTATTCCACACTTCTAGCGATTGGATTTCACTCAAAACTCACCAAATGACTCCTCCCACCATATTATGATGTTGCCCAAGTTTTGGGCTCGATTCGAAATCAATAGGTGTGAGAAATTGGACAATTCAAGTTCAACGGTTGTTCGTTCCTAATTGGAGTGGTTGGTGTATTCCACACTTCTAGCGATTGGATTTCACTCAAAACTCACCAAATGACTCCTCCCACCAAATTATGATGTTGCCCAAGTTTTCGGCTCGATCCGAAATCAATAGGTGTCAGAAATTGGACAATTCAAGTTCAACGGCAGTTCGTTCCTAATTGGAGTGGTTGGTGTATTCCATACTTCTAGCGATTGGATTTCCCTCAAAACTCACCAAATGAATCCTCCCACCATATTATGATGTTGCCCAAGTTTGGGGCTCGATCCGAAATCAATAGGTGTTCCAAATTGGACAATTCAAGTTCAACGGCAGTTCGTTCCTAGTTGGAGTGGTTGGTGTATTCCACACTTCTAGCGATTGGATTTCACTCAAAACTCACCAAATGACTCCTCCCACCGTATTATGATGTTGCCCAAGTTTTGGGCTCGATCCGAAATCAATAAGTGTGAGAAATTGGACAATTCAAGTTCAACGGCAGTTCGTTCCTAATTGGAGTGGTTGGTGTATTCCATACTTCTAGAGATTGGATTTCACTCAAAACTCACCAAATGACTCCTCCCACCATATTATGATGTTGCCCAAGTTTTGGGCTCGATCCGAAATCAATAGGTGTTCCAAATTGGACAATTCAAGTTCAACGGCAGTTCGTTCCTAATTGGAGTGGTTGGTGTATTCCATACTTCTAGCGATTGGATTTCACTGAAAACTCACCAAATGACTCCTCCCACCATAGTATGATGTTGCCCAAGTTTTGGGCTCGATCCGAAATCAATAGGTGTTCCAAATTGGACAATTCAAGTTCAACGGCAGTTCGTTCCTAATTGGAGTGGTTGGTGTATTCCATACTTCTAGCGATTGGATTTCACTCAAAACTCACCAAATGACTCCTCCCACCATATTATGAGGTTGCCCAAGTTTTGGGCTCGATCCGAAATCAATAGGTGTTCCAAATTGGATAATTCAAGTTCAACGGCAGTTCGTTCCTAATTGTAGTGGTTGGTGTATTCCATACTTCTAGCGATTGGATTTCACTCAAAACTCACCAAATGACTCCTCCCACCATATTATGATGTTGCCCAAGTTTTGGGCTCGATCCAAAATCAATAGGTGTTCCAAGTTGGATAATTCAAGTTCAACGGCAGTTCGTTCCGAATTGCAGTGGTTGGTGTATTCCATACTTCTAGCGATTGGATTTCACTCAAAACTCACCAAATGACTCCTCCCACCATATTATGATGTTGCCCAAGTTTTGGGCTCGATCCGAACTCAATAGGTCTTCCAAATTTGACAGTTAGAGTTCAACGGCAGTTCGTTCCTAATTGGACTGGTTGGTGTATTCCAAACTTCTAGCGATTGGATTTCACTCAAAACTAACCAAATGACTCCTCCCACCATATTATGATGTTGCCCAAGTTTTGGGCTCGATCCGAAATAATAGGTGTGAGAAATTGGACAATTCAAGTTCAACAGCAGTTCGTTCCTAATTGGAGTGGTTGCTGTATTCCATACTTCTAGCTATTGGATTTCACTCAAAACTCACCAAATGACTCCTCCCACCATATTATGATGTTGCCCAAGTTTGGGGCTCGATCCGAAATCAATAGGTGTGAGAAATTGGACAATTGAAGTTCAACGGTTGTTCGTTCCTAATTGGAATGGTTGGTGTATTCCACACTTCTAGCGATTGGATTTCACTCAAAACTCACCAAATGACTCCTCCCACCATATTATGATGTTGCCCAAGTTTTGGGCTCGATCCGAAATCAATAGGTGTGAGAAATTGGACAATTCAAGTTCAACGGCAGTTCGTTCCTAATCGTAGTGGTTGGTGTATTCCATACTTCTAGCGATTGGATTTCACACAAAACTCACCAAATGATTCCTCCCACCATATTATGATGTTGCCCTAGTTTGGGGCTCGATCCGAAATCAATAGGTGTTCCAAATTGGATAATTCAAGTTCAACGGCAGTTCGTTCCTAATTGGAGTGGTTGGTGTATTCTATACTTCTAGCGATTGGATTTCACTCAAAACCAAACAAATGACTCCTCCCACCATATTATGATGTTGCCCAAGTTTTGGGCTCGATCCGAAATCAATAGGTGTGAGAAATTGGACAATTCAAGTTCAACGGTTGTTCGTTCCTAATTGGAGTGGTTGGTGTATTCCACACTTCTAGCGATTGGATTTCACTCAAAACTCACCAAATGACTCCTCCCACCAAATTATGATGTTGCCCAAGTTTTCGGCTCGATCCGAAATCAATAGGTGTCAGAAATTGGACAATTCAAGTTCAACGGCAGTTCGTTCCTAATTGGAGTGGTTGCTGTATTCCATACTTCTAGCTATTGGATTTCACTCAAAACTCACCAAATGACTCCTCCCACCATATTATGATGTTGCCCAAGTTTGGGGCTCGATCCGAAATCAATAGGTGTGAGAAATTGGACAATTGAAGTTCAACGGTTGTTCGTTCCTAATTGGAATGGTTGGTGTATTCCACACTTCTAGCGATTGGATTTCACTCAAAACTCACCAAATGACTCCTCCCACCATATTATGATGTTGCCCAAGTTTTGGGCTCGATCCGAAATCAATAGGTGTGAGAAATTAGACAATTCAAGTTCAACGGCAGTTCGTTCCTAATCGTTGTGGTTGGTGTATTCCATACTTCTAGCGATTGGACAAAACTCACCAAATGATTCCTCCCACCATATTATGATGTTGCCCAAGTTTGGGGCTCGATCCGAAATCAATAGGTGTTCCAAATTGGACAATTCAAGTTCAACGGCAGTTCGTTCCTAATTGCAGTGGTTGGTGTATTCCATACTTCTAGCGATTGGATTTCACTCAAAACTCACCAAATGACTCCTCCCACCATATTATGATGTTGCCCAAGTTTTGGGCTCGATCCGAAATAATAGGTGTGAGAAATTGGACAATTCAAGTTCAACGGCAGTTCGTTCCTAATTGGAGTGGTTGCTGTATTCCATACTTCTAGCTATTGGATTTCACTCAAAACTCACCAAATGACTCCTCCCACCATATTATGATGTTGCCCAAGTTTGGGGCTCGATCCGAAATCAATAGGTGTGAGAAATTGGACAATTCAAGTTCAACGGCAGTTCGTTCCTAATTGGAGTGGTTGGTGTATTCCATAGTTCAGGCGATTGGATTTCACTCAAAACTCACCAAATGACTCCTCCCACCATATTATGATGTTGCCCAAGTTTGGGGCTCGATCCGAAATCTATAGGTGTGAGAAATTGGACAATTCAAGTTCAACGGCAGTTCGTTCCTAATTGGAGTGGTTGCTGTATTCCGTACTTCTAGCGATTGGATTTCACTCAAAACTCACCAAATGACTCCTCCCACCATATTATGATGTTGCCCAAGTTTTGGGCTCGATCCGAAATCAGTAGGTGTTCCAAATTGGACAATTCAAGTTCAACGGCAGTTCGTTCCTAATTGCAGTGGTTGGTGTATTCCGTACTTCTAGCGATTGGATTTCACTCAAAACTCACCAAATGACTCCTCCCACCATATTTTGATGTTGCCCATGTTTTGGGCTCGATCCGAAATCAATAGGTGTGAGAAATTGGACAATTCAAGTTCAACGGCAGTTCGTTCCTAATTGGAGTGGTTGGTGTATTCCATACTTCTAGCGATTGGATTTCCCTCAAAACTCACCAAATGACTCCTCCCACCATATTTTGATGTTGCCCATGTTTTGGGCTCGATCCGAAATCAATAGGTGTGAGAAATTGGACAATTCAAGTTCAACGGCAGTTCGTTCCTAATTGGAGTGGTTGGTGTATTCCATACTTCTAGCGATTGGATTTCACTCAAAACTCACCAAATGACTCCTCCCACCATATTATGTTGTTGCCCAACTTTGGGGCTCGGTCCGAAATCAATAGGTGTGAGAAATTGGACAATTCAAGTTCAACGGCAGTTCGTTCCTAATTGGAGTGGTTGGTGTATTCCATACTTCTAGCGATTGGATTTCACTGAAACTCACCAAATGACTCCTCCCACCATATTATGATGTTGCCCAAGTTTTGGGCTCGATCCGAAATCAATAGGTGTGAGAAATTGGACAATTCAAGTTCAACGGCAGTTCGTTCCTAATTGGAGTGGTTGGTGTATTCCACACTTCTAGCGTTTGGATTTCACTCAAAACTCACCAAATGACATCTCCCACCAAATTATGATGTTGCCCAAGTTTTTGGCTCGATCCGAAATCAATAGGTGTGAGAAATTGGACAATTGAAGTTCAACGGCAGTTCGTTCCTAATTGGAGTGGTTGGTGTATTCCATACATCTAGCGATTGGATTTCACTCAAAACTCACCAAATGACTCCTCCCACCATATTATGATGTTGCCCAAGTTTTGGGCTCGATCCAAAATCAATAGGTGTGAGAAATTGGACAATTCAAGTTTAACGGCAGTTCGTTCCTAATTGGAGTGGTTGGTGTATTCCACACTTCTAGCGATTGGATTTCACTCAAAACAAACAAAATGACTCCTCCCACCATATTATGATGTTGCCCAAGTTTTGGGCTCGATCCGAAATCAATAGGTGTGAGAAATTGGACAATTCAAGTTCAACGGCAGTTCATTCCTAATTGGAATGGTTGGTGTCTTCCACACTTCTAGCGATTGGATTTCACTCAAAACTCACCAAATGACTCCTCCCACCATATTATGACGTTGCCCAAGTTTTGGGCTCGATCCGAAATCAATAGGTGTTAGAAATTGGACAATTCAAATTCAACGGCAGTTCGTTCCTAATTGGAGTGGTTGGTGTATTCTATAATTCTAGCGATTGGATTTCACTCATAACTAAACAAATGACTCCTCCCACCATATTATGATGTTGCCCAAGTTTTGGGCTCGATCCGAAATCAATAGGTGTGAGAAATTGGACAATTCATGTTCAACGGCAGTTCGTTCCTAATTGGAGTGGTTGGTGTATTCCACACTTCTAGGGATTGGATTTCACTCAAAACTCACCAAATGACTCCTCCCACCATATTATGATGTTGCCCAAATTTGGGGCTCGGTCCGAAATCAATTGGTGTTCCAAATTGGACAATTCAAGTTCAACGGCAGTTCGTTCCTAATTGGAGTGGTTGGTGTATTCCATACTTCTAGCGATTGGATTTAATTCAAAACTCACCAAATGACTCCTCCCACAATATTATGATGTACCCCAAGTTTGGGGCTCGGTCCGAAATCAATAGGTGTGAGAAATTGGACAATTCAAGTTCAACGGCAGTTCGTTCCTAATTGGAGTGGTTGGTGTATTCCATACTTCTAGCGATTGGATTTCACTCAAAACTCACCAAACGACTCCTCCCACCACATTATGATGTTGCCCAAGTTTTGGGCTCGATCCGAAATCAATAGGTGTTCCAAATTGGACAATTCAAGTTCAACGGCAGTTCGTTCCTAATTGGAGTGGTTGCTGTATTCCGTACTTCTAGCGATTGGATTTCACTACAAACTAAACAAATGACTCCTCCCACCATATTATGATGTTGCCCAAGTTTTGGGCTCGATCCGAAATCAATAGGTGTGAGAAATTGGACAATTCAAGTTCAACGGCAGTTCGTTCCTAATTGGAGTGGTTGGTGTATTCCATACTTCTAGCGATCGGATTTCACTCAAAACTCCTCCCACCTTATTATGATGTTGCCCATGTTTTGGGCTCTATCTGAAATCAATAGGAGTGGGAAATTGGACAATCCAAGTTCAAGGGCAGTTCGTTCCTAATTGGAGTGGTTGGTGTATTCCACTCTTCTAGCGATTGGATTTCACTCAAACCTCACTAAATGACTCCTCCCACCATATTATGATGTTGCCCAAGTTTTGGGCTCGATCCGAAATCAATAGGTGTGAGAAATTGGACAATTCATGTTCAACGGCAGTTCGTTCCTAATTGGAGTGGTTGGTGTATTCCATACTTCTAGCGATTGGATTTCACTCAAAACTCACCAAACGACTCCTCCCACCATATTATGATGTTGCCCAAGTTTTGGGCTCGATCCGAAATCAATAAGTGTGAGAAATTGGACAATTCAAGTTCAACGGCAGTTCGTTCATAATTGGAGTGGTTGGTGTATTCCATACTTTTAGCGATTGGATTTCACTCAAAACTAACCAAATGACTACTCCCACCATATTATCATGTTAACCAAGTTTTGGGCTCAATCCAAAATCAATAGGTGTGAGAAATTGGACAATTGAAGTTCAACGGCAGTTCGTTCCTAATTGGAGTGGTTGGTGTATTCCACACTTCTAGCGTTTGGATTTCACTCAAAACTCACCAAATGACATCTCCCACCAAATTATGATGTTGCCCAAGTTTTTGGCTCGATCCGAAATCAATAGGTGTGAGAAATTGGACAATTGAAGTTCAACGGCAGTTCGTTCCTAATTGGAGTGGTTGGTGTATTCCATACATCTAGCGATTGGATTTCACTCAAAACTCACCAAATGACTCCTCCCACCATATTATGATGTTGCCCAAGTTTTGGGCTCGATCCAAAATCAATAGGTGTGAGAAATTGGACAATTCAAGTTTAACGGCAGTTCGTTCCTAATTGGAGTGGTTGGTGTATTCCACACTTCTAGCGATTGGATTTCACTCAAAACAAACAAAATGACTCCTCCCACCATATTATGATGTTGCCCAAGTTTTGGGCTCGATCCGAAATCAATAGGTGTGAGAAATTGGACAATTCAAGTTCAACGGCAGTTCATTCCTAATTGGAATGGTTGGTGTCTTCCACACTTCTAGCGATTGGATTTCACTCAAAACTCACCAAATGACTCCTCCCACCATATTATGACGTTGCCCAAGTTTTGGGCTCGATCCGAAATCAATAGGTGTTAGAAATTGGACAATTCAAATTCAACGGCAGTTCGTTCCTAATTGGACTGGTTGGTGTATTCTATAATTCTAGCGATTGGATTTCACTCATAACTAAACAAATGACTCCTCCCACCATATTATGATGTTGCCCAAGTTTTGGGCTCGATCCGAAATCAATAGGTGTGAGAAATTGGACAATTCATGTTCAACGGCAGTTCGTTCCTAATTGGAGTGGTTGGTGTATTCCACACTTCTAGGGATTGGATTTCACTCAAAACTCACCAAATGACTCCTCCCACCATATTATGATGTTGCCCAAATTTGGGGCTCGGTCCGAAATCAATTGGTGTTCCAAATTGGACAATTCAAGTTCAACGGCAGTTCGTTCCTAATTGGAGTGGTTGGTGTATTCCATACTTCTAGCGATTGGATTTAATTCAAAACTCACCAAATGACTCCTCCCACAATATTATGATGTACCCCAAGTTTGGGGCTCGGTCCGAAATCAATAGGTGTGAGAAATTGGACAATTCAAGTTCAACGGCAGTTCGTTCCTAATTGGAGTGGTTGGTGTATTCCATACTTCTAGCGATTGGATTTCACTCAAAACTCACCAAACGACTCCTCCCACCACATTATGATGTTGCCCAAGTTTTGGGCTCGATCCGAAATCAATAGGTGTTCCAAATTGGACAATTCAAGTTCAACGGCAGTTCGTTCCTAATTGGAGTGGTTGCTGTATTCCGTACTTCTAGCGATTGGATTTCACTACAAACTAAACAAATGACTCCTCCCACCATATTATGATGTTGCCCAAGTTTTGGGCTCGATCCGAAATCAATAGGTGTGAGAAATTGGACAATTCAAGTTCAACGGCAGTTCGTTCCTAATTGGAGTGGTTGGTGTATTCCACACTTCTAGCGATTGGATTTCACTCAAAACTCACCAAATCACTCCTCTCACCATATTATGTTGTTGCCCAAGTTTTGGGCTCGATCCGAAATCAATAGGTGTGTGAAATTGGACAATTCAAGTTCAACGGCAGGTCGTTCCTAATTGGAGTGGTTGGTGTATTCCATACTTCTAGCGATTGGATTTCACTCAAAACTCACCAAATGACTCCTCCCAACATATTATGATGTTACCCAAGTTTGGGGCTCGATCCGAAATCAATAGGTGTGAGAAATTGGACAATTCAAGTTCAACGGCAGTTCGTTCCTAATTGGAGTGGTTGGTGTATTCCATACTTCTAGCGATTGGATTTCACTCAAAACTCACCAAATGACTCCTCCCACCATATTATGATGTTGCCCAAGTTTTGCGCTCGATCCGAAATCAAAAGGTGTTCGAAATTGGACAATTCAAGTTCAACGGCAATTCGTTCCTAATTGGGGTGGTTGGTGTATTCCGTACTTCTAGCGAATGGATTTCACTCAAAACTCACCAAAGGACTCCTCCCACCACATTATGATGTTGCCCAAATTTGGGGCTCGATCCGAAATCAATAGGTGTTCGAAATTGGACAATTCAATTTCAACGGCAGTTCGTTCCTAATTGGAGTGGTTGGGGTATTCCATACTTCTAGCGATTGGATTTCACTCAAAACTCACCAAATGACTCCTCCCACCATATCATGATGTTGCCCAAGTTTGGGGCTTGATCCGAAATCTATAGGTGTGAGAAATTGGACAATTCAAGTTCAACGGCAGTTCGTTCGTAATTGGAGTGGTTGCTGTATTCCATAATTCTAGCGATTGGATGACACTCAAAACTCACAAATGACACCGCCCACCATATTATGATGTTGCCCAAGTTTTGGGCTCGATTCGAAATCAATAGGTGTGAGAAATTGGACAATTCAAGTTCAACGACTGTTCGTTCCTAATTGGAATGGTTGGTGTATTCCACACTTCTAGCGATTGGATTTCACTCAAAACTCACCAAATGACTCCTCCCACCATATTATGATGTTGCCCAAGTTTTGGGCTCGATCCGAAATCAATAGGTGTTAGAAATTGGACAATTTAAATTCAACAGCAGTTCGTTCCTAATTGGAGTGGTTGGTGTATTCCATACTTCTACCGATTGGATTTCACACAAAACTCCTCCCACCTTATTATGATGTTGCCCATGTTTTGGGCTCGATCTGAAATCAATAGGTGTGGGAAATTGGACAATCCTAGTTCAACGGCAGTTCGTTCCTAATTGGAGTGGTTGGTGTATTCCACACTTCTAGGGATTGGATTTCTCTCAAAACTGACCAAATGACTCCTCCCACCATATTATGATGTTGCCCAAGTTTTGGGCTCCATCCGAAATCAATAGGTGTGAGAAATTGGACAATTCAAGTTCAACGGCAGTTCGTTCCTAATCGTAGTGGTTGGTGTATTCCATACTTCTGGCGATTGGATTTCACACAAAACTCACCAAATGACTCCTCCCACCATATTATGATGTTGCCCTAGTTTGGGGCTCGATCCGAAATCAATAGGTGTTCCAAATTGGACAATTCAAGTTCAACGACAATTCGTTCCTAATTGGAGTGGTTGGTGTATTCTATACTTCTAGCGATTGGATTTCACTCAAAACCAAACAAATGACTCCTCCCACCATATTATGATGTTGCCCAAGTTTTGGGCTCGATCCGAAATCAATAGGTGTGAGAAATTGGACAATTCAAGTTCAACGGCAGTTCGTTCCTAATTGGAGTGGTTGGTGTATTCCATACTTCTAGCGATTGGATTTCCCTGAAAACTCACCAAATGAATCCTCCCACCATATTATGATGTTGCCCAAGTTTGGGGCTCGATCCGAAATCAATAGGTGTGAGAAATTGGACAATTCAAGTTCAACGGCAGTTCGTTCCTAGTTGGAGTGGTTGGTGTATTCCACACTTCTAGCGATTGGATTTCACTCAAAACTCACCAAATGACTCCTCCCACCATATTATGATGTTGCCCAAGTTTTGGGCTCGATCCGAAATCAATAAGTGTGACAAATTGGACAATTCAAGTTCAACGGCAGTTCGTTCCTAATTGGAGTGGTTGGTGTATTCCATACTTCTAGAGATTGGATTTCACTCAAAACTCACCAAATGACTCCTCCCACCACATTATGATGTTGCCCAAGTTTTGGGCTCGATCCAAAATCAATAGGTGTGAGAAATTGGACAATTCAAGTTCAACGGCAGTTCGTTCCTAATTGGAATGGTTGGTGTATTCCACACTTCTAGCGATTGGATTTCACTCAAAACTCACCAAATGACTCCTCCCACCATATTATGATGTTGCCCAAGTTTTGGGCTCGATCCGAAATCAATACGTTTGAGAAATTGGACAATTCAAGTTCAACGGCAGTTCGTTCCTAATTGGAGTGGTTGGTGTATTCCATACTTTTAGCGATTGGATTTCACTCAAAACTCACCAAATGACTCCTCCCACCATCTTATGATGTTGCCCAAGTTTGGGGCTCGATCCGAAATCAATAGGTGTTCCAAATTGGACAATTCAAGTTCAACGGCAGTTCGTTCCTAATTGGAGTGGTTGGTGTATTCCATACTTCTAGCGATTGGATTTCACTCAAAACTCACCAAATGACTCCTCCCACCATATTATGATGTTGCCCAAGTTTTGGGCTCAATCCGAAATCAATAGGTGTGAGAAATTGGACAATTCAAGTTCAACGGCTGTTCGTTCCTAATTGGAGTGGTTGGTGTATTGTTAAGCTCATAATTTCATACATATACATGCCCTATTTACTTACTTCTTTTGCTTAGTTTCTTAGATTTCTAAGTTATTTGCCTCCCTTTGTGTGTTTTGTAGGCAAATAGAGCAAGAGAGCATAATTCATGCAATTCAAGCATGTTAAGGCCTAATTTGGATGAATGGATGAAGAGCTTAAAAGACAAACTCATTTTGGCTACAGCCCCCTGCCAGTCCAGTTCCGTAGGTCATATTGAAAGCTTTGTTTCAGCAACCTACACAGCTCGGATGAGGCAGCATTCTTCATGAAAGTTGTTCCAATGGGTGTGTACTATAACATATCCAAATTTCAGCCCCATTGGATAAATCTGGAGTCCGTTACCTAGCAAACACAGAACCATGCTCAGGATGGATCTTATCAGCGCGGAAAATGAGTTAGCCATTTGTTTCGGCCTTAACTTCTTCCTCCGACCTTGGATTGGCCCAAATGATATATGGCTGGAAAGAAGAGATTCTGAACTTCAATTTCGAGTGCTTAAAGTCCTAATTTGATTAAGAGAAGCCCAAGTTGTAAGCCCTTGAAGTCGCTGGTCATGCTGACCTCAGCATGTGCTGGTTGGATGCTTGGTCATGGTGAGCTAGGTATGAGCTATCATTTCTGGTTGGAAGCTTGGTCATGGTGACATGAAGATGAGCTAGGGCTGCTGGTGGGATCTATTGGTGAAGTGCATCAACCAATTCAAGATTTTCTAATACAAGTGCATCACCCAATTTAGATTTTCTAATACAAGTGCATCAACCATTTCAGATTTTATAAAACAAGTGTTGTATGCATTAGCCATATTGAATTCAGATTTTCACTTCTCCTAGGCCTATAAATAGGGAAGTTCTCTAAGCTTGTAAACACACCCCAAGGGGGGGAGCTCTCAAACACTTCTCTAGAGCTCCCTTCCCTTCTCTCCCTCCAATTCTCTTAGTTTCTCTTTCTAGTTTTCAATTGTTATAATGAGATCTTTGTGCTGAAATTCTCCATAAGTTTTTCCAAGTTCTACTTAATTTTCATTGTTTTGTAAATTCTTTTCTTTAGTTTCAAGTTTGATTAGTTTCCAAGTTTCAATTATGGTTTTTGTTCTTATTCATTATGCTTATAAGTTAATATGCTAGTTTGAATGATTGATCACCATTTAGGCTTGCATGTTAGCTATCTTGGTTTGAATTAAGAGTAGACACCATGCTTTAATTCGAATTGAACTATGAATAGGAAGAGTATGTATGGACATTCGACAACAGGGATTAGATACATACTTGGTTGTTTAAAATGTTCTTCTATGCTTAATGGGTTCCTAATGCTTAATTTTAGGTTAGACAACAAATGATCAAATTAGGGAATTAGGAACACAAGGTTATGACCACACACCATGGCTTAATCATACTTTAGCTAGAATCAATCCATTAATCTAATTGAACTTGGGAACTTATCTGCTTGAGTTAGTTATTTCTTTCTTCCTTGTTTTATTTATTTCCTTTCTTTTTCATTTCTGTTTTGTGTAGGAAAAATGAATTGGATCATTCAATCACCAATCCTCGTGGGATCGACCTCGCACTTACATATGCTATACTACCAAACGGCTCGTGCACTTGCGAGTATCACAAGTTGAGGATGCAACTGAATCCATTTTGGTGCAGCTGTATCTACGCAACATGTATTCCATACTTCTAGCGATTGGATTTCACTCAAAACTCCTCCCACCTTATTATGATGTTGCCCATGTTTTGGGCTCTATCTGAAATCAATAGGTGTGGGAAATTGGACAATCCAAGTTCAACGGCAGTTCGTTCCTAATTGGAGTGGTTGGTGTATTCCACACTTCTAGCGATTG
Source organism: Prunus avium (assembly GCF_965620075.1). Taxonomy (NCBI): domain Eukaryota; kingdom Viridiplantae; phylum Streptophyta; class Magnoliopsida; order Rosales; family Rosaceae; genus Prunus; species Prunus avium. The sequence goes on from NC_142290.1 coordinate 13,552,546, forward strand.
GATTTCACTCAAAACTCACCAAATGACTCCTCCCACCGAATTATGATGTTGCCCAAGTTTTGGGCTCGATCCGAAATCAATAGGTGTGAGAAATTGGACAATTCAAGTTCAACGGCAGTTCGTTCCAAATTGGAGTGGTTGGTGTATTCCATACTTCTAGCGATTGGATTTCACTCAAAACTCACCAAACGACTCCTCCCACCATATTATGATGTTGCCCAAGTTTTGGGCTCGATCCGAAATCAATAGGTGTGGGAAATAGGACAATTCAAGTTCAACGGCAGTTCGTTCCTAATTGGAGTGGTTGGTGTATTCCACACTTCTAGCGCATGGATTTCACTCAGAACTCACCAAAGGACTCCTCCCACCATATTATGGTGTTGCCCAAGTTTTGGGCTCGATTCGAAATCAATAGGTGTGAGACATTGGACAATTCAAGTTCAATTGCAGTTCGTTCCTAATTGGAGTGGTTGGTGTATTCCATACTTCTAGCGATTGGATTTCACTCAAAACTCACCAAATGACTCCTCCCACCATATTATGATGTTGCCCAAGTTTGGGGCTTGATCCGAAATCAATAGGTGTTCCAAATTGGACAATTAAAGTTCAACGGCGGTTCATTCCTAATTGGAGTGGTTGGTGTATTCCATACTTCTGGCGATTGGATTTCACTCAAAACAAACCAAATGACTACTCCCACCATATTATGATGTTGCCCAAGTTTTTGGCTCGATCCAAAATCAATAGGTGTTAGAAATTGGACAATTAAAGTTCAACGGCAGTTCGTTCCTAATTGGAGTGGTTGGTGTATTCCACACTTCTAGCGATTGGATTTCACTCAAAACTCACCAAATGACTCCTCCCACCATATTATGATGTTGGCCAAGTTTTGGGCTCGATCCGAAATCAATAGGTGTTCCAAATTGGACAATTCAAGTTCAACGGCAGTACGTTCCTAATTGGAGTGGTTGGTGTATTCCATACTTCTAGCGATTGGATTTCACTCAAAACTCACCAAATGACTCCTCCCACCATATTATGATGTTGCACAAGTTTGGGGCTCGATCCGAAATCAATAGGTGTTCCAAATTGGACAATTCAAGTTCAATGGCAGTTCGTTCCTAATTGAAGTGGTTGGTGTATTCCATACTTCTAGCGATTGGATTTCACTCAAAACTCACCAAATGACTCCTCCCACCATATTATGATGTTGCCCAAGTTTGGGGCTCGATACGAAATCAATAGGTGTTCGAAATTGGACAATTCAAGTTCAACGGCAGTTCGTTCCTAATTGGAGTGGTTGGTGTATTCCATACTTCTAGCGATTGGATTTCACTCAAAACTCACCAAATAACTCCTCCCACCATATTATGATGTTGCCCAAGTTTGGGGCTCGATCCGAAATCTATAGGTGTGAGAAATTGGACAATTTAAGTTCAACGGCAGTTCGTTCCAAATTGGAGTGGTTGCTGTATTCCATAATTCTAGCGATTGGATTACACTCAAACCTCACAAATGACACCTCCCACCGTATTATGATGTTGCCCAAGTTTTGGGCTCGATCCGAAATAATAGGTGTAAGAAATTGGACAATTCAAGTTCAACGGCAGTTCGTTCCTAATTGGAGTGGTTGGTGTATTCCATACTTCTAGCGATTGGATTTCACTCAAAACTCACCAAATGACTCCTCCCACCATATTATGATGTTGCCCAACTTTTGGGCTCGATCCGAAATCAAAAGGTGTTCCAAATTGGACAATTCAAGTTCAATGGCAGTTCGATCCTAATTGGAGTGGTTGGTGTATTCCATACTTCTAGCGATTGGATTTCACTCAAAACTCACCAAATGACTCCTCCCACCATATTATGATGTTGCCCAAGTTTTGGGCTCGATCCGAAATCAATAGGTGTTCCAAATTGGATAATTCAAGTTCAACGGCAGTTCGTTCCTAATTGCAGTGGTTGGTGTATTCCATACTTCTAGCGATTGGATTTCATTCAAAACTCACCAAATGACTCCTCCCACCATATTATGATGTTGCCCAAGTTTTGGGCTCGATCCGAAATCAATAGGTCTTCCAAATTTGACAGTTAGAGTTCAACGACAGTTCGTTCCTAATTGGACTGGTTGGTGTATTCCATACTTCTAGCGATTGGATTTCACTGAAAACTAACCAAATGACTCCTCCCACCATATTATGATGTTGCCCAAGTTTTGGGCTCGATCCGATATAATAGGTGTGAGAAATTGGACAATTCAAGTTCAACGGCAATTCGTTCCTAATTGGAGTGGTTGCTGTATTCCATACTTCTAGCGATTGGATTTCACTCAAAACTCACCAAATGACTCCTCCCACCATATTATGATGTTGCCCAAGTTTGGGGCTCGGTCCGAAATCAATAGGTGTGAGAAATTGGACAATTCAAGTTCAACGGCAGATCGTTCCTAATTGGAGTGGTTAGTGTATTCCATACTTCTAGCGATTGGATTTCACTCAAAACTCACCAAATGACTCCTCCCACCATATTATGATGTTGCCCAAGTTTTGGGCTCGATCCGAAATCAATAGGTGTTCCAAATTGGACAATTCAAGTTCAACGGCAGTTCGTTCCTAATTGGAGTGGTTGGTGTATTCCATACTTCTAGGGATGGATTTCACTTAAAACTCACCAAATGACTCCTCCAACCATATTATGATGTTGTCCAAGTTTTGGGCTCGATCCGAAGTCAATAGGTGTGAGAAATTGGACAATTCAAGTTCAACGGCAGTTCGTTCCTAATTGGAGTGGTTGGTGTATTCCATACTTCTAGGGATTGGATTTCACTCAAAACTCACCAAATGACTCCTCCCACCATATTATGATGTTGCCCAAGTTTTGGGCTCGATCCGAAATCAATAGGTGTTCCAAATTGGACAATTCAAGTTCAACGGCAATTCGTTCCAAATTGGAGTGGTTGGTGTATTCCATACTTCTAGCGATTGGATTTCACTCAAAACTATCCAAATGACTCCTCCCACCATGTTATGATGTTGCCCATGTTTTGGGCTCGATCCGAAATCAATAGGTGTGAGAAATTGGGCAATTCAAGTTCAACGGCAGTTCGTTCCTAATTGGAGTGGTTGGTGTATTCCATACTTCTAGCGATTGGATTTCACTCAAAACTCATCAAATGAGTCCTCCCACCATATTATGATGTTGCCCAAGTTTTGGGCTCGATCCAAAATCAAAAGGTGTTCCAAATTGGACAATTCAAGTTCAACGGCAGTTCGTTCCTAATTGGAGTGGTTGGTGTATTCCATCCTTCTAGCGATTGGATTTCACTGAAAACTCACCAAATGACTCCTCCCACCATAGTATGATGTTGCCCAAGTTTTGGGCTCGATCCGAAATCAATAGGTGTTCCAAATTGGACAATTCAAGTTCAACGGCAGTTCGTTCCTAATTGGAGTGGTTGGTGTATTCCATACTTCTAGCGATTGGATTTCACTCAAAACCTACCAAATGACTCCTCCCACCATATTATGATGTTGCCCAAGTTTGGGGCTCGATCCGAAATCAATAGGTATGAGAAATTGGACAATTCAAGTCCAACGGCAGTTCGTTCCTAATTGGAGTGGTTGGTGTATTCCATACTTCTAGCGATTGGATTTCACCCAAAACTCACCAAATGACTCCTCCCACCATATTATGATGTTGCCCAAGTTTGGGGCTCGATCCGAAATCAATAGGTGTTCCAAATTGGACAATTCAAGTTCAATGGCAGTTCGTTCCTAATTGGAGTGGTTGGTGTATTCCATACTTCTAGCGATTAGATTTCACTCAAAACTCACCAAATGACTCCTCCCACCATATTACGATGTTGCCGAAGTTTTGGGCTCGATCCGAAATCAATAGGTCTTCCAAATTTGACACTTAGAGTTCAACGACAGTTCGTTCCTAATTGGACTGGTTGGTGTATTCCATACTTCTAGCGATTGGATTTCACTCAAAACTAACCAAATGACTCCTCCCACCATATTATGATGTTGCCCAAGTTTTGGGCTCGATCCGAAATAATAGGTGTGAGAAAGTGGACAATTCAAGTTCAACGGCAGTTCGTTCCTAATTGGAGTGGTTGCTGTATTCCATACTTCTAGCTTTTGGAATTCACTCAAAACTCACCAATTGACTCCTCCCACCATATTATGATGTTGCCCAAGTTTTGGGCTCGATCCGAAATCTATAGGTGTGAGAAATTGGACAATTCAAGTTCAACGGCAGTTCGTTCCTAATTGGAGTGGTTGGTGTATTCCATACTTCTAGCGATTGGATTTCACTCAAAACTCACCAAATGACTCCTCCCACCATATTATGTTGTTGCCCAACTTTGGGGCTCGGTCCGAAATCAATAGGTGTGAGAAATTGGACAATTCAAGTTCAACGGCAGTTCGTTCCTAATTGGAGTGGTTAGTGTATTCCATACTTCTAGCGATTGGATTTCACTCAAAACTAACCAAATGACTCCTCCCACCATATTATGATGTTGCCCAAGTTTTGGGCTCGATCCGAAATCAATAGGTGTTCCAAATTGGGCAATTAAAGTTCAACGGCAGTTCGTTCCTAATTGGAGTGGTTGGTGTATTCCATACTTCTAGCGATTGGATTTCACTCAAAACTCCTGCCACCATATTATGATGTTGCCCAAGTTTTGGGCTCGATCCGAAATCAATAGGTGTTCCAAATTGGACAATTCAAGTTCAACGGCAGTTCGTTCCTAATTGGAGTGGTTAGTGTATTCCATACTTCTAGCGATTGGATTTCACTGAAAACTCACCAAATGACTCCTCCCACCGTAGTATGATGTTGCCCAAGTTTTGGGCTCGATCCGAAATCAGTAGGTGTTCCAAATTGGACAATTCAAGTTCAACGGCAGTTCGTTCCTAATTGGAGTGGTTGGTGTATTCCCTACTTCTAGCGATTGGATTTCACTCAAAACTCACCAAATGACTCCTCCCACCATGTTATGATGTTGCCCAAGTTTGGGGCTCGATCCGAAATCAATAGGTATGAGAAATTGGACAATTCAAGTTCAACGGCAATTCGTTCCTAATGGGAGTGGTTGGTGTATTCCATACTTCTAGCGATTGGATTTCACTCAAAACTCACCAAATGACTCCTCCCACCATATTATGATGTTGCCCAAGTTTGGGGCTCGGTCCGAAATCAGTAGGTGTGAGAAATTGGACAATTCAAGTTCAACGGCAGTTCGTTCCTAATTGGAGTGGTTAGTGTATTCCATACTTCTAGCGATTGGATTTCACTCAAAACTCACCAAATGACTCCTCCCACCGTATTATGATGTTGCCCAAGTTTTGGGCTCGATCCGAAATCAATAGGTGTTCCAAATTGTTCAATTCAAGTTCAACGGCAGTTCGTTCCTAATTGGAGTGGTTGGTGCATTCCATACTTCTAGCGATTGGATTTCACTCAAAACTCCTGCCACCATATTATGTTGTTGCCCAACTTTGGGGCTCGGTCCGAAATCAATAGGTGTGAGAAATTGGACAATTCAAGTTCAACGGCAGATCGTTCCTAATTGGAGTGGATAGTGTATTCCATACTTCTAGCGATTGGATTTCACTGAAAACTCACCAAATGACTCCTCCCACCGTAGTATGATGTTGCCCAAGTTTTGGGCTCGATCCGAAATCAATAGGTGTTCCAAATTGGACAATTCAAGTTCAACGGCAGTTCGTTCCTAATTGGAGTGGTTGGTGTATTCCATACTTCTAGCGATTGGATTTCACTCAAAACTCACCAAATGACTCCTCCCACCATATTATGATGTTGCCCAAGTTTGGGGCTCGATCCGAAATCAATAGGTGTTCCAAATTGGACAATTCAAGTTCAACGGCAGTTCGTTCCTAATTGGAGTGGTTGGTGTATTCCATACGTCCAGCGATTGGATTTCACTCAAAACTCAACAAATGACTCCTCCCACCATATTATGATGTTGCCCAAGTTTGGGGCTCGATCCGAATTCTATAGGTGTTCCAAATTGGACAATTCAAGTTCAACGGCAGTTCGTTCCTAATTGCAGTGGTTGGTGTATTCCATACTTCTAGCGATTGGATTTCACTCAAAACTCACCAAATGACTCCTCCCACCATATTATGATTATGCCCAAGTTTTGGGCTCGATCCGAAATCAATAGGTCTTCTAAATTTGACGATTAGAGTTCAACGGCAGTTCGTTCCTAACTGGACTGGTTGGTGTATTCCATACTTCTAGCGATTGGATTTCACTCAAAACTAACCAAATGACTCCTCCCACCATATTATGATGTGGCCCAAGTTTTGGGCTCGATCCGAAATAATAGGTGTGAGACATTGGACAATTCAAGTTCAACGGCAGTTCGTTCCTAATTGGAGTGGTGGCTGTATTCCATACTTCTAGCAATTGGATTTCACTCAAAACTCTCCAATTTACTCCTCCCACCATATTATGATGTTGCCCAAGTTTTGGGCTCGATGCGAAATCAATAGGTGTGAGAAATTGGACAATTCACGTTCAACGGCAGTTCGTTCCTAATTGGAGTGGTTGGTGTATTCCATACTTCTAGCGATTGGATTTCACTCAAAACTCACCAAATGACTCCTCCCACCATATTATGATGTTGCCCAAGTTTGGGGCTCGTTCCGAAATCAATACGTGTTCCAAATTGGACAATTCAAGTTCAACGGCAGTTTGTTCCTAATTGGAGTGGTTGGTGTATTCCATACTTCTAGCGATTGGATTTCACTCAAAACTCACCAAATGACTCCTCCCACCATATTATTATATTGCCCAAGTTTTGGGCTCGATCCGAAATCAATAGGTGTTCCAAATTGGACAATTCAGGTTCAACGGCAGTTCGTTCCTAATTGGTGTGGTTGGTGTATTCCATACTTCTAACGATTGGATTTCACCCAAAACTCACCAAATGACTCCTCCCACCATATTATGGTGTTGCTCAAGTTTGGGGTTCTATCCGAAATCAATAGGTGTGAGAAATTGGACAATTCAAGTTCAACGGCAGTTCGTTCCAAATTGGAGTGGTTGGTGTATTCCATACTTCTTGCGATTGGATTTCACTCAAAACTCACCAAATGACTCCTCCCACCATATTATGATATTGCCCAAGTTTTGGGCTCGATCCGAAATCAATAGGTGTTCCAAATTGGACAATTCAGGTTCAACGGCAGTTCGTTCCTAATTGGTGTGGTTGGTGTATTCCATACTTCTAACGATTGGATTTCACCCAAAACTCACCAAATGACTCCTCCCACCATGTTATAATGTTGCCCAAGTTTTGGGCTCGATCCGAAATCAATAGGTGTTCCAAATTGGACAATTCAAGTTCAACGGCAGTTCGTTCCTAATTGGAGTGGTTAGTGTATTCCATACTTCGAGCGATTGGATTTCCCTCAAAACTCACTAAATGACTCCTCCCACCATATTATGATAGTTTTGGGCACGATCCGATATCGATAGGTGTGAGAAATTGGACAATTCAAGTTCAATGGCAGTTCATTCCTAATTGGAGTGGTTGGTGTATTCCATACTTCTAGCGATTGGATTTCACTCTAAACTCACCAAATGACTCCCCCAACCATATTATGATGTTGCCCAAGTTTTGGGCTTGATCCGAAAGCAATAGGTCTTCCAAATTGGACAATTCAAGTTCAACGGTAGTTCGTTCTTAATTGCAGTGGTTGGTGTATTCCATACTTCTAGCGATTGGATTTCACTCAAAACTCACCAAATGACTCCTCCCACCATATTATGATGTTGCCCAAGTTTGGGCTCGATCCGAAATCAATAGGTCTTATAAATTTGACAACTAGAGTTCAACGGCAGTTCGTTCCTAATTGGACTGGTTGGTGTATTCCATACTTCTAGCGATTGGATTTCACTCAAAACTAACCAAATGACTCCTCCCACCATATTATGATGTGGCCCAAGTTTTGGGCTCGATCCGAAATAATAGGTGTGAGAAATTGGACAATTCAAGTTCAACGGCAGTTCATTCCTAATTGGTGTGGTTGGTGTATTCCATACGTCCAGCGATTGGATTTCACTCAAAACTCAACAAATGACTCCTCCCACCATATTATGATGTTGCCCAAGTTTGGGGCTCGATCCGAAATCTATAGGTGTTCCAAATTGGACAATTCAAGTTCAACGGCAGTTCGTTCCTAATTGCAGTGGTTGGTGTATTCCATACTTCTAGCGATTGGATTTCACTCAAAACTCACCAAATGACTCCTCCCACCATATTTTGATTATGCCCAAGTTTTGGGCTCGATCCGAAATCAATAGGTCTTCTAAATTTGACTATTAGAGTTCAACGGCAGTTCGTTCCTAATTGGACTGGTTGGTGTATTCCATACTTCTAGCGATTGGATTTCACTCAAAACTAACCAAATGACTCCTCCCACCATATTATGATGTGGCCCAAGTTTTGGGCTCGATCCGAAATAGTAGGTGTGAGACATTGGACAATTCAAGTTCAACGGCAGTTCGTTCCTAATTGGAGTGGTTGCTGTATTCCATACTTCTAGCAATTGGATTTCACTCAAAACTCTCCAATTCACTCCTCCCACCATATTATGATGTTGCCCAAGTTTTGGGCTCGATGCGAAATCAATAGGTGTGAGAAATTGGACAATTCACGTTCAACGGCAGTTCGTTCCAAATTGGAGTGGTTGGTGTATTCCATACTTCTAGCGATTGGATTTCACTCAAAACTCACCAAATGACTCCTCCCACCATATTATGATATTGCCCAAGTTTTGGGCTCGATCCGAAATCAATAGGTGTTCCAAATTGGACAATTCAGGTTCAACGACAGTTCGTTCCTAATTGGTGTGGTTGGTGTATTCCATACTTCTAACGATTGGATTTCACCCAAAACTCACCAAATGACTCCTCCCACCAAGTTTTGGGCTCGATCCGAAATCAATAGGTGTTCCAAATTGGACAATTCAAGTTCAACGGCAGTTCGTTCCTAATTGGAGTGGTTAGTGTATTCCATACTTCTAGCGATTGGATTTCCCTCAAAACTCACTAAATGACTCCTCCCACCATATTATGATAGTTTTGGGCACGATCCGAAATCAATAGGTGTGAGAAATTGGACAATTCAAGTTCAATGGCAGTTCGTTCCTAATTGGAGTGGTTGGTGTATTCCATACTTCTAGCGATTGGATTTCACTCAAAACTCACCAAATGACTCCCCCAACCATATTATGATGTTGCCCAAGTTTTGGGCTTGATCCGAAAGCAATAGGTCTTCCAAATGGGACAATTCAAGTTCAACGGTAGTTCGTTCCTAATTGCAGTGGTTGGTGTATTCCATACTTCTAGCGATTGGATTTCTCTCAAAACTCACCAAATGACTCCTCCCACCATATTATGTTGTTGCCCAAGTTTTGGGCTTGATCCGAAATCAATAGGTCTTATAAATTTGACAACTAGAGTTCAACGGCAGTTCGTTCCTAATTGGACTGGTTGGTGTATTCCATACTTCTAGCGATTGGATTTCACTCAAAACTAACCAAATGACCCCTCCCACCATATTATGATGTGGCCCAAGTTTTGGGCTCGATCCGAAATAATAGGTGTGAGAAAATGGACAATTCAAGTTCAACGACAGTTCGTTCCTAATTAGAGTGGTTGTTGTATTCCATATTTCTAGCAATTGGATTTCACTCAAAACTCACCAATTGACTCCTCCCACCATATTATTATGTTGCCCAAGTTTTGGGCTCGATGCGAAATCAAGAGGTGTGAGAAATTGGACAATTCACGTTCAACGGCAGTTCGTTCCTAATTGGAGTGGTTGGTGTATTCCATACTTCTAGCGATTGGATTTCACTCAAAACTCACCAAATGACTCCTCCCACCATACTACGATGTTTCCCAAGTTTGGGGCTCGTTCCGAAATCAATAGGTGTGAGAAATTGGACAATTCAAGTTCAACGGCAGTTCGTTCCTAATTGGAATGGTTAGTGTATTCCATACTTCTAGCGATTGGATTTCACTCAAAACAAACCAAATGACTCCTCCCACCATATTATGATGTTGCCCAAGTTTTGGGCTCGATCCGAAATCAATAGGTGTGAGAAATTGGTCAATTCAATTTCAACGGCAGTTCGTTCCTAATTGGAGTGGTTGGTGTATTCCATACTTCTAGCGATTGGATTTCACTCAAAACTCACCAAATGACTCCCCCAACCATATTATGATGTTGCCCAACTTTTGGGCTCGATCCGAAAGCAATAGGTCTTCCAAATTGGACAATTCAAGTTCAACGGCAGTTCGTTCCTAATTGGAGTGGTTGGTGTATTCCATATATCTAGCGATTGGATTTCACTCAAAACTCACCAAATGACTCCTCCCACCATATTATGAAGTTGCCCAAGTTTTGGGCTCGATCCGAAATCAATAGGTGTGAGAAATTGGACAATTCAAGTTCAACAGCAGTTCGTTCCTAATTGGAGTGGTTGCTGTATTCCATACTTCTAGCGATTGGATTTCACTCAAAACTCACCAAATGACTCCTCCCACCATATTATGATGTTGCCCAAGTTCGGGGCTCGATCCGAAATCAATAGGTGTGAGAAATTGGACAATTCAAGTTCAACGGCAGTTCGTTCCTAATTGGAGTGGTTGGTGTATTCCATACTTCTAGCGATTGTATTTCACTCAAAACTCACCAAATGACTCCTCACACCATATTATGATGGTGGCCAAGTTTTGGGCTCGATCCGAACTCAATAGGTGTGAGAAATTGGTCAATTCAATTTCAACGAAAGTTCGTTCCTAATTGGAATGGATGGTGTATTCCATACTTCTAGCGATTGGATTTCACTCAAAACTCACCAAATGACTCCTCCCACCATATTATGATGTTGCCCATGTTTTGGGCTCGATCCGAAATCAATAGGTGTAAGAAATTGGACAATTCAAGTTCAACAGCAGGTCGTTCCTAATTGGAGTGGTTGCGGTATTCCATACTTCTAGCGATTGGATTTTACTCGAAACTCACCAAATGACTCCTCCCACCATATTATGATGTTGCCCAAGTTTGGGGCTCGATCCGAAATCAATAGGTGTGAGAAATTGGACAATTCAAGTTCAACGGCAGTTCGTTCCTAATTGGAGTGGTTGGTGTATTCCACACTTCTAGCGATTGGATTTCACTCAAAACTCACCACATGACTCCCCCCACCATATTATGATGTTGCCCAAGTTTTGGGCTCGATCCGAAATCAATAGGTCTTCCAAATTGGACAATTCAAGTTCAACGGCAGTTTGTTCCTAATTGGAGTGGTTGGTGTATTCCACACTTCTAGCGATTGGATTTCTCTCAAAACTCACCAAATGACTCCTCCCACCATATTATGATGTTGCCCAAGTTTTGGACTCGATCCGAAATCAATAGGGGTTCGAAATTGGACAATTCAAGTTCAACTGCAGTTTGTTCCTAATTGGAGTGGTTGGTGTATTCCATACTTCTAGCGATTGGATTTCACTCAAAACTCACCAAATGACTCCTCCCACCATATTATGATATTGCCCAAGTTTTGGGCTCGATCCGAAATCAATAGGTGTTCCAAGTTGGACAATTCAGGTTCAACGGCAGTTCGTTCCTAATTGGTGTGGTTGGTGTATTCTATACTTCTAACGATTGGATTTCACCCAAAACCCACCAAATGACTCCTCCCACCATATTATGATGTTGCACAAGTTTGGGGTTCGATCCGAAATCAGTAGGTGTGAGAAATTGGACAATTCAAGTTCAACGGCAGTTCGTTCCTACTGGGAGTGGTTGGTGTATTCCACACTTCTAGCGATTGGATTTCACTCAAAACTCACCAAATGACTCCTCCCACCATGTTATAATGTTGCCCAAGTTTTGGGCTCGATCCGAAATCCATAGGTGTTCCAAATTGGACAATTCAAGTTCAACGGCAGTTCGTTCCTAACTGGAGTGGTTAGTGTATTCCATGCTTCTAGCGATTGGATTTCCCTCAAAACTCACTAAATGACTCCTCCCACCATATTATGATAGTTTTGGGCACGATCCGAAATCAATAGGTGTGGGAAATTGGACAATTCAAGTTCAACGGCAGTTCGTTCCTAATTGGAGTGGTTGCTGTATTCCATACTTCTAGCGATTGGATTTCACTCAAAACTCACCAAATGACTCCTCCCACCAAATTATGATGTTGCCCAAGTTTGGGGCTCGATCCGAAATCAATAGGTGTGAGAAATTGGACAATTCAAGTTCAACGGCAGTTCGTTCCTAATTGGAGTGGTTGGTGTATTCCACACTTCTAGCGATTGGATTTCACTCAAAACTCACCAAATGACTCCCCCCACCATATTATGATGTTGCCCAAGTTTTGGGCTCGATCCGAAATCAATAGGTCTTCCAAATTGGACAATTCAAGTTCAACGGCAGTTCGTTCCAAATTGGAGTGGTTGGTGTATTCCATACTTCTAGCGATTGTATTTCACTCAAAACTCACCAAATGGCTCCTCACACCATATTATGATGGTGCCCAAGTTTTGGGTTCGATCCGAAATCAATAGGTGTGAGAAATTGGACAATTCAAGTTCAACGGCAGTTCGTTCCTAATTGGAGTGGTTGGTGTATTCCATACTTCTAGCGATTGGATTTCACTCAAAACTCACCAAATGACTCCTCCCACCATATTATGATGTTGCCCAAGTTTTGGGCTCGATCCGAAATCAATAGGTGTTCCAAATTGGACAATTCAAGTTCAACGGCAGTTCGTTCCTAATTGCAGTGATTGGTATATTCCATACTTCTAGCGATTGGATTTCACTCAAAACTCACCAAATGACTCCTCCCACCATATTATGATGTTGCCCAAGTTTTGGGCTCGATCCGAAATCAATAGGTCTTCTAAATTTGTAAACTAGAGTTCAACGGCAGTTCGTTCCTAATTGGACTGGTTGGTGTATTCTGTACTTCTAGCGATTGGATTTCACTCAAAACTAACCTAATGACTCCTCCCACCATATTATGATGTGGCCCAAGTTTTGGGCTCGATCCGAAATAATAGGTGTGAGAAATTGGACAATTCAAGTTCAACGGCAGTTCGTTCCTAATTGGAGTGGTTGCTGTATTCCATACTTCTAGCAATTGGATTTCACTCAAAACTCACCAATTGACTCCTCCCACCATATTATTATGTTGCCCAAGTTTTGGGCTCGATGCGAAATCAATAGGTGTGAGAAATTGGACAATTCACGTTCAACGGCAGTTCGTTCCTAATTGGAGTGGTTGGTGTATTCCATACTTCTAGCGATTGGATTTCACTCAAAACTCACCAAATGACTCCTCCCACCATATTACGATGTTGCCCAAGTTTGGGGCTCGTTCCGAAATCAATAGGTGTGAGAAATTGGACAATTCAAGTTCAACGGCAGTTCGTTCCTAATTGGAGTGGTTAGTGTATTCCATACTTCTAGCGATTGGATTTCACTCAAAACTAACCAAATGACTCCTCCCACCATATTATGATGTTGCCCAAGTTTTGGGCTCGATCCGAAATCAATAGGTGTGAGAAATTGGACAATTCAAGTTCAACGGCAGTTCGTTCCTAATTGGAGTGGTTGGTGTATTCCATACTTCTAGCGATTGGATTTCACTCAAACCTCACCAAATGACTCCTTGTTGCGTAGATTTAGCTCCACCAAAATGGATTAAGCTGCATCCTCAACTTGTGATACTCGCAAGTGCACGAACCGTTGGTAGTATAGCATATGTAAGTGCGAGGTCAATTCCACAGGGATTGGTGATTGAATGATCCAATTTAGTTTCCCTACACAAAATAGAAACAAAAACAAAGAACATAAAACAAGGAAGAAAGAAATAAGTAACTCAAGCAAATAAGTTCCCAAGTTCAATTTAGATTAATGGATTGATTCTAGCTAAAGTATGATTAAGCCATGGTGTGTGGTCATAACCTTGTGTTCCTAATTCCCTAATTTGATCATTTGTTGTCTAACCTAAAATTAAGCATTAGGAACCCATTAAGCATAGAAGAACATTTTAAACAACCAAGTATGTATCTAATCCCTGTTGTCGAATGTCCATACATACTCTTCCTATTCATAGTTCAATTCGAATTAAAGCATGGTGTATACTCTTAATTCAAACCAAGATAGCTAACATGCAAGCCTAAATGGTGATCAATCATTCAAACTAGCATATTAACTTATAAGCATAATGAATAAGAACAAAAACCATAATTGAAACTTGGAAACTAATTCAACTTGAAAACTTAAGAAAAGAATTTACATAACAAAGAAAAATAAATTACAACTAAGAAAACATTAAGGAAACTAAGAGAACTTTGAGGAAGAAAGGAAGTGTTTGAGAACTTTGAGGAGGGAGAAGAAAGTGTTTGGGAACTTTAGAGAATTTTGGAAGAACATGTGTTTGAGAGCTTTGAGGATTTTGGAAGGGAATGTGTTTAAGACATGGGGAATTTGGAAGAGAGTGTTTGAGAACTTGGAGGATTTGGAGAAGAAAGTAGAGAGGTGTTTTGAGAGCTTTGTGGATTTTGGAAGAGAGTGTTTAGGAACTTTGAGAATTTGGAAGAGAGTGGTTGAGAACTTGGAGGATGTTTGTGAACTTGGAGAATTTGAGAACTTAGGGAAGGAAGAGAAATGTGTTTGTGAAGTGTTTGAGACATGGAGACTTTTGGAAGAGAAGGGAAGTAGAGCGATGTTTGAGAACTTTGAGGATTTTGGAAGAACATGTGTTTGAAAGCTTTAGAGAATTAGAAGAAGAGAAAGGAAAAGTGTTTGATATTTAGTACAAAGAAAATTTAATAGAATGATCTTATTACAACAATTGAGAACTACAAAGGGAAACTAAGAGAATTTGAGGGAGAGAAGGGAAGGGAGCTCTAGAGAAGTGTTTGAGAGCTCCCCCCCCTTGGGGTGTTATTACAAGCTTAGAGAACTTCCCTATTTATAGGCCTAGGGGAAGTGAAAATCAGAATTCAATAAGACTAATGCATACAACACTTGAATTATAAAATCTGAAATGGTTGATGCACTTGTATTAGAAAATCTGAAATGGGTGATGCACTTGTATTAGAAAATCTTGAATTGGTTGATGCACTTCACCACTAAATCCCACCAGCAGCCCTAGCTCATCTTCATGTCACCATGACCAAGCTTCCAACCAGAAATGATAGCTCATACCTAGCTCACCATGACCAAGCATCCAACCAGCACATGCTGAGGTCAGCATGACCAGCAACTTCAAGGGCTTACAACTTGGGCTTCTCTTAATCAAATTAGGACTTTAAGCACTCTAAATTGAATTTCAGAATGTCTTCTTTCCAGCCATATGTTATTTGGGCCAATCCAAGGTCGGAGGAAGAAGTTAAGGCCGAAACAAAATGCTAACTCATTTTCCGCGCTGATAAGATCCATCCTGAGCATGGTTCTGTGTTTGCTAGGTAACGGACTCCAGATTTATCCAATTGGGCTGAATTTTGGATATGTTATAGTACACACCAATTGGAGCAACTTTCATGAAGAATGTGGCCTCATCCGAGCTATGTAGGTTGCTGAAACAAAGCTTGCAATATGACCTACGGAACTGGACTGGCAGGGGGCTGTAGCCATAATGAATTTGTCTTTAAGCTCTTCATCAATTCATCCAAATTAGGCCTTAACATGCTTGAATTGCATGAATTATGTTCTCCAAAGCCATCATTGTTACCTAAAGCTCAATTAACTGAAAGATAAACACAAAAAGGATTAAAAGCACAAGTTTAACTCAAAAACATAACCAAATCATAAGCTAGAAGGGTAAGAAATAATATACAATTATGAACCGATCAAATACCCCCAAACCTAGATTTTGCTAGTCCTCGAGCAAAACAACACAAAACAAAGTTAAAAACAAAACTAGAAGTTAACTAAACCACTTTCGTAGGTAACTCGATTGCATTTAGCATATGCAACAAGCCTTTAAACCTCTAGGCATCCCTAGTAGGAGGAGTTGTGTCTCCTGAGGGTTTAACAGATACGATACCCACAAACATTTTACTGACTCTGTAAAACAAAGTAATTAGAAAACTTAAAGATTGTTAGTCCTTAAGCAAAACCAAAAACAAAAACAAACACAAAAACACAAAGAACTTAAAACAATTTTTCCGAACATTTTCTGAAGAGAAATGACTCATGCACATGACTTAAACGTTTTAACAATAAAAGCTCAATTTTTAGACATTATTTACAAAGCGGCAAAGTTCTAAACACAATATGCTCAAAGTGTAGTAGTGTGATAGCCAAATGCAACAAATTCCCCAATCTTAGTTTTCACACAATTTCAAAAATCATACAAAGCATAAGTTCAACTTCAAATCTCACCAAAGTTGTCCTCTCACAAATGAATCACTCAGAAGAGGGCTATAATGCACACTCAGTTATAAACATGAGAATAGAGTTAAACCATAAGGGACTTAACTCGCAATAGAAATATGAAGAACTTGCATTAATATGATCTCAAGAAGGATGTCAAATACTTAAAAGTAGAAAAATGAATGCAATTCAACCACATGACATTTAAGATCAATTTAGGTCTTTAACATGGGTTGTAATGGGGCCAAGGGTGTAAGGTGAGTAAGAAATGAAAGGTATGGATAATACAAAGTCCAAGGAACTCGCAATGTAAGAGCATAAAATAATTGTTTACAAGACTTCGAATCATCACGATTAGATTTTTTCTTTTACATGATCAAAACTCCTTATACCTTCATTTACATTGATTGATACTCCTTTCCTTTAATTGAACAAACACCAATTTATTTTGAAGGCCCAAAAATGAAATTTCAATCAACCACCACTTAAATTTTCTCTTTTCTTTCACCAATTGTGTGATTTTTTTTTTCTTCGAAATGTAACACCCATTCCCAAACTTAGTATGAAAAACACATCCCAATTAAAGCTCATGAGTTCCTTAGAAAGGTAAATATTTGTTTTTCGGGCTAAGGCGAGGAAATAAAATTGGTAAATGAAAGAAAAGGTTTACATGTAGGCTCAAAATGGTTAACAATGGAAAATCATGCTTAAGCATGCATAAGGTTAGCTTGAAAGGCACAAACGATCCAAAGAGGGCCTTAATATCACTTCTTAAATGTCATGAAATCAAATTGCATAAGAATGAATGACTTTTAAGTGTTCAACCAAATCAATGAATAATGAGATCAAACAACAACTTTGATGACAAGAAAATAAGAGTATGTATATAACACTCATGAATTGAAGTACAAGGCTCAAAAGCTCACTTTATATGGTTGGTTATATAAGTCTAATTTATGCTTCATACAATTCTTTAGATCATGCAAATCCTTTAATTGGAAAATTATGAAACAAATGGCAAGTTTAAAGAAGGTTTCAAGCATATCATGTTAGAACAATGCCAAATTAATTAATTTTTTTTTATTTTTAATTTATTTTTTTTTAATAAAGAAAAAAAACACTAAAAAAAAAATGAAATCCAATTTTCATTTAAGTCATGCAAACATTTATCACAATCTCATCAAATGTGTTCGGAAAGTGAATAAAATCAAAATAAAAATAAAAGCAAGACTCAAACAAAATAAAATAAAAATAAAAACAAGCAAAAAAATTAAATTAAATTAAGGAAAAAAATCAAATTTACATGCTAAACTCCAATACCCCCAAACCTAGAAATGAACATTGTCCTAAATGTTTAAAAATTAGGAACAAGCAATGTCATAGCAAGAAATGAAAGGTACTAAAGTAAATATAAATCACAAAACACACAAGAATTAAAATACACAAATAAAATAATTACAAAAATAAAAATTACAAAACAAACAAACAAACAAACAAAAAATGAAACAGTAAACCCTAATCACACAATTCTGAAACCCAAAAAAAAATTTGAAGCCCAAAGCCCACAATGAAATTAACCCACCTTGAAACCCAAACAAGGTGAAAAACCGACCCAAAATGAATTCTGAAGCCCACACATTTTATTATTATTATTATTTTTTTTTTTTTAAAAGAAGATAAAACGTGAATTATGAGCGCAAAGTGGGAATTCTGAAAAGAAAGCACGTGGTCCCTAATGTCGTCTCATGGATAGTCACGGGCAGAAAGCAGGAGCCACGTGTCGACCCATAGAGGCGCCGCAGACTCCACAAGCAGAAATTACGGGGCCATACAAAGTCGTGATGACTTTACTGAACGCGTCCGTTCAGAAAGGTCACGTCGAGATAAATGTGTTGGGTACGGTTGGGAAGCGAGAAGGTTGTGGGACTCGATGAATGCTGGAGATTCAGAAATGCTTAGACGCTGCAACGGCTAGGGTTTGTTTGTCAAAGACTACATCTATAAGAAGGAAAAAGAAGGGGAAAAAAAAAAAAAAACACACAAACTCAGAAACACACAAGAGAAAAGAAGCAAGAAAAAGAAAAAAAAAGTGAGAAATCAAATGGCTTCTTCCTACCCCTTTTCGTTAGATCTCAACCTAGCTCCACCGACTCAGACACGAGGCCAAGCAGTAGCACCAGTATGGATGCCCTACTTTGCCTCCGCACGGGGGCCTGTGACTGTCAATGACTCAATACTCCTAGACAACGATGTTGCCATTGGAGTTTGCAGAAATTTAGTGACTCCCAAAGATATACGTGTGTTCGGGACAAGGGATGACAACCGGGTCACGAGTGATGCCCTGGCACTGAGCGTGCAGAGTACAGCATGTGTCGCAAGTTTGGGTCATCGCCTACTTGTGAAGTCCCATGAGGTAGAGGTGCTTAAAGCTCAGTTGGCGGCGGAGCGAAGTTTGGTTGAAGACTGTCAGAGTGCTATAAAAAGCTTGAAAAGGGAGAGGTCAAGGATTGTGGAGGTGAATCGACACCAGCTAGAAGTATTGCGAGACGAGAATAAAAATCTATCAAAGATGGTAGAGTTGTACTCTCGCGACATGAGAAAGCAGCTGGAGGACCTAGACCGACCGGGTAAACGCAAGCAAGCAGATCGCGAGAGTAGTTACGCTCAAGCTAAGATTGCGATCTTTGGGAGCTCAAGTGATGAGCCCCAAGAGGCTGTGCGTGAAGCCCCGGAAGAGGACAGCCAGAGGGCCAAACTCAAAGCTCCTATGGTCGAGACACCGAAGACTGAGAAGAAATGATTTCCTACTGCATTATTGTTGTTTTTATTTTATTTTGTTGTTTTTGTGATTTTTTTTATTTTGTTTCGGAAGTAAAGTTGCAGAAGGAAAAAGAAAACGGAAAAGAAAGCACGCTTTCCAAACTTAAATCAAACAAAGACGACAAACGGAAAAGAAAGCACAGTTCCCTAACTAAAATAAAATAAAGATGACAGCCGAAAGGAAAAAGCAAAAACACAAAGCTCTAGAAAATGAAAGTAACGGGCAAAAACATAAAACACCAGAAAACACGGAAAAAAGAAAAGTAAAGTGAAAGTAAAGGTGCTCCCCCTTGAAGCGATTAGGTCGAGCATGCCCGGGAAATCCGAAATGGTGTTGGCTCTCTCTCATCAGCGTATGTCTATTTAAACCACACCTCTACAAGCGGATGATACCCAGCATTTCTTCCTGCAAACTCAAGGAAAAACATCAAAAAATTCAGAAGCAAAACAAATGGCATCCTCATGCACTCACCTTGATGATCTCAACCTTGAGCTCTCACTTGCACCACCGAATGCCCAGACAAGGGCTCCTCCAAACCTTGTTTTCCCAAACTCCTCATATCATCACGGCACGGCCTCAAACTTTGCTGAGGCAATACCGAACTTTTCTGAGGCACTGTCGAACAGAGCAGTGCTGCTAGGAGGCATGATTAGCAGCAAGCTCACTCCGACAGATCATCTGCATGTGGCACAGAGGTCTGATAAGGCAGCGGTAGAGGAGTCCCACAATTTAACTGTGCTCCACGCGGTCTCCGCTACCAATTTGGGCATGCGCCTACTAGCGAGGACAAGGGAGTGTGCCGCGATGAGCGAGGAAATAGCTTCCTTGAAGGCTATGGTGGCGGACTTGCAGAAGCGGCTCTACTGTGCCAATCAGCACGTGGAAGCACTGCAAAGAAAAAATGAGGATCATGTGGAGCTGCTGCAGATTCTACAAGTGCGAGAAAATAGAGGCAAGCCATGATGATGAAGAAGATGAAGAATATTTCTTTTTTTGTTTTTTTGTTTTTTTTATTGTTTTTGTTTTTATTTTGTTTTTTGTTGTTTTGTTGTTTTTATTTTTATTTTTATGCAATGTTTGAAATAAAAATGTGTTTTAACACTCAGAAATAAACTAACCAACCAAACCACGTAAATAAAAACATAAACTAACTTAACGAAACAAAAACAAAAACAAATCAAAAACAAAGACTCAACAGAAAAGAGAAAAGAAAACAAAGAAAATAAAAATAAACTTAATTTAAAAACACACGAATATACAAGCAACTCACGGATAACCAGTTAAGGGCCTCAGAAAACACAGCCAGGGGATCCGGGAAGGTTGGAGGGGTCACAATGGTCCCGCTTAAAACCCAAACTTCTTAGACACCGAAGGTGTCGCCTATAGAACTCCTAGACACTGTATTGACGGAAGTGCTCACTGGAGTTACCATAAGTCAGCTCATATGAAAAATCTTTTTAAAATTTTTAAGATAAGAAACAAAAACAAATTAAGATAAAATGGAACAACAAACCATAAACGAAAATGAACTAAGTACTCTAAACAAATTCAAACAAACAACATAAATTGTTGTACTAAAAGAAACAAACCAATAAACCAAAGAAAAACACAAACAGCACTTTCTATCACCCGTTTACCACCATTTGGACAGATTCGTTTCTCTGTTTTTCAGCTTCGACCTGTGTTCAGTTTTTAGGCTATAACTTTCCAACCGTAAGTCCAAATTTCACGTTCTTTATATGGTTGGATTCAGCACAGAAAAACAAAGAACTCACTGCGGACCAAAAGGTAAAAACAATGACGGAAATAAACATATTTCAAAGAAGAGAAAGGATTGAAATGCTCCCCCTTGAAGCGATTAGGTCGAATGTGATGCACTTGGAGGTCGCGACTTCTCCCATTGCTCCACACTTCCCATTCTTATGATTGAGGTTGCCATCTCTCTCCATTTTTATTAAGCTATCATAAATTGCTAAAACAAACACACAAACTTGAAATGGAATTAAAAGGATTAGGAAATAAAAACTAAAATGAAAAGGAAAATCAACACACATCCAATTCCATGCTTCAAAGCAACAAGCACCAATGGGTTGTGTAAGCTGGGACTTAAACCCAGTTCTCTTGCTTGTTGGGCAATTGTCCTTTTCTGTTGGACTACAAACACAACTTGTCCATTAACGTCATTAACTTTAAAACTTGAAATTGTCTAGAAAAACATGAAAATGAAAAATAAAACAAGTAGGGAAAAGAAATAAAACCAAACTATGTTGCCAATCCCCGGCAACGGCGCCAAAAACTTGTTGCGTAGATTTAGCTCCACCAAAATGGATTAAGCTGCATCCTCAACTTGTGATACTCGCAAGTGCACGAACCGTTGGTAGTATAGCATATGTAAGTGCGAGGTCGATTCCACAGGGATTGGTGATTGAATGATCCAATTTAGTTTCCCTACACAAAATAGAAACAAAAACAAAGAACATAAAACAAGGAAGAAAGAAATAAGTAACTCAAGCAAATAAGTTCCCAAGTTCAATTTAGATTAATGGATTGATTCTAGCTAAAGTATGATTAAGCCATGGTGTGTGGTCATAACCTTGTGTTCCTAATTCCCTAATTTGATCATTTGTTGTCTAACCTAAAATTAAGCATTAGGAACCCATTAAGCATAGAAGAACATTTTAAACAACCAAGTATGTATCTAATCCCTGTTGTCGAATGTCCATACATACTCTTCCTATTCATAGTTCAATTCGAATTAAAGCATGGTGTATACTCTTAATTCAAACCAAGATAGCTAACATGCAAGCCTAAATGGTGATCAATCATTCAAACTAGCATATTAACTTATAAGCATAATGAATAAGAACAAAAACCATAATTGAAACTTGGAAACTAATTCAACTTGAAAACTTAAGAAAAGAATTTACATAACAAAGAAAAATAAATTACAACTAAGAAAACATTAAGGAAACTAAGAGAACTTTGAGGAAGAAAGGAAGTGTTTGAGAACTTTGAGGAGGGAGAAGAAAGTGTTTGGGAACTTTAGAGAATTTTGGAAGAACATGTGTTTGAGAGCTTTGAGGATTTTGGAAGGGAATGTGTTTAAGACATGGGGAATTTGGAAGAGAGTGTTTGAGAACTTGGAGGATTTGGAGAAGAAAGTAGAGAGGTGTTTTGAGAGCTTTGTGGATTTTGGAAGAGAGTGTTTAGGAACTTTGAGAATTTGGAAAAGAGTGGTTGAGAACTTAGAGGATGTTTGTGAACTTGGAGAATTTGAGAACTTAGGGAAGGAAGAGAAATGTGTTTGTGAAGTGTTTGAGACATGGAGACTTTTGGAAGAGAAGGGAAGTAGAGCGATGTTTGAGAACTTTGAGGATTTTGGAAGAACATGTGTTTGAAAGCTTTAGAGAATTAGAAGAAGAGAAAGGAAAAGTGTTTGATATTTAGTACAAAGAAAATTTAATAGAATGATCTTATTACAACAATTGAGAACTACAAAGGGAAACTAAGAGAATTTGAGGGAGAGAAGGGAAGGGAGCTCTAGAGAAGTGTTTGAGAGCTCCCCCCCCTTGGGGTGTTATTACAAGCTTAGAGAACTTCCCTATTTATAGGCCTAGGGGAAGTGAAAATCAGAATTCAATAAGACTAATGCATACAACACTTGAATTATAAAATCTGAAATGGTTGATGCACTTGTATTAGAAAATCTGAAATGGGTGATGCACTTGTATTAGAAAATCTTGAATTGGTTGATGCACTTCACCACTAAATCCCACCAGCAGCCCTAGCTCATCTTCATGTCACCATGACCAAGCTTCCAACCAGAAATGATAGCTCATACCTAGCTCACCATGACCAAGCATCCAACCAGCACATGCTGAGGTCAGCATGACCAGCAACTTCAAGGGCTTACAACTTGGGCTTCTCTTAATCAAATTAGGACTTTAAGCACTCTAAATTGAAGTTCAGAATGTCTTCTTTCCGGCCATATGTTATTTGGGCCAATCCAAGGTCGGAGGAAGAAGTTAAGGCCGAAACAAAATGCTAACTCATTTTCCGCGCTGATAAGATCCATCCTGAGCATGGTTCTGTGTTTGCTAGGTAACGGACTCCAGATTTATCCAATTGGGCTGAATTTTGGATATGTTATAGTACACACCAATTGGAGAAACTTTCATGAAGAATGTGGCCTCATCCGAGCTATGTAGGTTGCTGAAACAAAGCTTTCAATATGACCTACGTAACTGGACTGGCAGGGGGCTGTAGCCATAATGAATTTGTCTTTAAGCTCTTCATCAATTCATCCAAATTAGGCCTTAACATGCTTGAATTGCATGAATTATGTTCTCCAAAGCCATCATTGTTACCTAAAGCTCAATTAACTGAAAGATAAACACAAAAAGGATTAAAAGCACAAGTTTAACTCAAAAACATAACCAAATCATAAGCTAGAAGGGTAAGAAATAATATACAATTATGAACCGATCACTCCTCCCACCATATTATGATGTTGCCCAAGTTTTGGGCTCGATCCGAAATCAATAGTTGTTCCAAATTGGACAATTCAAGTTCGACGGCAGTTTGTTCCTAATTGGAGTGGTTGGTGTATTCCATACTTCTAGCGATTGGATTTCACTCAAAACTAACCAAATGACTCCTCCCACCATATTATGATGTTGCCCAAGTTTTGGGCTCAATCCGAAATCAATAGGTGTCAGAAATTGGACAATTCAAGTTCAACGGCAGTTCGTTCCTAATTGGAGTGGTTGGTGTATTCCACACTTTTAGCGATTGGATTTCACTCAAAACTCACCAAATGACTCCTCCCACCATATTATGATGCTGCCCAAGTTTTGGGCTCGATCCGAAATTAATAGGTGTGAGAAATTGGTCAATTCAATTTCAACGGCATTTCGTTCCTAATTGGAGTATTTGGTGTATTCCATACTTCTAGCGATTGGATTTCACTCAAAACTCACAAAATGACACCTCTCACCGTACTAGGATGTTGCCCAAGTTTTGGGCTCGATCCGAAATCAATAGGTGTTCCAAATTGGACAATTCATGTTCAACGGCAGTTCGTTCCTAATTGGAGTGGTTGGTGTATTCCATATATCTAGCGATTGGATTTCACTCAAAACTCACCAAATGACTCCTCCCACCATATTATGAAGTTGCCCAAGTTTTGGGCTCGATCCGAAATCAATAGGTGTGAGAAATTGGTCAATTCAATTTCAACGGCATTTCGTTCCTAATTGGAGTGGTTGGTGTATTCCATACTTCTGGGGATTGGATTTCACTCAAAACTCACAAAATGACACCTCTCACCGTACTAGGATGTTGCCCAAGTTTTGGGCTCGATCCGAAATCAATAGGTGTTCCAAATTGGACAATTCATGTTCAACGGCAGTTCGTTCCTAATTGGAGTGGTTGGAGTATTCCATACTTCTAGTGATTGGATTTCACTCAAAACTCACCAAATGACTCCTCCCACCATATTATGATGTTGCCCAAGTTTGGGGCTCGATCCGAAATCAATAGGTGTGAGAAATTGGACAGTTCAAGTTCAACGGCAATTCGTTCCTAATTGGAGTGGTTGGTGTATTCCATACTTCTGGGGATTGGATTTCACTCAAAACTCACCAAAGGACTACTCCCACCATATTATGATGTTGCCCAAGTTTTGGGCTCGATTAGAAATCAATAGGTGTTAGAAATTGGACAATTCAAGTTCAATGGCAGTTCGTTCCTAATTGGAGTGGTTGGTGTATTCCATACTTCTAGCGATTGGATTTCACTCAAAACTCACAAAATGACACCTCTCACCATACTAGGATGTTGCCCAAGTTTTGGGCTCGATCCGAAATCAATAGGTGTTCCAAATTGGACAATTCATGTTCAACGGCAGTTCGTTCCTAATTGGAGTGGTTGGTGTATTCCATACTTCTAGCGATTGGATTTCACTCAAAACTCACCAAATGACTCCTGCCACCATATTATGATGTTGCCCAAGTTTTGGGCTCGATCCGAAATCAATAGGTGTTCGAAATTGGACAATTCAAGTTCAATGGAAGTTCGTTCCTAATTGGAGTGGTCGGTGTATTCCATACTTCTAGCGATTGGATTTCACTCAAAACTCACCAAATGACTCCTCGCACCATATTATGACGTTGCAAAAGTTTTGGGCTCGAGCCAAAATCAATAGGTGTGAGAAATGGGACAATTCAAGTTCAACGGCAGTTCGTTCCTAATTGGAGTGGTTGGTGTATTCCATACTTCTAGCGATTGGATTTCACTCAAAACCCACCAAATGACTCCTCCCACCATATTATGACATTGCAAAAGTTTTGGGCTCGAGCCGAAATCAATAGGTGTGAGAAATTGGACAATTCAAGTTCAACGGAAGTTCGTTCCTAATTGGAGTGGTTGGTGTATTCCATACTTCTAGCGATTGGATTTCACTCAAAACTCACAAAATGACACCTCTCACCGTACTAGGATGTTGCCCAAGTTTTGGGCTCGATCCGAAATCAATAGGTGTTCCAAATTGGACAATTCATGTTCAACGGCAGTTCGTTCCTAATTGGAGTGGTTGGAGTATTCCATACTTCTAGTGATTGGATTTCACTCAAAACTCACCAAATGACTCCTCCCACCATATTATGATGTTGCCCAAGTTTGGGGCTCGATCCGAAATCAATAGGTGTGAGAAATTGGACAGTTCAAGTTCAACGGCAATTCATTCCTAATTGGAGTGGTTGGTGTATTCCATACTTCTGGGGATTGGATTTCACTCAAAACTCACCAAAGGACTACTCCCACCATATTATGATGTTGCCCAAGTTTTGGGCTCGATTCGAAATCAATAGGTGTTAGAAATTGGACAATTCAAGTTCAATGGCAGTTCGTTCCTAATTGGAGTGGTTGGTGTATTCCATACTTCTAGCGATTGGATTTCACTCAAAACTAACCAAATGACTCCTCTCACCATATTATGATGTTGCCCAAGTTTTGGGCTCAATCCGAAATCAATAGGTGTCAGAAATTGGACAATTCAAGTTCAACGGCAGTTCGTTCCTAATTGGAGTGGTTGGTGTATTCCACACTTTTAGCGATTGGATTTCACTCAAAACTAACCAAATGACTCCTCCCACCATATTATGATGTTGCCCAAGTTTTGGGCTCAATCCGAAATCAATAGGTGTCAGAAATTGGACAATTCAAGTTCAACGGCAGTTCGTTCCTAATTGGAGTGGTTGGTGTATTCCACACTTTTAGCGATTGGATTTCACTCAAAACTCACCAAATGACTCCTCCCACCATATTATGATGTTGCCCAAGTTTTGGGCTCGATCCGAAATCAATCGGTGTGAGAAATTGGACAATTCAAGTTCAACGGCAGTTCGTTCCTAATTGGAGTGGTTGGTGTATTCCATACTTCTAGCGATTGGATTTCACTGAAAACTCACAAAAGGACTCCTCCCTCCATATTATGACGTTGCCCAAGTTTTGGGCTCGATCCGAAATCTATAGGTGTTCCAAATTGGACAATTCAAGTTCAACGGCAGTTCGTTCCTAATTGGAGTGGTTGGTGTATTCCATATTTCTAGGGATTGGATTTCACTCAAAACTAACCAAATGACTCCTCCCACCATATTATGATGTTGCCCAAGTTTTGGGCTCGATCCGAAATCAATAGCTGTGAAAAATTGGACAATTCAAGTTCAACGGCAGTTCGTGCCTAATTGGAGTGGTTGGTGTATTCCATACTTCTAGGGATTTGATTTCACTCAAAACTCACCAAAGGACTCCTCCCACCATATTATGATGTTGCCCAAGTTTTGGGCTCGATTAGAAATCAATAGGTGTGAGAAATTGGACAATTCAAGTTCAACGGCAGTTCGTTCCTAATTGGAGTGGTTGGTGTATTCCATACTTCTAGCGATTGGATGTCACTCAAGACTCACAAATGACTCCTCTCACCATATTAGGATGTTGCCCCAGTTTTGGGCTCGATCCGAATTCAATAGGTGTTCCAAATTGGACAATTCAAGTTCAACGACAATTCGTTCCTGATTGGAGTGGTTGGTGTATTCCATACTTCTAGCGATTGGATTTCACTCAAAACTCACCAAACGACTCCTCCCACCATATTATGACGTTGCCGAAATTTTGGGCTCGATCTGAAATCAATAGGTGTTCCAAATTGGACAATTCAAGTTCAACGGCAGTTCGTTCCTAATTGGAGTGGTTGGTGTATTCCATACTTCTAGCGATTGGATTTCACTCAAAACTCACCAAATGACTCCTGCCACCATATTATGATGTTGCCCAAGTTTTGGGCTCGATCCGAAATCAATAGGTGTTCGAAATTGGACAATTCAAGTTCAACGGAAGTTCGTTCCTAATTGGAGTGGTCGGTGTATTCCATACTTCTAGCGATTGGATTTCACTCAAAACTCACCAAATGACTCCTCCCACCATATTATGATGTTGCCCAAGTTTTGGGCTTGATCCAAAATCAACAGGTGTGAGAAATTGGACAATTCAAGTTCAACGGCAGTTCGTTCCTAATTGGAGTGGTTGGTGTATTCCATACTTCTAGCGATTGGATTTCACTCAAAACTCACCAAATGACTCCTCGCACCATATTATGACGTTGCAAAAGTTTTGGGCTCGAGCCAAAATCAATAGGTGTGAGAAATGGGACAATTCAAGTTCAACGGCAGTTCGTTCCTAATTAAAGTGGTTGGTGTATTCCATACTTCTAGCGATTGGATTTCACTCAAAACCCACCAAATGACTCCTCCCACCATATTATGACATTGCAAAAGTTTTGGGCTCGAGCCGAAATCAATAGGTGTGAGAAATTGGACAATTCAAGTTCAACGGAAGTTCGTTCCTAATTGGAGTGGTTGGTGTATTCCATACTTCTAGCGATTGGATTTCACTCAAAACACACCAAATGACTCCTCCCACCATATTATGACGTTGCCCAAGTTTTGGGCTCGATCCGAAATCAATAGGTGTCAGAAATTGGACAATTCAAGTTCAACGGCAGTTCGTTCCTAATTGGAGTGGTTGGTGTATTCCACACTTTTAGCGATTGGATTTCACTCAAAACTCACCAAATGACTCCTCCCACCATATTATGATGTTGCCCAAGTTTTGGGCTCGATCCGAAATCAATCGATGTGAGAAATTGGACAATTCAAGTTCAACGGCAGTTCGTTCCTAATTGGAGTGGTTGGTGTATTCCATACTTCTAGCGATTGGATTTCACTGAAAACTCACAAAAGGACTCCTCCCTCCATATTATGACGTTGCCCAAGTTTTGGGCTCGATCCGAAATCTATAGGTGTTCCAAATTGGACAATTCAAGTTCAACGGCAGTTCGTTCCTAATTGGAGTGGTTGGTGTATTCCATATTTCTAGGGATTGGATTTCACTCAAAACTAACCAAATGACTCCTCCCACCATATTATGATGTTGCCCAAGTTTTGGGCTCGATCCGAAATCAATAGCTGTGAAAAATTGGACAATTCAAGTTCAACGGCAGTTCGTGCCTAATTGGAGTGGTTGGTGTATTCCATACTTCTAGGGATTTGATTTCACTCAAAACTCACCAAAGGACTCCTCCCACCATATTATGATGTTGCCCAAGTTTTGGGCTCGATTAGAAATCAATAGGTGTGAGAAATTGGACAATTCAAGTTCAACGGCAGTTCGTTCCTAATTGGAGTGGTTGGTGTATTCCATACTTCTAGCGATTGGATGTCACTCAAGACTCACAAATGACTCCTCTCACCATATTAGGATGTTGCCCCAGTTTTGGGCTCGATCCGAATTCAATAGGTGTTCCAAATTGGACAATTCAAGTTCAACGACAATTCGTTCCTGATTGGAGTGGTTGGTGTATTCCATACTTCTAGCGATTGGATTTCACTCAAAACTCACCAAACGACTCCTCCCACCATATTATGACGTTGCCGAAATTTTGGGCTCGATCTGAAATCAATAGGTGTTCCAAATTGGACAATTCAAGTTCAACGGCAGTTCGTTCCTAATTGGAGTGGTTGGTGTATTCCATACTTCTAGCGATTGGATTTCACTCAAAACTCACCAAATGACTCCTGCCACCATATTATGATGTTGCCCAAGTTTTGGGCTCGATCCGAAATCAATAGGTGTTCGAAATTGGACAATTCAAGTTCAACGGAAGTTCGTTCCTAATTGGAGTGGTCGGTGTATTCCATACTTCTAGCGATTGGATTTCACTCAAAACTCACCAAATGACTCCTCCCACCATATTATGATGTTGCCCAAGTTTTGGGCTTGATCCAAAATCAACAGGTGTGAGAAATTGGACAATTCAAGTTCAACGGCAGTTCGTTCCTAATTGGAGTGGTTGGTGTATTCCATACTTCTAGCGATTGGATTTCACTCAAAACTCACCAAATGACTCCTCGCACCATATTATGACGTTGCAAAAGTTTTGGGCTCGAGCCAAAATCAATAGGTGTGAGAAATGGGACAATTCAAGTTCAACGGCAGTTCGTTCCTAATTAAAGTGGTTGGTGTATTCCATACTTCTAGCGATTGGATTTCACTCAAAACCCACCAAATGACTCCTCCCACCATATTATGACATTGCAAAAGTTTTGGGCTCGAGCCGAAATCAATAGGTGTGAGAAATTGGACAATTCAAGTTCAACGGAAGTTCGTTCCTAATTGGAGTGGTTGGTGTATTCCATACTTCTAGCGATTGGATTTCACTCAAAACACACCAAATGACTCCTCCCACCATATTATGACGTTGCCCAAGTTTTGGGCTCGATCCGAAATCAATAGGTGTCAGAAATTGGACAATTCAAGTTCAACGGCAGTTCGTTCCTAATTGGAGTGGTTGGTGTATTCCACACTTTTAGCGATTGGATTTCACTCAAAACTCACCAAATGACTCCTCCCACCATATTATGATGTTGCCCAAGTTTTGGGCTCGATCCGAAATCAATCGATGTGAGAAATTGGACAATTCAAGTTCAACGGCAGTTCGTTCCTAATTGGAGTGGTTGGTGTATTCCATACTTCTAGCGATTGGATTTCACTGAAAACTCACAAAAGGACTCCTCCCTCCATATTATGACGTTGCCCAAGTTTTGGGCTCGATCCGAAATCTATAGGTGTTCCAAATTGGACAATTCAAGTTCAACGGCAGTTCGTTCCTAATTGGAGTGGTTGGTGTATTCCATATTTCTAGGGATTGGATTTCACTCAAAACTAACCAAATGACTCCTCCCACCATATTATGATGTTGCCCAAGTTTTGGGCTCGATCCGAAATCAATAGCTGTGAAAAATTGGACAATTCAAGTTCAACGGCAGTTCGTGCCTAATTGGAGTGGTTGGTGTATTCCATACTTCTAGGGATTTGATTTCACTCAAAACTCACCAAATGACTCCTCCCACCATATTATGATGTTGCCCAAGTTTTGGGCTCGATCCGAAATCAATAGGTGTTCCAAATTTGAAAATTCAAGTATAACTGCAGTTTGTTCCTAACTGGAGTGGTTCGTGTATTCCACACTTCTAGCGACCGGATTTCACTCAAAACTCACCAAATGACTACTCCCATCATATTATGATGTTGCCCAAGGTTTGGGCTCGATCCGAAATCAATAGGTGTGAGAAATTGGTCAATTCAATTTCAACGAAAGTTCGTTCCTAATTGGAGTGGTTGGTGTATTACGTCGTTCTAGCGATTGGATTTCACTCAAAACTCATCAAATGACTCCTCCCACCATATTATGATGTTGCCCAAGTTTTGGGCTCGATCCGAAATCAATAGGTGTGAGAAATTGGACAATTCAAGTTCAACGGCAGTTCGTTCCTAATTGGAGTGCTTGGTGTATTCCATACTTCTAGCGATTGGATTTCTTTTAAAACTCACCAAATGACTCCTCCCACCATATTATGATGTTGCCCAAGTTTTGGGCTCGATCCGAAATCAATAGGTGTGAGAAATTGGACAATTCAAGTTCAACGGCAGTTCGTTCCTAATTGGAGTGGTTGGTGTATTCCATACGTCTAGCGATTGGATTTCACTGAAAACTCACCAAATGACTCCTCCCACCATAATATGATGTTGCCCAAGTTTTGGGCTCGATCCGAAATCAATACGTGTTCCAAATTGGACAATTCAAGTTCAACGGCAGTTCGTTCCTAATTGGAGTGGTTGGTGTATTCCATACGTCCAGCGATTGGATTTCACTCAAAACTCACCAAATGACTCCTCCCGCCATATTATGATGTTGCCAAAGTTTTGGGCTCGATCCGAAATCAATAGGTGTTCCAAATTGGACAAGTCAAGTTCAATGGCAGTTCGTTCCTAATTGGAGTGCTTGGTGTATTCCATACTTCTAGCGATTGGATTTCTTTTAAAACTCATCAAATGACTCCTCCCACCATATTATGATGTTGCCCAAGTTTTGGGCTCGATCTGAAATCAATAGGTGTTCCAAATTGGACAATTCAAGTTCAACGGCAGTTCGTTCCTAATTAGAGTGGTTGGTGTATTCCATAATTCTAGCGATTGGATTTCACTCAAAACCCACGAAATGACTCCTCCAACCATATTATGTTGTTTCCCAAGTTTTGGGCTCGATCCGAAATCAATAGGTCTGAGAAATTGGTCAATTCAATTTCAACTACAGTTCGTTCCTAATTGGAGTGGTTGGTGTATTCCATACGTCCAGCGACTGGATTTCACTCAAACTCACCAAATGACTCCTCCCACCATGTTATGATGTTGCCCAAGTTTTGGGCTCGATCCGAAATCAATAGGTGTTCGAAATTGGACAATTCAAGTTCAATGGCAGTTCGTTCCTTATTGGAGTGGTTCGTGTATTCCATACTTCTAGCGATTGGATTTCACTCAAAACTCACCAAATGACTCCTCCCACCATATTATGATGTTGCCCAAGTTTTGGGCTCGATCCGAAATCAATAGGTCTGAGAAATTGGTCAATTCAATTTCAACTACAGTTCGTTCCTAATTGGAGTGGTTGGTGTATTCCATACGTCCAGCGATTGGATTTCACTCAAACTCACCAAATGACTCCTCCCACCATGTTATGATGTTGCCCAAGTTTTGGGCTCGATCCGAAATCAATAGGTGTTCGAAATTAGACAATTCAAGTTCAATGGCAGTTCGTTCCTTATTGGAGTGGTTCGTGTATTCCATACTTCTAGCGATTGGATTTCAGTCAAAACTAACCAAATGACTGCTCCCACAATAGTATGGTGTTGCCAAAGTTTTGGGTTCGATCCGAAATCAATAGGTGTTCCAAATTGGACAATTCAAGTTCAACGGCAGTTCGTTCCTAATTGGAGTGGTTGGTGTATTCCATACTTCTAGCGATTGGAGTTCACTCAAAACTCACCAAACGACTCCTCCCACCATATTGTGTTGTTGCCCAAGTTTTGGGCTCGATCCAAAATCAGTAGGTGTTCCAAATTGGACAATTCAAGTTCAACGGCAGTTCGTTCCTAACTGGAGTGGTTGGTATATTCCATACTTCTAGCGATTGGATTTCACTCAAAACTAACCAAATGACTCCTCCCGCCATATTATGATGTTGCCCAAGTTTTGGGCTCGAACCGAAATCAATAGGTGTGATAACTTGGACAATTCAAGTTACACAGCATTTCGTTCCTAATTGGAGTGGTTGGTGTATTCCATACTTCTAGCGATTGGATTTCACTCAAAACTCACCAAATGACTCCTCCCACCATATTATGATGTTGCCCAAGTTTTGGGCTCGATCCGAAATCAATAGGTCTGAGAAATTGGTCAATTCAATTTCAACTACAGTTCGTTCCTAATTGGAGTGGTTGGTGTATTCCATACGTCCAGCGATTGGATTTCACTCAAACTCACCAAATGACTCCTCCCACCATGTTATGATGTTGCCCAAGTTTTGGGCTCGATCCGAAATCAATAGGTGTTCGAAATTGGACAATTCAAGTTCAATGGCAGTTCGTTCCTTATTGGAGTGGTTCGTGTATTCCATACTTCTAGCGATTGGATTTCAGTCAAAACTAACCAAATGACTGCTCCCACAATAGTATGGTGTTGCCAAAGTTTTGGGTTCGATCCGAAATCAATAGGTGTTCCAAATTGGACAATTCAAGTTCAACGGCAGTTCGTTCCTAATTGGAGTGGTTGGTGTATTCCATACTTCTAGCGATTGGATTTCACTCAAAACTCACCAAACGACTCCTCCCTCCATATTGTGTTGTTGCCCAAGTTTTGGGCTCGATCCAAAATCAGTAGGTGTTCCAAATTGGACAATTCAAGTTCAACGGCAGTTCGTTCCTAACTGGAGTGGTTGGTATATTCCATACTTCTAGCGATTCGATTTCACTCAATACTCACCAAATGACTCCTCCCACCATATTATGATGATGCCCAAGTTATGGGCTCCATCCGAAATCAATAGGTGTTCCAAATTGGACAATTCAAGTTCAACGGCAGTTCGTTCCTAACTGGAGTGGTTGGTAAATTTCATACTTCTAGCGATTGGATTTCACTCAATACTCACCAAATGACTCCTCCCACCATATTATGATGTTGCCCAAGTTTTGGGCTCGATCCGAAATCAACAGGTGTTCCGAATTGGACAATTCAAGTTCAACGGCAGTTCGTTCCTAACTGGAGTGGTTGGTGTATTCCACACTTCTAGCGATTGGATTTCACTCAAAACTCACCAATTGACTCCTCCCACCATATTATGATGTTGCCCAAGTTTTGGGCTCGATCCGAAATCAATAGGTGTGATAAATTGGACAATTCAAGTTCAATGGCAGTTCGTTCCTAATTGGAGTGGTTGGTGTATTCCATACTTCTAGCGATTTGATTTCACTCAAAACTCGCCAAATGACTCCTCCCACCATATTTTGAAGTTGCCCAAGTTTTGGGCTCGATCCAAAATCAATAGGTGTTCCAAATTGGACAATTCAAGTTCAACGGCAGTTCGTTCATAATTGGAGTGGTTGGTGTATTCCATACGTCCAGCGATTGGATTTCACTCAAAACTCACCAAATGATTCCTCCCACCATATTATGAGGTTGCCCAAGTTTTGGGCTCGATCCGAAATCAATAGGTGTTCCAAATTGGACAATTCAAGTTCAACGGCAGTTCGTTCCTAATTGGAGTGGTTGGTGTATTCCATACTTCTAGCGATTGGATTTCACTCAAAACTCACCAAACGACTCCTCCCACCATATTGTGTTGTTGCCCAAGTTATGGGCTCGATCCGAAATCAATAGGTGTTCCAAATTGGACAATTCAAGTTCAACGACAGTTCGTTCCTAACTGGAGTGGTTGGTGTATTCCATACTTCTAGAGATTTGATTTCACTCAAAACTCACCAATTGACTCCTCCCACCATATTATGATGTTGCCCAAGTTTTGGGCTCGATCCGAAATCAATAGGTGTGATAACTTGGACAATTCAAGTTCAACGGCAGTTCGTTCCTAATTGAAGTGGTTGGTGTATTCCATACTTCTAGTGATTGGATTTCACACAAAACTAACCAAATGACTCCTCCCACCATATTATGTTGTTGCCCAAGTTTTGGGCTCGATCCGAAATCAGTAGGTCTGAGAAATTGGTCAATTCAATTTGAACGACAGTTCGTTCCTAATTGGAGTGGTTGGTGTATTCCATACGTCCAGCGATTGGATTTCACTCAAAACTCACCAAATGACTCCTCCCACCATGTTATGATGTTGCCCAAGTTTTGGGCTCGATCCGAAATCAATAGGTGTTCCAAATTGGACAATTCAAGTTCAACGGCAATTCGTTCCTAATTGGAGTGGTTGGTGTATTCCATACTTCTAGTGATTGGATTTCACACAAAACTAACCAAATGACTACTCCCACCATATTATGATGTTGCCCAAGTTTTGGGCTCGATCCGAAATCAGTAGGTCTGAGAAATTGGTCAATTCAATTTGAACGACAGTTCGTTCCTAGTTGGGGTGGTTGGTGTATTCCATACGTCCAGCGATTGGATTTCACTCAAAACTCACCAAATGACTCCTCCCACCATGTTATGATGTTGCCCAAGTTTTGGGCTCGATCCGAAATCAATAGGTGTTCCAAATTGGACAATTCAAGTTCAACGGCAATTCGTTCCTAATTGGAGTGGTTGGTGTATTCCATACTTCTAGCGATTGGATTTCACTCAAAACTCACCAATTGACTCCTCCCACCATATTATGATGTTGCCCAAGTTTTGGGCTCGATCCGAAATCAATAGGTGTGATAAATTGGACAATTCAAGTTCAATGGCAGTTCGTTCCTAATTGGAGTGGTTGGTGTATTCCATACTTCTAGCGATTTGATTTCACTCAAAACTCGCCAAATGACTCTTCCCAACATATTATGAAGTTGCCCAAGTTTTGGGCTCGATCCAAAATCAATAGGTGTTCCAAATTGGACAATTCAAGTTCAACGGCAGTTCGTTCATAATTGGAGTGGTTGGTGTATTTCATACGTCCAGCGATTGGATTTCACTCAAAACTCACCAAACGATTCCTCCCACCATATTATGAGGTTGCCCAAGTTTTGGGCTCGATCCGAAATCAATAGGTGTTCCAAATTGGACAATTCAAGTTCAACGGCAGTTCGTTCCTAACTGGAGTGGTTGGTGTATTCCATACTTCTAGCGATTGGATTTCACTCAAAACTCACCAAACGACTCCTCCCACCATATTGTGTTGTTGCCCAAGTTTTGGGCTCGATCCGAAATCAGTAGGTGTTCCAAATTGGACAATTCAAGTCCAACGGCAGCTCGTTCCAAATTGGAGTGGTTGGTGTATTCCATACTTCTAGCGATTGGATTTCACTCAAAACTCACCAAATGACTCCTCCCACCATATTAAGATGTTGCCCAAGTTTTGGGCTCGATCCGAAATCAATAGGTGTTCCAAATTGGACAATCCAAGTTCAACGGCAGTTCGTTCCTAATTGGAATGGTTGGTTTATTCCATTATTCTAGCGATTGGATTTCACTCAAAACACACCAAATGACTCCTCCCTTCATATTATGATGTTGGCCAAGTTTTTGGCTTGATCCGAAATCAATAGGTGTTCCAAATTGGACAATTCAAATTCAACGGCAGTTCGTTCCTAATTGGAGTGGTTGGTGTATTCCGTACTGTTGCGTCGCCAAAATGGATTCAGCTGCATCCTCAACTTGTGATACTCGGAAGTGCACGAGCCGTTCGGTAGTATAGCATATGTAAGTGCGAGGTCGATCCCTCGAGTATTGGTGATTGAATGATCCAATTTGTTTCCCCTACACAAAATAGAATTGAAAAAGAAAATAAATAAAACAAGAAAAAAAAGAAATAACTCATGCAAATAAGTTCCCAAGTTCAATTAGATTAACGGATTGATTCTAGCTAAAGTATGATTAAGCCATGGTGTTTGGTCATAACCTTGTGTTCCTAATTCCCTAATTTGATCATTTGTTGTCTAACCTAAAACTAAGCATTAGGAACCCATTAAGTATAGAAGAACAATTTAAACAACCAAGCATGTATCTAATCCCTGTTGTCGAATGTCCATACATACTCTTCCTATTCATAGTTCAATTCGAATTAAAGCATGGTGTCTACTCTTAATTCAAACCAAGATAGCTAACATGCAAGCCTAAATGGTGATCAATCATTCAAACTAGCATATTAACTTATAAGCATAATGAATAAGAACAAAAATCATAATTGAAACTTGGAAACTAATTAAACTTGAATACTTAAGAAAGAATGTACATTACAAATAAAAGTAAAGTGGAACTAAGAAAACTTGAAGGAAAATTTAGTAAACTCATTTTGTTACAACAATTGACAACTTGAAAGGAAACTAAGAGAATTTGAGGGAGAGAAGGGAAGGGAGCTCTAGAGAAGTGTTTGAGAGCTCCCCCCCTTGGGGTGTGTTTTGAAGCTTGAAGGCTTCTCTATTTATAGGGCTAAGAGGGAGGAACAACATGATGAATTCCCACACCATCCTTCATCTTTTGCCGCACCTCAAGCTTTCATCACATGGGTTCAAAGGTGGTCAGATGTGGCTGCCCTTTGCTGCCAACCCATGTGGTTGCCTTTTGGTTGCTGAAAAACGAGTTTTCTGAACCAGTCTTAGTGTAGGAAGGCCAGAGGTTTCCCAATTGGAGTGAGAAATTGGACAATTCAAGTTCAACGGCAGTTCGTTCCTAATTGGAGTGGTTGGTGT
The DNA here is from genome assembly GCF_965620075.1 of Prunus avium. Taxonomy (NCBI): domain Eukaryota; kingdom Viridiplantae; phylum Streptophyta; class Magnoliopsida; order Rosales; family Rosaceae; genus Prunus; species Prunus avium. The sequence goes on from NC_142290.1 coordinate 13,590,112, forward strand.
ATTCCATACTTCTAGCGATTGGATTTCACTCAAAACTCACCAAATGACTCCTCCCACCATATAATGATGTTGCCCAAGTTTTGGGGTTCGATCCGAAATCAATAGGTGTGAGAAATTGGACAATTTAAGTTCAACGGCAGTTCGTTCCTAATGGGAGTGGTTGGTGTATTCCACACTTCTAGCGATTGGATTTCACTCAAAACTCACCAAATGACTCCTCCCACCATATTATGTTGTTGCCCAAGTTTGGGGCTCGATCCGAATTCAATTGGTGTGAGAAATTGGAGAATTCAAGTTCAACGACAGTTCGTTCCTAATTGGAGTGGTTGGTGTATTCCATACTTCTAGCGATTGGATTTCACTCAAAACTCACCAAATGACTCCTCCCACCATATTTTGATGTTGCCCAAGTTTTGGAATCGATCCGAAATCAATAGGTGTTCCAAATTGGACAATTCAAGTTCAACGGCAGTTCGTTCCTAGTTGGTGTGGTTGGTTTATTCCATACTTCTAGCAATTGGATTTCACTCAAAACTCACCAAATGACTTATCCCACCATATTATGATGTTGCCCAAGTTTTGGGCTCGATCCGAAATCAATAGGTGTTCCAAATTGGACAATTCAAGTTCAACGGCAGTTCGTTCCTAATTGGAGTGGTTGGTGTATTCCATACGTCTAGCGATTGGATTTCACTCAAAACTCACCAAATGACTCCTCCCACCATATTATGATGTTGCCCAAGTTTTGGGCTCGATCCGAAATCAATAGGTGTTCCAAATTGGACAATTCAAGTTCAACGGCAGTTCGTTCCTAGTTGGAGTGGTTGGTTTATTCCATACTTCTAGCAATTGGATTTCACTCAAAACTCACCAAATGACTTATCCCACCATATTTTGATGTTGCCCAAGTTTTGGGCTCGATCCGAAATCAATAGGTGTTCCAAATTGGACAATTCAAGTTCAACGGCAGTACGTTCCTAGTTGGAGTGGTTGGTGTATTCCATACTTCTAGCGATTGGATTTCACTCAAAACTCACCAAATGACTCCTCCCCCCATATTATGATGTTACCCATGTTTTGGGCTCGATCCGAAATCAATAGGTGTTCCAAATTGGACAATTCTAGTTCAACGGCAGTTCGTTCCTAATTGGAGTGGTTGGTGTATTCCATACTTCTAGCGATTGGATTTCACTCAAAACTCACCAAATGACTCCTCCCACCATATAATGATGTTGCCCAAGTTTTGGGCTCGATCCGATATCAATAGGTGTTCCAAATTGGACAATTCAAGTTCAACGGCAGTTCGTTCCTAATTGGAGTGGTCGGTGTATTCCATACTTCTAGCGATTCGATTTCACTCAAAACTCACCAAATGACTCCTCCCACCACATTATGATGTTGCCCAAGTTTGGGGCTCGATCCGAAATCAATAGCTGTGAGAAATTGGACAATTCAAGTTCAACGTCAGTTCGTTCCTAATTGGAGTGGTTGGTGTATTCCACACTTCTAGCGATTGGATTTCACTCAAAACTCACCACATGACTCCTCCCACCATATTATGATGTTGCCCAAGTTTTGGGCTAGACCCGAAATCAATAGGTGTTCCAAATTGGACAATTCAAGTTCAACGGCACTTCGTTCCTAATTGGAGTGGTTGGTGTATTCCATACTTCTAGCGATTGGAACGGCAGTTCATTCCTAATTGGAGTGGTTGGTGTATTCCACACTTCTAGCGATTGGATTTCACTCAAAACTCACCAAATGACTCCTCCCCCCATATTATGTTGTTGCCCAAGTTTTAGGCTCGATCCGAAATCAATACGTGTGAGAAATTGGACAATTCAAGTTCAACGGCAGTTCGTTCCTAATTGGAGTGGTTGGTGTATTCCATACTTCTAGCGATTGGATTTCACTCAAAACTCACCAAATGACTCCTCCCACCATATTATGATGTTGCCCAAGTTTGGGGCTCGCTCCGAAATCAATAGGTGTGAGAAATTGGACAATTCAAGTTCAACGGCAGTTCGTTCCTAATTGGAGTGGTTGGTGTATTCCATACTTCTAGCGATTGGATTTCACTCAAAACTCACCAAATGACTCCTCCCACCATATTATGATGTTGCCCAAGTTTTGGGCTCGATCCGAACTCAATAGGTGTTCGAAATTGGACAATTCAAGGTCAACGGCAGTTCGTTCCTAATTGGAGTGGTTGGTGTATTCCATACTTCTAGCGAATGGAACGGCAGTTCATTCCTAATTGGAGTGGTTGGTGTATTCCACACTTCTAGCGATTGGATTTCACTCAAAACTCACCAAATGACTCCTCCCCCCATATTATGATGTTACCCATGTTTTGGGCTCGATCCGAAATCAATAGGTGTTCCAAATTGGACAATTCTAGTTCAACGGCAGTTCGTTCCTAATTGGAGTGGTTGGTGTATTCCATACTTCTAGCGATTGGATTTCACTCAAAACTCACCAAATGACTCCTCCCACCATATAATGATGTTGCCCAAGTTTTGGGCTCGATCCGATATCAATAGGTGTTCCAAATTGGACAATTCAAGTTCAACGGCAGTTCGTTCCTAATTGGAGTGGTTGGTGTATTCCATACTTCTAGCGATTGGATTTCACTCAAAACTCACCAAATGACTCCTCCCCCCATATTATGATGTTACCCATGTTTTGGGCTCGATCCGAAATCAATAGGTGTTCCAAATTGGACAATTCTAGTTCAACGGCAGTTCGTTCCTAATTGGAGTGGTTGGTGTATTCCATACTTCTAGCGATTGGATTTCACTCAAAACTCACCAAATGACTCCTCCCACCATATAATGATGTTGCCCAAGTTTTGGGCTCGATCCGATATCAATAGGTGTTCCAAATTGGACAATTCAAGTTCAACGGCAGTTCGTTCCTAATTGGAGTGGTCGGTGTATTCCATACTTCTAGCGATTCGATTTCACTCAAAACTCACCAAATGACTCCTCCCACCACATTATGATGTTGCCCAAGTTTGGGGCTCGATCCGAAATCAATAGCTGTGAGAAATTGGACAATTCAAGTTCAACGTCAGTTCGTTCCTAATTGGAGTGGTTGGTGTATTCCACACTTCTAGCGATTGGATTTCACTCAAAACTCACCACATGACTCCTCCCACCATATTATGATGTTGCCCAAGTTTTGGGCTAGACCCGAAATCAATAGGTGTTCCAAATTGGACAATTCAAGTTCAACGGCACTTCGTTCCTAATTGGAGTGGTTGGTGTATTCCATACTTCTAGCGATTGGAACGGCAGTTCATTCCTAATTGGAGTGGTTGGTGTATTCCACACTTCTAGCGATTGGATTTCACTCAAAACTCACCAAATGACTCCTCCCCCCATATTATGTTGTTGCCCAAGTTTTAGGCTCGATCCGAAATCAATACGTGTGAGAAATTGGACAATTCAAGTTCAACGGCAGTTCGTTCCTAATTGGAGTGGTTGGTGTATTCCATACTTCTAGCGATTGGATTTCACTCAAAACTCACCAAATGACTCCTCCCACCATATTATGATGTTGCCCAAGTTTGGGGCTCGCTCCGAAATCAATAGGTGTGAGAAATTGGACAATTCAAGTTCAACGGCAGTTCGTTCCTAATTGGAGTGGTTGGTGTATTCCATACTTCTAGCGATTGGATTTCACTCAAAACTCACCAAATGACTCCTCCCACCATATTATGATGTTGCCCAAGTTTTGGGCTCGATCCGAACTCAATAGGTGTTCGAAATTGGACAATTCAAGGTCAACGGCAGTTCGTTCCTAATTGGAGTGGTTGGTGTATTCCATACTTCTAGCGAATGGATTTCACTCAAAACTCACCAAAGGGCTCCTCCCACCATATTATGATGTTGCCCAAGTTTGGGGCTCGATCCGAAATCAATAGGTGTTCAAAATTGGACAATTCAATTTCAACGGCAGTTCGTTCCTAATTGGAGTGGTTGGTGTATTCCATACTTCTAGCGATTGGATTTCACTCAAAACTCACCAAATGACTCCTCCCACCATATTATGATGTTGCCCAAGTTTGGGGCTCGATCCGAAATCTATAGGTGTTAGATATTGGACAATTCAAGTTCAACGGCAGTTCGTTCCTAATTGGAGTGGTTGCTGTATTCCATAATTCTAGCGATTGGATTACACTCAAAACTCACAAATGACACCTCCCACCATATTATGATGTTGCCCAAGTTTTGGGCTCGATTGGAAATCAATAGGTGTGAGAAATTGGACAATTCAAGTTCAACGGCAGTTCGTTCCTAATTGGAGTGGTTGGTGTATTCCATACTTCTAGCGATTGGATTTCACTCAAAACTCACCAAATGACTCCTCCCACCATATTATGATGTTGCCCAAGTTTGGGGCTCGATCCGAAATCAATAGGTGTTCCAAATTGGACAATTAAAGTTCAACGGCAGTTCATTCCTAATTGGAGTGGTTGGTGTATTCCATACTTCTGGCGATTGGATTCCACTCAAAACAAACCAAATGACTACTCCCACCATATTATGATGTTGCCCAAGTTTTGGGCTCGATCCAAAATCAATAGGTGTGAGAAATTGGACAGTTCAAGTTCAACGACAGTTCGTTCCTAATTGGAGTGGTTGGTGTATTCCACACTTCTAGAGATTGGATTTCACTCAAAACTCACCAAATGACTCCTTGTTGCGTAGATACAGCTGCACCAAAATGGATTCAGTTGCATCCTCAACTTGTGATACTCGCAAGTGCACGAGCCGTTTGGTAGTATAGCATATGTAAGTGCGAGATCGATCCCATGAGGATTGGTGATTGAATGATCCAATTCATTTTCCCTATACAAAACAGAAACAAAAACAAAGACCATGAAAGAAGGAAAAAAGAAAATAAGAAAGTAACTCAAGCAAATAAGTTCCCAAGTTCAATTTAGATTAATGGATTGATTCTAGCTAAAGTATGATTAAGCCATGGTGTGTGGTCATAACCTTGTGTTCCTAATTCCCTAATTTGATCATTTGTTGTCTAACCTAAAATTAAGCATTAGGAACCCATTAAGCATAGAAGAACATTTTAAACAACCAAGCATGTATCTAATCCCTGTTGTCGAATGTCCATACATACTCTTCCTATTCATAGTTCAATTCGAATTAAAGCATGGTGTATACTCTTAATTCAAACCAAGATAGCTAACATGCAAGCCTAAATGGTGATCAATCATTCAAACTAGCATATTAACTTATAAGCATAATGAATAAGAACAAAAACCATAATTGAAACTTGGAAACTAATTAAACTTGAATACTTAAGAAAGAATGTACATTACAAGATAAATAAATTACAACTAAGAAAACATTAAAGAAAGCTAGAATTGAGAACTAGAAAGCAAAACTAAGAGAATTTGAGGGAGAGAAGGGAAGGGAGCTCTAGAGAAGTGTTTGAGAGTTCCCCCCTTGGGGTGTGTTTACAAGCTTGGGAAACCTCACTATATATAGGCCTAAGGAAGCTGAAAATCTGAATTAAGTATGGCTAATGCATACAACACTTGTTTTATAAAATCTGAAATGGTTGATGCACTTCACTAATGCATACAACACTTCCATTATAAAATCTGAAATGGTTGATGCACTTCACTAATAAATCCCACCAGCAGCCCTAGCTCATCTTCATGTCACCATGACCAAGCTTCCAACCATAAATAATAGCTCATCCTGAGGTCAGCATGACCAGAAACTTCAAGGGCTTACGAATTGGGCTTCCCTTAAGCAAATTAAGACTTTAAGCACTCAAACTTGAAGTTCAGAATGTCTTCTTTCCAGCCATATATCATTTGGGCCAATCCAAGGTCGGAGGAGGAAGTTAAAGCCAAAACAAATTGCTAACTCATTTTGCGCGCTGATAAAATCCATCCTGAGCATGGCTCTGTGTTTGCTAGGTAACAGACTCCATATTTATCCAATGGGGCTGAATTTTGGATATGTTATATTACACACCCATTGGAACAACTTTCATGAAGAATGTGGCCTCATCCGAGCTACGTAGGTTGCTGAAACAAAGCTTGCAATATGGATTGCATCATTTACTATCCAAAGCCCTCATTATTACCTAAAGCTCAATTAACTGAAAGATAAACACAAAAAGGATTAAAAACTTGTCATAAGCTAGAAGGGTACAAAATGATATGTAAATATGCACCGATCACTCCTCCCGCCATATTATGATGTTGCCCAAGTTTTGGGCTCGATCCGAAATCAATAGCTGTGGGAAATTGGACAATTCAAGTTCAACGGCAGTTCGTTCCTAATTGGAGTGGTTGGTGTATTCCATACTTCTAGCGATTGGATTTCACTCAAAACTCCTCCCACCATATTATGATGTTGCCCAAGTTTTGGGCTCGATCTGAAATAATAGGTCTGAGAAATTGGCCAATTCAAGTTCAACAGCAGTTCGTTCCTAATTGGAGTGGTTGCTGTATTCCATACTTCTAGCGATTGGATTTCACTAAAAACTCACCAAATGACTCCTCCCACCATATTATGATGTTGCCCAAGTTTTTGGCTCGATCCGAAATAATAGGTCTGAGAAATTGGCCAATTCAAGTTCAACAGCAGTTCGTTCCTAATTGGAGTGGTTGCCGTATTCCATACTTCTAGCTATTGGATTTCACTCAAAACTCACCAATTGACTCCTCCTACCATATTATGATGTTGCCCAAGTTTTGGGCTCGATCCGAAATCAATAGGTGTGAGAAATTGGACAATTCAAGTTTGACGGCAGTTCGTTCCTAATTGGAGTGGTTGGTGTATTCCATACTTCTAGCGATTGGATTTCACTCAAAACTCACCAAATGACTCCTCCCACCATATTATGATGTTGCCCAAGTCTGGGGCTAGGTCCGAATTCAATAGGTGTGAGAAATTGGACAATTCAAGTTCAACGGCAGATCGTTCCTAATTGGAGTGGTTGGTGTATTCCATACTTCTAGCGATTGGATTTCACTCAAAACTCACCAAATGACTCCTCCCACCATATTATGATGTTGCCCAAGTTTTGGGCTCGATCCGAAATCAATAGGTGTTCCAAATTGGACAATTCAAGTTCAACGGCAGTTCGTTCCTAATTGGAGTGGTTGGTGTATTCCATACTTCTAGCGATTGGATTTCACTCAAAACTCCTCCCACCATATTATGATGTTGCCCAAGTTTTGGGCTCGATCTGAAATAATAGGTCTGAGAAATTGGCCAATTCAAGTTCAACAGCAGTTCGTTCCTAATTGGAGTGGTTGCTGTATTCCATACTTCTAGCGATTGGATTTCACTCAAAACTCACCAAATGACTCCTCCCGCCATATTATGATGTCGCCCAAGTTTTGGGCTCGATCCGAAAAAATAGGTCTGAGAAATTGGCCAATTCAAGTTCAACAGCAGTTCGTTCCTAATTGGAGTGGTTGCTGTATTCCATACTTCTAGCGATTGGATTTCACTCAAAACTCACCAAATGACTCCTCCCACCATATTATGATGTCGCCCAAGTTTTGGGCTCGATCCGAAATCAATAGGTCTTCCAAATTTGACAGTTAGAGTTCAACGGCAGTTCGTTCCTAATTGGACTGGTTGGTGTATTCCATACTTCTAGCGATTGGATTTCACTCAAAACTCCTCCCACCATATTATGATGTTGCCCAAGTCTTGGGCTCGATCTGAAATAATAGGTCTGAGAAATTGGCCAATTCAAGTTCAACAGCAGTTCGTTCCTAATTGGAGTGGTTGCTGTATTCCATACTTCTAGCGATTGGATTTCACTCAAAACTCACCAAATGACTCCTCCCACCATATTATGATGTCGCCCAAGTTTTGGGCTCGATCCGAAAAAATAGGTCCGAGAAATTGGCCAATTCAAGTTCAACAGCAGTTCGTTCCTAATTGGAGTGGTTGCTGTATTCCATACTTCTAGCGATTGGATTTCACTCAAAACTCACCAAATGACTCCTCCCCCCACATTATGATGTCGCCCAAGTTTTGGGCTCGATCCGAAATCAAGAGGTCTTCCAAATTTGACAGTTAGAGTTCAACGGCAGTTCGTTCCTAATTGGACTGGTTGGTGTATTCCATACTTCTAGCGATTGGATTTCACTCAAAACTAACCAAATGACTCCTCCCACCATATTATGATGTTGCCCACGTTTTGGGCTCGATCCGAAATAATAGGTTTGAGAAATTGGCCAATTCAAGTTCAACAGCAGTTCGTTCCTAATTGGAGTGGTTGCCGTATTCCATAATTCTAGCGATTGGATTTCACTCAAAACTCACCAAATGACTCCTCCCACCATATTATGATGTTGCCCAAGTTTGGGGCTCGGTCCGAAATCAATAGGTGTTCGAAATTGGACAATTCAATTTCAACGGCAGTTCGTTCCTAATTGGAGTGGTTGGTGTATTCCATACTTCTAGCGATTGGATTTCACTCAAAACTCACCAAATGACTCCTCCCACCATATTATGATGTTGCCCAAGTTTTGGGCTCGATTCGAAATCAATAGGTGTTCCAAATTGGACAATTCAAGTTCAACGGCAGTTCGTTCCTAATTGGAGTGGTTGGTGTATTCCATAGTTCTAGCGATTGGATTTCACTCAAAACTCTCCAAATGACTCCTCCCACCATATTATGATGTTGCCCAACTTTTGGGCTCGATCCGAAATCAATATGTATGAGAAATTGGACAATTCAAGTTCAACGGCAGTTCGTTCCTAATTGGAGTGGTTGGTGTATTCCATAATTCTAGCGATTGGATTTCTCTCAAAACTCACCAAATGACTCCTCCCCCCATATTATGATGTTACCCAAGTTTGGGGCTCGATCCGAAATCAATAGGTGTGAGAAATTGGACAATTCAAGTTCAACGGCAGTTCGTTCCTAATTGGAGTGGTTGGTGTATTCCATACTTCTAGCGATTGGATTTCACTCAAAACTCACCAAATGACTCCTCCCACCATATTATGATGTTGCCCAAGTTTGGGGCTCGATCCGAAATCAATAGGTATGAGAAATTGGACAATTCAAGTTCAACGGCAGTTCGTTCCTAACTGGAGTGGTTGGTGTATTCCATACTTCTAGCGATTGGATTTCACTCAAAACTCACCAAATGACTCCTCCCACCATATTATGATGTTGCCCAAGTTTGGGGCTCGATCCGAAATCTATAGGTGTGAGAAATTGGACAATTCAAGTTCAACGGCAGTTCGTTCCTAATTGGAGTGGTTGCCGTATTCCACACTTCTAGTGATTGGATTTCACTCAAAACTCACCAAATGACTCCTCCCACCATATTATGATGTTGCCCAAGTTTTGGGCTCGATCCTTAATCAATAGGTGTTCCAAATTGGACAATTCAAGTTCAACGGCAGTTCGTTCCTAATTGGAGTGGTTGGTGTATTCCATACTTCTAGCGATTGGATTTCACTCAAAACTAACCAAATGACTCCTCCCACCATATTATGATGTGGCCCAAGTTTTGGGCTCGATCCGAAATAATAGGTGTGAGAAATTGGACAATTCAAGTTCAATGGCAGTTCGTTCCTAATTGGAGTGGTTGCTGTATTCCATACTTCTAGCAATTGGATTTCACTCAAAACTCACCAATTGACTCCTCCCACCATATTATGATGTTGCCCAAGTTTTGGGCTCGATGCGAAATCAATAGGTGTGAGAAATTGGACAATTCACGTTCAACGGCAGTTCGTTCCTAATTGGATTGGTTGGTGTATTCCATACTTCTAGAGATTGGATTTCACTCAAAACTCACCAAATGACTCCTCCCACCATATTATGATGTTGCCCAAGTTTGGGGCTCGTTCCGAAATCAATAGGTGTTCCAAATTGGAGAATTCAAGTTCAACGGCAGTTCGTTCCTAATTGGAGTGGTTGGTGTATTCCATACTTCTAGCGATTGGATTTCACTCAAAACTCACCAAATGACTCCTCCCACCATATTATGATGTTGCCCAAGTTTGGGGCTCGTTCTGAAATCAATAGGTGTTCCAAATTGGACAATTCAAGTTCAACCGCAGTTCGTTCCTAATTGGCGTGGTTGGGGTATTCTATACTTCTAACGATTGGATTTCACCCAAAACTCACAAAATGACTCCTCCCACCATATTATGGTATTGCACAAGTTTGGGGTTCGATCCTAAATCAATAGGTGTGAGAAATTGGACAATTCAAGTTCAACGGCAGTTCGTTCCTACTGGGAGTGGTTGGTGTATTCCATACTTCTAGCGATTGGATTTCACTCAAAACTCACCAAATGACTCCTCCCACCATGTTATATTGTTGCCCAAGTTTTGGGCTCGATCCGAAATCAATAGGTGTTCCAAATTGGACAATTCAAGTTCAACGGCAGTTCGTTCCTAATTGGAGTGGTTAGTGTATTCCATACTTCTAGTGATTGGATTTCCCTCAAAACTCACCAAATGACTTCTCCCACCATAGTATGATAGTTTTGGGCACGATCCGAAATCAATAGGTGTGAGAAATTGGACAATTCAAGTTCAATGGCAGTTCGTTCCTAATTGGAGTGGTTGGTGTATTCCATACTTCTAGCGATTGGATTTCACTCAAAACTCACCAAATGACTCCCCCAACCATATTATGATGTTGCCCAAGTTTTGGGCTCGATCCGAAAGCAATTGGTCTTCCAAATTGGACAATTCAAGTTCAACGACAGTTCGTTCCTAATTGGAGTGGTTGGTGTATTCCATATATGTAGCGATTGGATTTCACTCAAAACTCGCCAAATGACTCCTCCCACCATATTATGATGTTGCCCAAGTTTTGGGCTCGATCCGAAATCAATAGGTGTGAGAAATTGGTCAATTCAATTTCAACGAAAGTTCGTTCCTAATTGGAATTGTTGGTGTATTCCATACTTCTAGCGATTGGATTTCACTCAAAACACACCAAATGACTCCTCCCACCATATTATGATGTTGCCCAAGTTTTGGGCTCGATCCGAAATCAATAGGTGTGAGAAATTGGACAATTCAAGTTCAACGGCAGTTCGTTCCTAACTGGAGTGGTTGGTGTATTCCATACTTCTAGCGATTGTATTTCACTCAAAACTCGCCAAATGACTCCTCCCACCATATTATGATGTTGCCCAAGTTTTGGGCTCGATCCGAAATCAATAGGTGTGAGAAATTGGTCAATTCAATTTCAACGAAAGTTCGTTCCTAATTGGAATTGTTGGTGTATTCCATACTTCTAGCGATTGGATTTCACTCAAAACTAACCAAATGACTCGTCCCACCATATTATGTTGTTGCCCAAGTTTTGGGCTCGATCCGAAATCAATAGGTGTTTCAAATTGGACAATTCAAGTTCAACGGCAGTTCGTTCCTAATTGGAGTGGTTGGTGTATTCCACACTTCTAGTGATTGGATTTCACTCAAAACTCACAAAATGACTCCTCCCACCATATTATGATTTTGCCCAAGTTTGGGGCACGTTCCGAAATCAATAGGTGTGAGAAATTGGACAATTCAAGTTCAACGGCAGTTCGTTCCAAATTGGAGTGGTTAGTGTATTCCATACTTCTAGCGATTGGATTTCACTCAAAACTAACCAAATGACTCGTCCCACCATATTATGTTGTTGCCCAAGTTTTGGGCTCGATCCGAAATCAATAGGTGTTTCAAATTGGACAATTCAAGTTCAACGGCAGTTCGTTCCTAATTGGAGTGGTTGGTGTATTCCACACTTCTAGCGATTGGATTTCACTCAAAACTCACCAAATGACTCCTCCCACCATATTATGATGTTGCCCATGTTTTGTGCTCGATCAGAAATCAATAGGGGTTCGAAATTGGACAATTCAAGTTCAACGGCAGTTTGTTCCTAATTGGAGTGGTTGGTGTATTCCATACTTCTAGCGATTGGATTTCACTCAAAACTCACCAAATGACTCCTCCCACCATATTATGATCTTGCCCAAGTTTTGGACTCGATCCGAAATCAATAGGTGTTCCAAATTGGACAATTCAGGTTCAACGGCAGTTCGTTCCTAATTGGTGTGGTTGGTGTATTCCATACTTCTAACGATTGGATTTCACCCAAAACTCCCCAAATGACTCCTCCCACCATATTTTGGTGTTGCACAAGTTTGGGGTTCGATCCGAAATCAATAGGTGTGAGAAATTGGACAATTCAAGTTCAACGGTAGTTCGTTCCTACTGGGAGTGGTTGATGTATTCCATACTTCTAGCGATTGGATTTCTCTCAAAATTCACCAAATGACTCCTCCCACCATGTTATAATGTTGCCCAAGTTTCGGGCTCGATCCGAAATCAATAGGTGTTCCAAATTGGACAATTCAAGTTCACCAGCAGTTCGTTCCTAATTGGGGTGGTTAGTGTAGTCCATACTTCTAGCGATTGGATTTCCCTCAAAACTCACCAAATGACTCCTCCCACCATATTATGATTGTTTTGGGCACGATCCGAAATCAATAGGTGTGAGAAATTGGACAATTCAAGTTCAATGGCAGTTCGTTCCTAATTGGAGTGGTTGGTGTATTCCATACTTCTAGCGATTGGATTTCACTCAAAAGTCACCAAATGACTCCCCCCACCATATTATGATGTTGCCCAAGTTTTGGGCTCGATCCGAAATCAATAGGTGTTCCAAATTGGACAATTCAAGTTCACCGGCAGTTCGTTCCTAATTGGAGTGGTTGGTGTATTCCATACTTCTAAAGATTGGATTTCACTCAAAATTCACAAAATGAATCCTCCCACCATATTATGATGTTGCCCAAGTTTTGGGCTCGATCCGAAATCAATAGTTGTGAGAAATTGGACAATTCAAGTTCAACGGCAGTTCATTCCTAATTGGAGTGGTTGGTGTATTCCATACTTCTAGGGATTGGATTTCACTCAAAACTCACCAGATGACTCCTCCCACCATATTATGATGTTGCCCAAGTTTTGGGCTCGATCCGAATTCAATAGGTGTGAGAAATTGGACAATTCAAGTTCAACGGCAGTTCGTTCCTAATTGCAGTGGTTGGTGTATTTCATACTTCTAGCGATTGGATTTCACTCAAAACTCACCAAATGACTCCTCCCACCATATTATGATGTTGCCCAAGTTTTGGGCTCGATCCGAAATCAATAGGTCTTCCAAATTTGACAATTAGAGTTCAACGGCAGTTCGTTCCTAATCAGAGTGGTTGGTGTATTCCATACTTCTAGCGATTGGATTTCACTCAAAACTCACCAAATGACTCCTCCCACCATATTATGATGTTGCCCAAGTTTTGGGCTCGATCCGAAATCAATAGTTGTGAGAAATTGGACAATTCAAGTTCAACGGCAGTTCATTCTTAATTGGAGTGGTTGGTGTATTCCATACTTCTAGCGATTGTATTTCACTCAAAAGTCACCAAATGACTGCTCTCACCATATTATGATGTTGCCCAACTTTTGGGCTCGATCCGAAATCAATAGGTGTTCCAAATTGGACAATTCAAGTTCAACGACAGTTCGTTCCTAATTGGAGTGGTTGGTGTATTCCATACTTCTAGGGATTGGATTTCACTCAAAACTCACCTAATGACTCCTCCCACCATATTATGATGTTGCCCAAGTTTTGGGCTTGATCCGAAATCAATAGGTCTTTCAAATTTGACAATTAGAGTTCATCCGCAGTTCGTTCCTAATTGGAGTGGTTGGTGTATTCCATACTTCTAGCGATTGGATTTCACTCAAAACTCACCAAATGACTCCTCCCACCATATTTGGATGTTGCCCAAGTTTGGGGCTCGATCCAAAATCAATAGGTGTTCCAAATTGGACAATTCAAGTTCAACGGCAGTTCGTTCCTAATTGGAGTGGTTGTTGTATTCCATACTTCTAGCGATTGGATTTCACTCAAAACTCACCAAATGACTCCTCCCACCACATTATGATCTTGCCCAAGTTTTGGGCTCGATCCGAAATCAATAGGTGTTCCAAATTGGATAATTCAAGTTCAACGGCAGTTCGTTCCTAATTGGAGTGGTTGGTGTATTCTATACTTCTAGCGATTGGATTTCACTCAAAACTCACCAAATGACTCCCCCCGCCATATTAGGATGTTGCACAGGTTTGGGGTTCGATCCGAAATCAATAGGTGTTAGAAATTGGACAATTCAAGTTCAACAGCAGTTCGTTCCTAATCGGAGTGGTTGGTGTATTCCATACTTCTAGCGATTGGATTTCACTTAAAACTCACCAAATGACTCCTCCCACCAAATTATGATGTTGCCCAAGTTTTGCGCTCGATCTGAAATCAATAGGTGTGAGAAATTGGACAATTCAAGTTCAACGACAGTTCTTTCCGAATTGGAGTGGTTGGTGTATTCCATACTTCTAGCGATTGGATTTCACCCAAAACTCACCAAACGACTCCACCCACCATATTATGTTGTTGCCCAAGTTTAGGGCTCGATCCGAAATCAATAGGTGTGAGAAATTGGACAATTCAAGTTCAACGGCAGTTCGTTCCTCATTGGGGTGGTTGGTGTATTCCATACTTCTGGCGATTGGATTTGACTCAAAACTCACCAAATGACTCCTCCCACCATAATTTGATGTTGCCCAAGTTTGGGGCTCGATCCAAAATCAATAGGCGTGAGAAATTGGACAATTCAAGTTCAACGGCAGACCGTTCCTAATTGGAGTGGTTGGTGTATTCCATACTTCTAGCGATTGGATTTCACTCAAAACTCACCAAATGACTCCTCCCACCATATTATGATATTGCCCAAGTTTTGGGCTCGAACCGAAATCAATAGGTGTTCCAAATTGGACAATTCAAGTTCAACGGCAGTTCGTTCCTAATTGGAGGGGTTGGTGTATTCCATACTTCTAGCGATTGGATTTCACTCAAACCTCACCAAATGACTCCTCCCACCATATTATGATGTTGCCCAAGTTTTGGGTTCGATCCGAAATCAATAGGTGTTAGAAATTGGACAATTCAAGTTCAACGGCAGTTCGTTCCAAATGGGAGTGGTTGGTGTATTCCACACTTCTAGCGATTGGATTTCACTCAAAACTCACCAAATGACTCCTCCCACCATATTATGATGTTGCACAAGTTTGGGGTTCGATCCGAAATCAATAGGTGTTAGAAATTGGACAATTCAAGTTCAACGGCAGTTCGGTCCAAATGGGAGTGGTTGGTGTATTCCATACTTCTAGCGATTGGATTTCACTCAAAACTCACCAAATGACTCCTCCCACCATATTATGATGTTGCCCAAGTTTTGGGCTCGATCCGAAATCAATAGGTTTGAGAAATTAGACAATTCAAGTTCAACGGCAGTTCGTTCCTAATTGGAGTGGTTGGTGTATTCCATACTTCTAGCGAACGGATTTCACCCAGAACTCACCAAATGACTCCTCCCACCATTTATGATGTTGCCCACGTTTGGGGCTCGATCCGAAATCAATAGGTGTGAGAAATGGGACAATTCAAGTTCAACGGCAGTTCGTTCCTCATTGGAGTGGTTGGTGTATTCCATACTTCTAGCGATTGGATTTCACTCAAAACTCACCAAATGACTCCTCCCACCATATTATGATGTTGCCCAAGTTTGGGGCTCGATCCGAAATCAATAGGCGTGAGAAATTGGACAATTCAAGTTCAACGGCAGATCGTTCCTAATTGGAGTGGTTGGTGTATTCCACACTTCTAGCGATTGGATTTCACTCAAAACTCACCAAATGACTCCTCCCACCATATTATGATGTTGCACAAGTTTGGGGTTCGATCCGAAATCAATAGGTGTTAGAAATTGGACAATTCAAGTTCAACGGCAGTTCGGTCCAAATGGGAGTGGTTGGTGTATTCCATACTTCTAGCGATTGGATTTCACTCAAAACTCACCAAATGACTCCTCCCACCATATTATGATGTTGCCCAAGTTTTGGGCTCGATCCGAAATCAATAGGTTTGAGAAATTAGACAATTCAAGTTCAACGGCAGTTCGTTCCTAATTGGATTGGTTGGTGTATTCCATACTTCTAGGGATTGGATTTCCCTCAAAACTCACCAAATGACTCCTCCCACCATATTATGATGTTGCCCAAGTTTTGGGCTCGATCCAAAATCAATAGGTGTGAGAAATTGGACAATTCAAGTTCAACGGCAGTTCGTTCCTAATTGTAGTGGTTGGTGTATTCCATACTTCTAGCGATTGGATTTCACTCAACTCTCACCAAATGACTCCTCCCACCATATTATGATGTTGCCCAAGTTTTGGGCTCGATACGAAATCAATAGGTGTGAGAAATTGGACAACTCAAGTTCAACGGCAGTTCGTTCCGAATTGGAGTGGTTGGTGTATTCCATACTTCTAGCGAATGGATTTCACCCAAAACTCACCAAATGACTCCTCCCACCATATTATGACGTTGCCCACGTTTGGGGCTCGATCCGAAATCAATAGGTGTGAGAAATTGGACAATTCAAGTTCAACGGCAGTTCGTTCCGAATTGGAGTGGTTGGTGTATTCCATACTTCTAGCGAACGGATTTCACCCAGAACTCACCAAATGACTCCTCCCACCATATTATGATGTTGCCCACGTTTGGGGCTCGATCCGAAATCAATAGGTGTGAGAAATTGGACAATTCAAGTTCAACGGCAGTTCGTTCCTCATTGGAGTGGTTGGTGTATTCCATACTTCTAGCGATTGGATTTCACTCAAAACTCACCAAATGACTCCTCCCACCATATTATGATGTTGCCCAAGTTTGGGGCTCGATCCGAAATCAATAGGCGTGAGAAATTGGACAATTCAAGTTCAACGGCAGATCGTTCCTAATTGCAGTGGTTGGTGTATTCCACACTTCTAGCGATTGGATTTCACTCAAAACTCACCAAATGACTCCTCCCACCATAGTATGATATTGCCCAAGTTTTGGGCTCGATCTGAAATCAATAGGTGTTCCAAATTGGACAATTCAAGTTCAACGGCAGTTCGTTCGTAATTGGAGTGGTTGGTGTATTCCATACTTCTAGCGAATGGATTTCCCCCAAAACTCACCAAATGAATCCTCCCACCATATTATGATGTTGCACAAGTTTGGGGTTCGATCCGGAATCAATAGGTGTTAGAAATTGGACAATTCAAGTTTAACGGCAGTTCGTTCCTAATGGGAGTAGTTAGTATATTCCATACTTCTAGCGATTGGATTTCACTCAAAACTCACCAAATGACTCCTCCCACCATATTTTGATGTTGCCCAAGTTTGGGGCTCGATCCGAAATCAATAGGTGTGAGAAAGTGGACAATTCAAGTTCAACGGCAGTTCGTTCCTAATTGGAGTGGTTGGTGTATTCCATACTTCTAGCGAATGGATTTCACCCAAAACTCACCAAACGACTCCTCCCACCATATTATGATGTTGCACAATTTTGGGGTTCGATCCGAAATCAATAGTTGTTAGAAATTGGACAATTCAAGTTGAACGGCAGTTCGTTCCTAATGGGCGTGGTTGGTATAATCCATACTTCTAGCGATTGGATTTCACTCAAAACACACGAAATGACTCCTCCCACCATATTATAATGTTGCCCAAGTTTTGGGCTCGATCCGAAATCAATAGGTGTGAGAAATTGGAAAATTCAAGTTCAACGGCAGTTCGTTCCTAATTGGTGTGGTTGGTGTATTCCACACTTCTAGCGAATGGATTTCACTCAAAACTCACCAAATGACTCCCCCCACCATATTATGATGTCGCCCAAGTTTTGGGCTCGATCCGAAATCAATAGGTGTGAGAAATTGGACAATTCAAGTTCAACGGCAGTTCGTTCCTAATTGGAGTGGTTGGTGTATTCCATACTTCTATCGATTGGATTTCACTCAAAACTCACCAAATGACTCCTCCCACCATATTATGATGTTGCCCAAGTTTTGAGCTCGATCCGAAATCAATAGGTGTGAGAAATTGGAAAATTCAAGTTCAACGGCAGTTCGTTCCTAATTGGAGTGGTTGGTGTATTCCACACTTCTAGCGAGTGGATTTCACTCAAAACTCACCAAATGACTACTCCCACCATATTATGATGTTGCCCAAGTTTTGGGCTCGATCCGAAATCAATAGGTGTTCCAAATTGGACAATTCAAGTTCAACGGCAGATCGTTCCTAATTGGAGTGGTTGGTGTATTCCGTACTTCTAGTGATTGGATTTGACTCAAAACTCACCAAATGACTCCTCCCACCATATTATGATATTGCCCAAGTTTTGGGCTCGATCCGAAATCAATAGGTGTTCCAAATTGGACAATTCAAGTTCAACGGCAGTTCGTTCCTAATTGGAGTGGTTGGTGTATTCCATACTTCTAGCGATTGGATTTCACTCAACTCTCACCAAATGACTCCTCCCACCATATTATGCTGTTGCCCAAGTTTTGGGCTCGATCCGAAATCAATAGGTGTGAGAAATTGGACAACTCATGTTCAACGGCAGTTCGTTCCGAATTGGAGTGGTTGGTGTATTCCATACTTCTAGCGAATGGATTTCACCCAAAACTCACCAAATGACTCCTCCCACAATATTATGATGTTGCCCACGTTTGGGGATCGATCCGAAATCAATAGGTGTGAGAAATTGGACAATTCAAGTTCAACGGCAGTTCGTTCCTCATTGGAGTGGTTGGTGTATTCCATACTTCTAGCGATTGGATTTCACTCAAAACTAACCAAATGACTCCTCCCACCATATTAAAATGTTGCCCAAGTTTGGGGCTCGATCCGAAGTCAATAAGCGTGAGAAATTGGACAATTCAAGTTCAACGGCAGTTCGTTCCTAATTGTAGTGGTTGGTGTATTCCATACTTCTAGCGATTGGATTTCACTCAACTCTCACCAAATGACTCCTCCCACCATATTATGATGTTGCCCAAGTTTTGGGCTCGATACGAAATCAATAGGTGTGAGAAATTGGACAACTCAAGTTCAACGGCAGTTCGTTCCGAATTGGAGTGGTTGGTGTATTCCATACTTCTAGCGAATGGATTTCACCCAAAACTCACCAAATGACTCCTCCCACCATATTATGACGTTGCCCACGTTTGGGGCTCGATCCGAAATCAATAGGTGTGAGAAATTGGACAATTCAAGTTCAACGGCAGTTCGTTCCGAATTGGAGTGGTTGGTGTATTCCATACTTCTAGCGAACGGATTTCACCCAGAACTCACCAAATGACTCCTCCCACCATATTATGATGTTGCCCACGTTTGGGGCTCGATCCGAAATCAATAGGTGTGAGAAATTGGACAATTCAAGTTCAACGGCAGTTCGTTCCTCATTGGAGTGGTTGGTGTATTCCATACTTCTAGCGATTGGATTTCACTCAAAACTCACCAAATGACTCCTCCCACCATATTATGATGTTGCCCAAGTTTGGGGCTCGATCCGAAATCAATAGGCGTGAGAAATTGGACAATTCAAGTTCAACGGCAGATCGTTCCTAATTGCAGTGGTTGGTGTATTCCACACTTCTAGCGATTGGATTTCACTCAAAACTCACCAAATGACTCCTCCCACCATAGTATGATATTGCCCAAGTTTTGGGCTCGATCTGAAATCAATAGGTGTTCCAAATTGGACAATTCAAGTTCAACGGCAGTTCGTTCGTAATTGGAGTGGTTGGTGTATTCCATACTTCTAGCGATTGGATTTCACTCAAAACTAACCAAATGACTCCTCCCACCATATTAAAATGTTGCCCAAGTTTGGGGCTCGATCCGAAGTCAATAAGCGTGAGAAATTGGACAATTCAAGTTCAACGGCAGATCGTTCCTAATTGGAGTGGTTGGTGTATTCCACACTTCTAGCGAATGGATTTCACCCAAAACTCACCAAATGACTCCTCCCACCATATTATGATGTTGCACAGGTTTGGGGTTCGATCCGAAATCAGTAGGTGTTAGAAATTGGACAATTCAAGTTGAACGGCAATTCGTTCCTAATGGGAGTGGTTGGTATAATCCATACTTCTAGCGATTGGATTTCACTCAAAACTCACCAAATGACTCCTCCCACCATATTATGATGTTGCCCAAGTTTTGGGCTCGATCCGAAATCAATAGGTGTGAGAAATTGGACAATTCAAGTTCAACGGCAGTTCGTTCCTAATTGGAGTGGTTGGTGTATTCCACACTTCTAGCGAATGGATTTCACTCAAAACCCACCAAATGACTCCTCCCACCATATTATGATGTTGCCCAAGTTTTGGGATCGATCCGAAATCAAAAGGTGTGAGAAATTGGACAATTCAAGTTCAACGACAGTTCGTTCCTAATTGGAGTGGTTGGTGTATTCCACACTTCTAGCGAATGGATTTCACTCAAAACTCACCAAATGACTCCTCCCACCATATTATGATATTGCCCAAGTTTTGGGATTGATCCGAAATCAATAGGTGTTCCAAATTGGACAATTCAAGTTCAACGGCAGTTCGTTCCGAATTGGAGTGGTTGGTGTATTCCATACTTCTAGCGAATGGATTTCACCCAAAACTCACCAAATGACTCCTCCCACCATATTATGATGTTGCCCACGTTTGGGGCTCGATCCGAAATCAATAGGTGTGAGAAATTGGACAATTCAAGTTCAACGGCAGTTCGTTCCTCATTGAAGTGGTTGGTGTATTCCATTCTTCTAGCGATTGGATTTCACTCAAAACTCACCAAATGACTCCTCCCACCATATTATGATGTTGCCCAAGTTTGGGGCTCGATCCGAAATCAATAGGCGTGAGAAATTGGACAATTCAAGTTCAACGGCAGATCGTTCCTAATTGGAGTGGTTGGTGTATTCCATACTTCTAGCGATTGGATTTCACTCAAAACTCCCCAAATGACTCCTCCCACCATATTATGATATTGCCCAAGTTTTGGGATTGATCCGAAATCAATAGGTGTTCCAAATTGGACAATTCAAGTTCAACGGCAGATCGTTCCTAATTGGAGTGGTTGGTGTATTCCATACTTCTAGCGATTGGATTTCACTCAAAACTCACCAAATGACTCCTCCCACCATATTATGATGTTGCCCAAGTTTTGGGCTCAATCCGAAATCAATAGGTTTGAGAAATTGGACAATTCAAGTTCAACGGCAGTTCGTTCCTAATTGGAGTGGTTGGTGTATTCCACACTTCTAGCGAATGGATTTCACTCAAAACCCACCAAATGACTCCTCCCACCATATTATGATGTTGCCCAAGTTTTGGGCTCGATCCGAAATCAAAAGGTGTGAGAAATTGGACAATTCAAGTTCAACGGCAGTTCGTTCCTAATTGGAGTGGTTGGTGTATTCCACACTTCTAGCGAATGGATTTCACTCAAAACTCACCAAATGACTCCTCCCACCATATTATGATATTGCCCAAGTTTTGGGATTGATCCGAAATCAATAGGTGTTCCAAATTGGACAATTCAAGTTCAACGGCAGATCGTTCCTAATTGGAGTGGTTGGTGTATTCCATACTTCTAGCGATTGGATTTCACTCAAAACTCACCAAATGACTCCTCCCACCATATTATGATGTTGCCCAAGTTTTGGACTCGATCCGAAATCGATAGGGCTTCGAAATTGGACAATTCAAGTTCAACTGCAGTTTGTTCCTAGTTGGAGTGGTTGGTGTATTCCATACTTCTAGCGATTGGATTTCACTCAAAACTCACCAAATGACTCCTCCCACCATATTATGATGTTGCCCAAGTTTTGAGCTCGATCCGAAATCAATAGGTGTGAGAAATTGGACAATTCAAGTTCAACGGCAGTTCGTTCCTAATTGGAGTGGTTGGTGTATTCCACACTTCTAGCGATTGGATTTCACTCAAAACTCACCAAATGACTCCTCCCACCATATTATGATGTTGCCCAAGTTTTGGGCTCGATCCGAAATCAATAGGTGTGAGAAATTGGACAATTCAAGTTCAACGGCAGTTCGTTCCTAATTGGAGTGGTTGGTGTATTCCACACTTCTAGCGATTGGATTTCACTCAAAACTCACCAAATGACTCCTCCCACCATATTATGATGTTGCCCAAGTTTTGGACTCGATCCGAAATCGATAGGGCTTCGAAATTGGACAATTCAAGTTCAACTGCAGTTTGTTCCTAGTTGGAGTGGTTGGTGTATTCCATACTTCCAGCGATTGGATTTCACTCAAAACTCACCAAATGACTCCTCCCACCATATTATGATGTTGCCCAAGTTTTGGGCTCGATCCGAAATCAATAGGTGTGAGAAATTGGACAATTCAAGTTCAACGGCAGTTCGTTCCTAATTGGAGTGGTTGGTGTATTCCATACTTCTAGCGATTGGATGTCACTCAAAACTCACCAAATGACTCCTCCCACCATATTATGATGTTGCCCAAGTTTTGAGCTCGATCCGAAATTAATAGGTGTGAGAAATTGGACAATTCAAGTTCAACGACAGTTCGTTCCTAATTGGAGTGGTTGGTGTATTCCACACTTCTAGCGATTGGATTTCACTCAAAACTCACAAAATGACTCCTCCCACCATGTTATGATGTGGCCCAAGTTTTGGGCTCGATCCGAAATCAATAGGTGTGAGAAATTGCACAATTCAAGTTCAACGGCAGTTCGGTGCTAATTGGAGTGGTTGGTGTATTCTAAACTTCTAGCGATTGGATTTCACTCAAAACTCACCAAATGACTCCTCCCACTATATTATGATGTTGCCCAAGTTTTGGGCTCGATCCGAAATCAATAGGTGTTCCAAATTGGACAATTCATGTTCAACGGCAGTTCGTTCCTAATTGGAGTGGTTGGTGTATTCCATACTTCTAGCGATTGGATTTCACTCAAAACTCACCAAATGACTCCTCCCACCATGTTATGATGTTGCCCGAGTTTTGGCCTTGATCCGAAATCAATAGGTGTGAGAAATTGGACAGTTCAAGTTCAACGACAGTTCGTTCCTAATTGGAGTGGTTGGTGTATTCCACACTTCTAGCGATTGGATTTCACTCAAAACTCACCAAATGACTCCACCCACCATATTATGATGTTGCCCAAGTTTTGGGCTCGATCCGAAATCAATAGGTGCGAGAAATTTAACAATTCAAGTTCAACGGCAGTTCGTTCCTAATTGGAGTTGTTGGTGTATTCCACACTTCTAGCAATTGGATTTCACTCAAAACTCACCAAATGACTCCTCCCACCATATTATGATGTTGCCCAAGTTTTGGGCTCGATCCGAAATCAATAGGTGTTCCAAACTGGACAATTCAAGTTCAACGGCCGTTCGTTCCTAATTGGAGTGGTTGGTGTATTCCATACTTCTAGCGATTGGATTTCACTCAAAACTCACCAAATGACTCCTCCCACCAAATTATGATGTTGCCCAAGTTTTGGGCTCGCTCCGAAATCAATAGGTGTCAGAAATTGGACAATTCAAGTTCAACGGCTGTTCGTTCCTAATTGGAGTGGTTGGTGTATTCCATACTTCTAGCGATTGGATTTCCCTCAAAACTCACCAAATGACTCCTCCCACCATATTATGATGTTGCCCAAGTTTTGGGCTCGATCCGAAATCAATAGGTGTGAGAAATTGGACAATTCAAGTTCAACGGCAGTTCGTTCCTAATTGGAGTGGTTGGTGTATTCCACACTTCTAGCGATTGGATTTCACTCAAAACTCACCAAATGACTACTTCCACCATCTTATGATGTTGCCCAAGTTTGGGGCTCGATCCGAAATCAATAGGTGTTCGAAATTGGACAATTCAAGTTCAACGGCAGTTCGTTCCTAATTGGAGTGGTTGGTGTATTCCACACTTCTAGCGATTTGATTTCACCCAAAACTAACCAAATGACTCCTCCCACCATATTATGATGTTGCCCAAGTTTTGGGCTCGATCCGAAATCAATAGGTGTTACAAATTCGACAATTCAAGTTCAGCGGCAGTTCGTTCCTAAAGGGAGTGGTTGGTGTATTCCATACTTTTAGCGATTGGATTTCACTCAAAACTAACCAAATGACTACTCCCACCATATTATGATGTTAACCAAGTTTTGGGGTCGATCCAAAATCAATAGGTGTGAGAAATTGGACAATTCAAGTTCAACGGCAGTTCGTTCCTAATTGGAGTGGTTGGTGTATTCCATACTTCTAGCCATTGGATTTCACTCAAAACTAACCAAATGACTCCTCCCACCATATTATGATGTTGCCCAAGTTTTGGGCTGGATCCGAAATCAATAGGTGTGAGAAATTTTACAGTTCAAGTTCAACGACGGTTCGTTCCTAATTGGAGTGGTTGGTGTATTCCACACTTCTAGCGATTGGATTTCACTCAAAACTCACCAAATGACTCCTCCCACCATATTATGATGTTGCCCAAGTTTGGGGCTCGATCCGAAATCAATAGGTGTTCCAAATTGGACAATTAAAGTTCAACGGCAGTTCATTCCTAATTGGAGTGGTTGGTGTATTCCATACTTCTGGCGATTGGATTTCACTCAAAACAAACCAAATGACTACTCCCACCATATTATGATGTTGCCCAAGTTTTGGGCTCGATCCAAAATCAATAGGTGTTAGAAATTGGACAATTCAAGTTCAACGGCAGTTCGTTCCTAATTGGAGTGGTTGGTGTATTCCACACTTCTAGCGATTGGATTTCACTCAAAAGTCACCAAATGACTCCTCCCACCATATTATGCTGTTGCCCAAGTTTTGGGCTCGATCCGAAATCAATAGGTGTTCCAAATTGGACAATTCAAGTTCAACGGCAGTTCGTTCCTAATTGGAGTGGTTGGTGTATTCCATACTTCTAGCCATTGGATTTCACTCAAAACTAACCAAATGACTCCTCCCACCATATTATGATGTTGCCCAAGTTTTGGGCTGGATCCGAAATCAATAGGTGTGAGAAATTGGACAGTTCAAGTTCAATGACAGTTCGTTCCTAATTGGAGTGGTTGGTGTATTCCACACTTCTAGCGATTGGTTTCACTCAAAACTCACCAAATGACTCCTCCCACCATATTATGATGTTGCCCAAGTTTTGGGCTCGATCCGAAATCAATAGGTGTGAGAAATTTAACAATTCAAGGTCAACGGCAGTTCGTTCCTAATTGGAGTGGTTGGTGTATTCCACACTTCTAGCGATTGGATTTCACTCAAAACTCACCAAATGACTCCTCCCACCATATTATGATGTTGCCCAAGTTTTGGGCTCGATCCGAAATCAATAGGTGTTCCAAACTGGACAATTAAAGTTCAACGGCAGTTCATTCCAAATTGGAGTGGTTGGTGTATTCCATACTTCTGGCGATTGGATTTCACTCAAAACAAACCAAATGACTACTCCCACCATATTATGATGTTGCCCAAGTTTTGGGCTCGATCCAAAATCAATAGGTGTTAGAAATTGGACAATTCAAGTTCAACGGCAGTTCGTTCCTAATTGGAGTGGTTGGTGTATTCCACACTTGTAGCGATTGGATTTCACTCAAAAGTCACCAAATGACTCCTCCCACCATATTATGCTGTTGCCCAAGTTTTGGGCTCGATCCGAAATCAATAGGTGTTCCAAATTGGACAATTCAAGTTCAACGGCAGTTCGTTCCTAATTGGAGTGGTTGGTGTATTCCATACTTCTAGCCATTGGATTTCACTCAAAACTAACCAAATGACTCCTCCCACCATATTATGATGTTGCCCAAGTTTTGGGGTCGATCCGAAATCAATAGGTGTGAGAAATTGGACAATTCAAGTTCAACGGCAGTTCCTTCCTAATTGGAGTGGTTGGTGTATTCCATACTTCTAGCTTTGAGCCTTAGGCTGTCCAACACTGAACCATGCTGAGGATGATTTGCAGCTGCCAGCTTTGAGCCTTGTCTCCTCCTTTAAGCCATGTGCCTCACCCATGCTGCAACTGACTTTGGATCCAACATAATGAGTGAAGTGGGGAGGCATTCCTGCTATGAAATTCTAAAGGATCAAGTTGGTACATGCTGGAGTTATTATAGAGAAAGCATGTGCATGCATGTAAAGCAAAGAAATGAAATGAAGTCAATTCCAGTCTCTGTTCGGCTGCCAACTTGCAAGGCCCAAAACGCACACTTCTACTCCTCCAATGGGAATACTTTCTTCATAGAAGTTGTTCCAATGGGTGTCTAGTATAACATATCCAAATTTGAGCACCATTGGATACGTTTTGAAACCTCTGGCCTTCCTACACCAAGACTGGTTCAGAAACCTCGTTTTTCAGCAACCAAAAGGCAACCACATGGGTTGGCAACCAAAAGGCAACCACATGGGTTGGCAGCAAAGGCAGCCACAACTGATCACCTTTGAACCCATGTGAAGATGCTTGAGGTGCAGCAAAAGATGAAGGATGGTGTGGGAGTTCATCATGATGTTCCTCCCTCTTAGCCCTATAAATAGAGAAGCCTTCAAGCTTCAAAACACACCCCAAGGGGGGGGAGCTCTCAAACACTTCTCTAGAGCTCCCTTCCCTTCTCTCCCTCAAATTCTCTTAGTTTCCTTTCTAGTTTTCAATTGTTGTAATGAAATATTTGTGCTGAAATTCAACTTAAGTTTTTCAAGTTCTACTTTACTTTTATTTGTAATGTACATTCTTTCTTAAGTATTCAAGTTTAATTAGTTTCCAAGTTTCAATTATGATTTTTGTTCTTATTCATTATGCTTATAAGTTAATATGCTAGTTTGAATGATTGATCACCATTTAGGCTTGCATGTTAGCTATCTTGGTTTGAATTAAGAGTAGACACCATGCTTTAATTCGAATTGAACTATGAATAGGAAGAGTATGTATGGACATTCGACAACAGGGATTAGATACATGCTTGGTTGTTTAAATTGTTCTTCTATGCTTAATGGGTTCCTAATGCTTAGTTTTAGGTTAGACAACAAATGATCAAATTAGGGAATTAGGAACACAAGGTTATGACCAAACACCATGGCTAAATCATACTTTAGCTAGAATCAATTCGTTAATCTAATTGAACTTGGGAACTTATTTGCTTGAGTTATTTCATTCTTTCTTGTTTTAATTATTTTCTTTTTTTCATTTCTATTTTGTGTAGGGGAAACAAATTGGATCATTCAATCACCAATCCTCGTGGGATCGACCTCGCACTTACATATGCTATACTACCAAACGGCTCGTGCACTTGCGAGTATCACAAGTTGAGGATGCAGTTGAAACCATTTTGGTGCAGCTGAATCGAAGCAACAGTTCCAAATTGGACAATTCAAGTTCAACGGCAATTCGTTCCTAATTGGAGTGGTTGGGGTATTCCATACTTCTAGCGATTGGATTTCACTCAAAACTCACCAAATGACTCCTCCCACCATATTATGACGTTGCCCAAATTTTGGGCTCGATCCGAAATCAATAGGTGTTCCAAATTGGACAATTCAAGTTCAACGGCAGTTCGTTCCTAATTGGAGTGGTTGGTGTATTCCATACTTCTTGCGATTGGATTTCACTCAAAACTCACCAAAGGACTCCTCCCACCATATTATGATGTTGCCGAAGTTTTGGGCTCGATCCGAAATCAATAGGTGTTCCAAATTGGACAATTGAAGTTCAACGGCAGTTCGTTCCTAATTGGAGTGGTCGGTGTATTCCATACTTCTAGCGATTGGATTTCACTCAAAACTCACCAAATGACTCCTCCCACCATATTATGATGTTGCCCAAGTTTTGGGCTTGATCCGAAATCAACAGGTGTGAGATATTGGACAATTCAAGTTCAACGGCAGTTCGTTCCTAATTGGAGTGGTTGGTGTATTCCATACTTCTAGCGATTGGATTTCACTCAAAACTCACCAAATGACTCCTCGCACCATATTATGACGTTGCAAAAGTTTTGGGCTCGAGCCGAAATCAATAGGTGTAAGAAATTGGACAATTCAAGTTCAACGGCAGTTCGTTCCTAATCGGAGTGGTTGGTGTATTCCATACTTCTAGCGATTGGATTTCACTCAAAACTCACCAATTGACTCCACCCACCATATTATGACGTTGCAAAAGTTTTGGGCTCGAGCCGAAATCAATAGGTGTGAGAAATTGGACAATTCAAGTTCAACGGATGTTCGTTCCTAATTGGAGTGGTCGGTGTATTCAATACTTCTAGCGATTGGATTTCACTCAAAACTCAACAAATGACTCCTCCCACCATATTATGATGTTGCCCAAGTTTTGGGCTCGATCCGAAATCAATAGGTGTTCCAAATTGGACAATTCAAGTTCAACGGCAGTTCGTTCCTAATTGGAGCGGTTGGTGTATTCCATACTTCTTGCGATTGGATTTCACTCAAAACTCACCAAATGACTCCTCCCACCATATTATGATGTTGCCCAAGTTTGGGGCTCGATCCGAAATCAATAGGTGTGAGAAACTGGACAATTCAAGTTCAACGGCAGTTCGTACCTGATAGGAGTGGTTTGTATATTGCATACTTCTAGCGATTGGATTTCACTCAAAACTCACCAAATGTCTCCTCCCACCATATTATGATGTTGCCCAAGTTTTGGGCTTGATACGAAATCGATACGTGTTCCAAATTGGAAAATTCAAGTATAACGGCAGTTCGTTCCTAACTGGAGTGGTTCGTGTATTCCATACTTCTAGCGATTGGATTTCACTCAAAACTCACCAAATGACTCCTCCCACCATAACATGATGTTGCCCAAGTTTTGGCCTCGATCCGAAATCAATAGGTGTGAGAAATTGGTCAATTCATTTTCAACGAAAGTTCGTTCCTAATTGGAGTGGTTGGTGTATTCCGTCGTTCTAGCGATTGGATTTCACTCAAAACTCACCAAATGACTCCTCCCACCATATTATGATGTTGCCCAAGTTTTGGGCTCGATCCGAAATCAATAGGTGTGAGAAATTTAACAATTCAAGTTCAACGGCCGTTCGTTCCTAATTGGAGTGGTTGGTGTATTCCATACTTCTTGCGATTGGATTTCACTCAAAACTCACCAAATGACTCCTCCCACCATATTATGATGTTGCCCAAGTTTGGGGCTCGATCCGAAATCAATAGGTGTGAGAAATTGGACAATTCAAGTTCAACGGCAGTTCGTTCCTAATTGGAGTGGTTGGTGTATTGCATACTTCTAGCAATTGGATTTCACTCAAAACTCACCAAATGACTCCTCCCACCGTATTATTTTGTTGCCCAAGTTTTGGGCTCGATCCGAAATCAATAGGTGTTCCAATATGGACAATTCAAGTTCAACGGCAGTTCGTTCCTAAGTGGAGTGGTTGGTGTATTCCGTACTTCTAGCAATTGGATTTCACTCAAAACTCACCAAAGGACTCCTCCCACCATATTATGATGTTGCCCAAGTTTTGGGCTCGATCCGAAATCAATAAGTGTTCCAAATTTGAAAATTCAAGTATAACGGCAGTTCGTTCCAAACTGGAGTGGTTCGTGTATTCCACACTTCTAGCGACTGGATTTCACTCAAAACTCACCAAATGACTCCTCGCACCATATTATGACGTTGCAAAAGTTTTGGGCTCGAGCCGAAATCAATAGCTGTGAGAAATTGGACAATTCAAGTTCAACGGCAGTTCGTTCCTAATTGGAGTGGTTGGTGTATTCCATACTTCTAGCGATTGGATTTCATTTAAAACACACGAAATGACTCCTCCCACCATATTATGATGTTGCCCAAGTTTTGGGCTCGATCCGAAATCAATAGTTTTGAGAAATTGGACAAGTCAAGTTCAACGGCAGTTCGTTCCTAATTGGAGGGGTTGGTGTATTCCATACTTCTAGCGATTGGATTTCACTCAAAACTAACCAAATGACTCCTCCCACCATATTATGATGTTGCCCAAGTTTTGGGCTCGATCTGAAATCAATAGGTGTTCCAAATTGGACAATTCAAGTTCAACGGCAGTTCGTTCCTAATTGGAGTGGTTGGTGTATTCCATACTTCTAGCGATTGGATTTCAGTCAAAACTAACCAAATGACTCCTCCCACAATAGTATGATGTTGCCCAAGTTTTGGGCTCGATCCAAAATCAGTAGGTGTTCCAAATTCGACAATTCAAGTTCAACGGCAGCTCGTTCCTAATTAGAGTGGTTGGTGTATTCCATACTTCTAGGGATTTGATTTCACTCAAAACTCACCAAATGACTCCTCCCACCATATTATGATGTTGCCCAAATTTTGGGCTCGATTCGAAATCAAGAGGTGTGATAAATTGGACAATTCAAGTTCAACAGCAGTTCGTTCCTAATTGGAGTGGTTGGTGTATTCCATACTTCTAGTGATTGGATTTCACTCAAAACTCAACAAATGACTCCTCCCACCATATTATGATGTTGCCCAAGTTTTGGGCTCGATCCGAAATCAATAGGTGTTCCAAATTGGACAATTCATGTTCAACGGCAGTTCGTTCCTAATTGGAGTGGTTGGTGTATTCCATACTTCTAGCGATTGGATTTCACTCAAAACTAACCAAATGACTCCTCCCACCATATTATGATGTTGCCCAAGTTTTGGGCTCGATCCGAAATCAGTAGGTGTTCCAAATTGGACAATTCAAGTTCAACGGCAGTTCGTTCCTAACTGGAGTGGTTCGTGTATTCCATACTTCTAGCGATTGGATTTCACTCAAAACTCTCCAAATGACTCCTCCCACCATAACATGATGTTGCCCAAGTTTTGGCCTCGATCCGAAATCAATAGGTGTGAGAAATTGGTCAATTCAATTTCAACGAAAGTTCGTTCCTAATTGGAGTGGTTGGTGTATTCCGTCGTTCTAGCGATTGGATTTCACTCAAAACTCACCAAATGACTCCTCCCACCATATTATGACGTTGCCCAAGTTTGGTGCACGATCCGAAATCAATAGGAGTGAGAAATTGGACAATTCAAGTTCAACGGCAGTTCGTTCGTAATTGGAGTGGTTGGTGTATTCCATACTTCTAGCGATTGGATTCCACTCAAAACTAACCAAATGACTCCTCCCACCATATTATGATGTTGCCCAAGTTTTGGGCTCGATCCGAAATCAATAGGTGTTCCAAATTGGACAATTCAAGTTCAACGGCAGTTTGTTCCTAATGGGAGTGGTTGGTGTATTCCATACTTCTAGCGATTGGATTTCACTCAAAACTCACCAAATGACTCCTCCTACCATATTATGTTGTTGCCCAAGTTTTGGGCTCGATCCGAAATCAATAGGTGTGAGAAATTGGACAATTCAAGTTCAACGGCAGTTCGTTCCTAATTGGAGTGGTTGGTGTATTCCATACTTCTAGCGATTGGATTTCACTCAAAACTCACCAAATGACTCCTCCCACCATATTATGATGTTGCCCAAGTTTGGTGCACGATCCGAAATCAATAGGAGTGAGAAATTGGACAATTCAAGTTCAACGGCAGTTCGTTCCTAATTGGAGTGGTTGGTGTATTCCATACTTCTAGCGATTGGATTCCACTCAAAACTAACGAAATGACTCCTCCCACCATATTATGTTGTTGCCCAAGTTTTGGGCTCGATCCGAAATCAATAGGTGTGAGAAATTGGACAATTCAAGTTCAACGGCAGTTCGTTCCTAATTGGAGTGGTTGGTGTATTCCATACTTCTAGCGATTGGATTTCACTCAAAACTCACCAAATGACTCCTCCCACCATATTATGATGTTGCCCAAGTTTTGGGCTCGATCCGAAATCGATAGGTGTTCCAAATTGGACAATTCAAGTTCAACGGCAGTTCGTTCCTAATTGGAGTGGTTGGTGTATTCCATACTTCTAGCGATTGGATTTCACTCAAAACTCACCAAATGACTCCTGCCACCATATTATGATGTTGCCCCAAGTTTGGGGCTCGGTCCGAAATCAATAGGTGTGAGAAATCGGACAATTCAAGTTTAACGGCAGTTCGTTCCTAATGGGAGTGGTTGGTGTATTCCATACTTCTAGCGATTGGATTTCACTCAAAACACACCGAATGACTCCTCCCACCATATTATGATGTTGCCCAAGTTTTGGGCTCGATCCGAAATCAATAGGTGTGAGAAATTGGACAATTCAATTTGAACGGCAGTTCGTTCCTAATTGGAGTGGTTGGTGTATTCCATACTTCTAGCAATTGGATTTCACTCAAAACTCACCAAATGACTCCTCCTACCATATTATGATGTTGCCCAAGTTTTGGGCTCGATCCGAAATTAATAGGTGTTCCAAATTGGACAATTCCAGTTCAACGGCAGTTCGTTCCTTATGGGAGTGGTTGGTGTATTCCATACTTCTAGCGATTGGATTCCACTCAAAACTAACCAAATGACTCCTCCCACCATATTATGATGTTGCCCAAGTTTTGGGCTCGATCCGAAATCAATAGGTGTTCCAAATTGGACAATTCAAGTTCAACGGCAGTTTGTTCCTAATGGGAGTGGTTGGTGTATTCCATACTTCTAGCGATTGGATTTCACTCAAAACTCACCAAATGACTCCTCCCACCATATTATGATGTTGCCCAAGTTTTGGGCTCGATCCGAAATAATAGGTGTGAGAAATTGGACAATTCAAGTTCAACGGCAGTTCGTTCCTAATTGGAGTGGTTGGTGTATTCCATACTTCTAGCGATTGGATTTCACTCAAAACTCACCAAATGACTCCTCCCACCATATTATGATGTTGCCCAAGTTTGGTGCACGATCCGAAATCAATAGGAGTGAGAAATTGGACAATTCAAGTTCAACGGCAGTTCGTTCCTAATTGGAGTGGTTGGTGTATTCCATACTTCTAGCGATTGGATTCCACTCAAAACTAACCAAATGACTCCTCCCACCATATTATGTTGTTGCCCAAGTTTTGGGCTCGATCCGAAATCAATAGGTGTGAGAAATTGGACAATTCAAGTTCAACGGCAGTTCGTTCCTAATTGGAGTGGTTGGTGTATTCCATACTTCTAGCGATTGGATTTCACTCAAAACTCACCAAATGACTCCTCCCACCATATTATGATGTTGCCCAAGTTTTGGGCTCGATCCGAAATCGATAGGTGTTCCAAATTGGACAATTCAAGTTCAACGGCAGTTCGTTCCTAATTGGAGTGGTTGGTGTATTCCATACTTCTAGCGATTGGATTTCACTCAAAACTCACCAAATGACTCCTGCCACCAAATTATGATGTTGCCCCGAGTTTGGGGCTCGGTCCGAAATCAATAGGTGTGAGAAATCGGACAATTCAAGTTCAACGGCAGTTCGTTCCTAATGGGAGTGGTTGGTGTATTCCATACTTCTAGCGATTGGATTCCACTCAAAACTAACCAAATGACTCCTCCCACCATATTATGATGTTGCCCAAGTTTTGGGCTCGATCCGAAATCAATAGGTGTTCCAAATTGGACAATTCAAGTTCAACGGCAGTTTGTTCCTAATGGGAGTCGTTGGTGTATTCCATACTTCTAGCGATTGGATTTCACTCAAAACTCACCAAATGACTCCTCCCACCATATTATGTTGTTGCCCAAGTTTTGGGCTCGATCCGAAATCAATAGGTGTGAGAAATTGGACAATTCAAGTTCAACGGCAGTTCGTTCCTAATTGGAGTGGTTGGTGTATTCCATACTTCTAGCGATTGGATTTCACTCAAAACTCCCCAAATGACTCCTCCCACCATATTATGATGTTGCCCAAGTTTGGTGCACGATCCGAAATCAATAGGAGTGAGAAATTGGACAATTCAAGTTCAACGGCAGTTCTTTCCTAATTGGAGTGGTTGGTGTATTCCATACTTCTAGCGATTGGATTCCACTCAAAACTAACCAAATGACTCCTCCCACTGTATTATGTTGTTGCCCAAGTTTTGGGCTCGATCCGAAATCAATAGGTGTGAGAAATTGGACAATTCAAGTTCAACGGCAGTTCGTTCCTAATTGGAGTGGTTGGTGTATTCCATACTTCTAGCGATTGGATTTCACTCAAAACTCACCAAATGACTCCTCCCACCATATTATGATGTTGCCCAAGTTTTGGGCTCGATCCGAAATCGATAGGTGTTCCAAATTGGACAATTCAAGTTCAACGGCAGTTCGTTCCTAATTGGAGTGGTTGGTGTATTCCATACTTCTAGCGATTGGATTTCACTCAAAACTCACCAAATGACTCCTGCCACCATATTATGATGTTGCCCCAAGTTTGGGGCTCGGTCCGAAATCAATAGGTGTGAGAAATCGGACACTTCAAGTTCAACGGCAGTTCGTTCCTAATGGGAGTGGTTGGTGTATTCCATACTTCTAGCGATTGGATTCCACTCAAAACTAACCAAATGACTCCTCCCACCATATTGTGATGTTGCCCAAGTTTTGGGCTCGATCCGAAATCAATAGGTGTTCCAAATTGGACAATTCAAGTTCAACGGCAGTTTGTTCCTAATGGGAGTGGTTGGTGTATTCCATACTTCTAGCGATTGGATTTCACTCAAAACTCACCAAATGACTCCTCCCACCATATTATGTTGTTGCCCAAGTTTTGGGCTCGATCCGAAATCAATAGGTGTGAGAAATTGGACAATTCAAGTTCAACGGCAGTTCGTTCCTAATTGGAGTGGTTGGTGTATTCCATACTTCTAGCAATTGGATTTCACTCAAAACTCACCAAATGACTCCTCCCACCATATTATGATGTTGCCCAAGTTTTGGGCTCGATCCGAAATTAATAGGTGTTCCAAATTGGACAATTCCAGTTCAACGGCAGTTCGTTCCTAATGGGAGTGGTTGGTGTATTCCATACTTCTAGCGATTGGATGTCACTCAAAACACACCGAATGACTCCTCCCACCATATTATGATGTTGCCCAAGTTTTGGGCTCGATCCGAAATCAATAGGTGTGAGAAATTGGACAATTCAATTTCAACGGCAGTTCGTTCCTAATTGGAATGGTTGGTGTATTCCATACTTCTAGCAATTGGATTTCACTCAAAACTCACCAAATGACTCCTCCCACCATATTATGTTGTTGCCCAAGTTTTGGGCTCGATCCGAAATCAATAGGTCTGAGAAATTGGACTATTCAAGTTCAACGGCAGTTCGTTTCTAATTGGAGTGGTTGGTGTATTCCACACTTCAAGCGATTGGATTTCACTCAAAACTCACCAAATGACTCCTGCCACCATATTATGATGTTGCCCCAAGTTTGGGGATAGGTCCGAAATCAATAGCTGTGAGAAATTGGACAATTCAAGTTCGACGTCAGTTCGTTCCTAGTTGGAGTGGTTGGTGTATTCTACACTTCTAGCGATTGGATTTCACTCAAAACTCACCAAATGACTCCTCCCACCATATTATGATGTTGCCCCAAGTTTGGGGCTCGGTCCGAATTCAATAGGTGTTCCAAATTGGACAATTCAAGTTCAACGGCAGTTCGTTCCTAATTGGAGTGGTTGATGTATTCCATACTTCTCGCGAGTGGATTTCACGCAAAAGTCACCAAATGAATCCTCCCACCATATTATGATGTTGCACACGTTTGGGGTTCGATCCGAAATCAATAGGTGTGAGAAATTGGACAATTCAAGTTCAACGGCAGTTCGTTCCTAATGGGAGTGGTTGGTGTATTCCATACTTCTACCGATTGGATTTCACTCAAAACTCACCAAATGACTCCTCCCACCATATTATGATGTTGCCCAAGTTTTGGGCTCGATCCGAAATCAATAGGTGTGAGAAATTGGTCAATTCAATTTCGACGACAGTTCATTCCTAATCATAGTAGTTGTTGTATTCCATACTTCTAGTGATTGGATTTCACTCAAAACACACCAAATGACTCCTCCCACCATATTATGATGTTGCCCCAAGTTTGGGGCTCGGTCCGAAATCAATAGGTGTGAGAAATTGGACAATTCAAGTTCTACGGCAGTTCGTTCCTAATGGGAGGGGTTGGTGTATTCCATACTTCTAGCGATTGGATTTCACACAAAACTCACCAAATGACTCCTCCCACAATATTATAATGTTGCACAAGTTTGGGGTTCGATCCGAAATCAATAGGTGTGAGAAATTGGACAATTCAAGTTCAACGACAGTTCGTTCCTAATGGGAGTGGTTGGTGTATTCCATACTTCTAGCGATTGGATTTCACTCAAAACTCACTAAATGACTCCTCCCACCATATTATGATGTTGCCCAAGTTTTGGGCTCGATCCGAAATCAACAGGTGTTCCAAATTGGGAAATTCAAGTTCAACGGCAGTTCGTTCCTAATTGGAGTGGTTGGTGTATTCCACACTTCTAGCTGTTGGATTTCACTCAAAACTCACCAAATGACTCCTCCCACCATATTATGATGTTGCGCCAAGTTTGGGGCTCGGTCCGAATTCAATAGGTGTGAGAAATTGGACAATTCAAGTTCAACGGCAGTTCGTTCCTAATTGGAGTGGTTCATGTATTCCATACTTCTAGGGATTGGATTTCACTCAAAACTTAGCAAATGACTCCTCCCACCATATTATGATGTTCCCCAAGTTTTGGGCTCGATCCGAAGTCAATAGGTGTGCGTAATTGGTCAATTCAATTTCAACGACAGTTCGTTCCTAATCGGAGTAGTTGTTGTATTCCATACTTCTAGCGATTGGATTTCACTCAAAACCCACCAAATGACTCCTCCCACCATATTATGATGTTGCCCAAGTTTTGGGTTTGATCCGAAATCAATAGGTGTGAGAAATTGGACATTTCAAGTTCAACGGCAGTTCGTTCCTAATGGGAGTGGTTGTTGTATTCCATACTTCTAGAGATTGGATTTCACTCAAAACTCACCACATGACTCCTCCCACCATATTATGATGTTGCCCAAGTTTTGGGCTAGATCCGAAATCAATCGGTGTTCCAAATTGGACAATTCAATTTCAACGGCAGTTCGTTCCTAATTGGAGTGGTTGTTGTATTCCATATTTCTAGCGATTGGATTTCACTCAAAACTCACCAAATGACTCCTCCCACCATATTATGATTATGCCCATGTTTTGGGCGCGATCCGAAATCAATAGGTGTTCCAAATTGGATAATTCAAGTTCAACGGCAGTTCGTTCCTAATTGGAGTGGTTGGTGTATTCCATACGTCTAGCAATTGGATTTCACTCAAAACTCACCAAATGACTCCACCCACCATATTATGTTGTTGCCCAAGTTTTGGGATCGATCCGAAATCAATGGGTCTGAGAAATTGAACTATTCAAGTTCAACGGCAGTTCGTTCCTAATTGGAGTGGTTGGTGTATTCCATACTTCTAGCAATTGGATTTCACTCAAAACTCACCAAATGACTCCTCCCACCATATTATGATGTTACCCAAGTTTTGGGCTCGATCCGAAATCAATAGGAGCGAGAAGTTGGACAATTTAAGTTCAACGGCAGTTCGTTCCTAATTGGAGTGGTTGGTGTATTCCATACTTCTAGCGATTGGATTTCACTCAAAACTCACCAAATGACTCCTCCCACCATATTATGATGTTCCCCAAGTTTTGGGCTCGATCCGAAATCAATAGGTGTGAGAAATTGGACAATTCAAGTTGAACGGCAGTTCGTTCCGAATTGGTGTGGTTGGTGTATTCCGTACTTCTAGCGATTGGATTTCACTCAAATCTCACCAAATGACTCCTTCGACAATATTATGATGTTGCCCAAGTTTTGGGCTCGATCCGAAATCAATAGGTGTTCCAAATTGGACAGTTCAAGTTCAACGGCAGTTCGTTCCTAATTGGAGTGGTTGGTGTATTCCATACTTCTAGCTATTGGATTTCACTCAAAACTAACCAAATGACTCCTCCAGCCATATTATGATGTTGCCCAAGTTTTGGGCTCGATACGAAATCAATAGGTGTTCCAAATTGGACAATTCAAGTTCAACGGCAGTTCGTACCTAATTGGAGTGGTTGGTGTATTCCATACTTCTAGCGATTGGATTTCACTCAAAACTCACCAAATGACTCCTCCCACCATATTATGATGTTGCCCAAGTTTTGTGCTCGATCCGAAATCAATAGGTGTGAAAAATTGGACAATTCAAGTTCAACGGCAGTTCGTTCCTAATTGGAGTGGTTGGTGTATTCCATACTTCTAGCGATTGGATTTCACTGAAAACTCACCAAATGACTCCTCCCACCATATTATGATGTTGCCCAAGTTTTGGGCTCGATCCGAAATCAACAGGTGTTCCAAATTGGGAAATTCAAGTTCAACGGCAGTTCGTTCCTAATTGGAGTGGTTGGTGTATTCCACACTTCTAGCGATTGGATTTCACTCAAAACTCACCAAATGACTCCTCCCACCATATTATGATATTGCCAAAGTTTTGGGCTCGATCCGAAATCAATAGGTGTTCCAAATTGGACAATTCAAGTTCAACGGCAGTTCGTTCCTAATTGGAGTGGTTGGTGTATTCCATACTTCTGGCGTTTGGATATCACTCAAAACTCACCAAATGACTCCTCCCACCATATTATGATGTTGCCCAAGTTTTGTGCTCGATCCGAAATCAATAGTTGTGAGAAATTGGTCAATTCAATTTCAACAGCATTTCTTTCCATATTGGAGTAGTTGGTGTTTTCCATACTTCTAGCGATTCGATTTCACTCAAAACTCACCAAATGACTCCTCCCACCATATTATGATGTTGCCCAATGTTGCGTCGATTCAGCTGCACCAAAATGGATTCAGCTGCATCCTCAACTTGTGATACTCGCAAGTGCACGAGCCGTTTGGTAGTATAGCATATGTAAGTGCGAGGTCGATCCCACGAGGATTGGTGATTGAATGATCCAATTCATTTCTCCTACACAAAATAGAAATGAAAAAGAAAATAAATAAAACAAGAACAAAGGAAATAACTCAAGCAAATAAGTTCCCAAGCTCAATTAGATTAATGGATTGATTCTAGCTAAAGTATGATTAAGCCATGGTGTGTGGTCATAACCTTGTGTTCCTAATTCCCTAATTTGATCATTTGTTGTCTAACCTAAAACTAAGCATTAGGAACCCATTAAGCATAGAAGAACAATTTAAACAACCAAGCATGTATCTAATCCCTGTTGTCGAATGTCCATACATACTCTTCTTATTCATAGTTCAATTCGAATTAAAGCATGGTGTCTACTCTTAATTCAAACCAAGATAGCTAACATGCAAGCCTAAATGGTGATCAATCATTCAAACTAGCCTATTAACTTATAAGCATAATGAATAAGAACAAAAACCATAATTGAAACTTGGAAACTAATTAAACTTGAAACTTAAGAAAGAATGTACATTACAATGAAAAGTAAAGTGAAACTAAGAAAAACTTAATCAGAATTTCAGAATTTCAGAATTTCATTACAACAATTGAAAATTTAGAAAGAGAAACTAAGAGAATTTGAGGGAGAGAAGGGAAGGGAGCTCTAGAGAAGTGTTTGAGAGCTCCCCCCCTTGGGGTGTGTTTTAAAGCTTGAAGGCTTCTCTATTTATAGGGCTAAGAGGGAGGAACAACATGATGAAATCCAACACCACCATTCCTCTTTTAATACAACCCATAACTCACACTTCATCTTGTCTATGTTAGTGTGGTTGGAATCAATCTCATCCCATACTTCTTTTGCTGCACCTCAAGCTTTCTTCACATGGGATCAAAGGTGATCAATTGTGGCTGCCTTTTGCTGCCAACCCATGTGGTCTTCTTTTGGTTGTTGAACAAAAACGAGTCTTCTGAACCAGTCTTGGTGTAGGAAAGCCAGAGGTTTCAAAACGTATCCAATGGTGCTCAAATTTGGATATGTTATACTAGACACCCATTGGAACAACTTCTATGAAGAAAGTATTCCGATCGGAGCAGTATAAGTGTGCGTTTTGGGCCTTGCAAGTTGGCAGCCGAACAGAGACTGGAATTGACTTCATTTCATTTCTTTGCTTTACATGCATGCACATGCTTTCTCTATAATAACTCCAGCATGTACCAACTTGCTCCTTTCTAATTTCATAGCTGGAATGCCTCCCCACTTCACTCATTATGTTGGATCCAAAGTCAGTTGCAGCATGGGTGAGGCACATGGCTTAAAGGAGGAGACAAGGCTCAAAGCTGGCAGCTGCAAATCCTGCTGAGCAAGGTTGGGTGTTGGACGGGCTGAGCACTCCACAAATATCCAATTGGGCTGAAATTTGGATATGTTGTAGTAGACACCCATTGGAACAAGTTTCATGAAGATCTTCACCTCATTCGAGCCCCATAGCATGCTGATCCAAGGC
Source organism: Prunus avium (assembly GCF_965620075.1). Taxonomy (NCBI): domain Eukaryota; kingdom Viridiplantae; phylum Streptophyta; class Magnoliopsida; order Rosales; family Rosaceae; genus Prunus; species Prunus avium. The sequence continues at coordinate 13,630,451 of NC_142290.1, forward strand.
CAAGAAGTTGACCTACGAAATTGGGCTGGAAAGGGGTTGTAGCCAAAATGTGTTTGTCTTTAAGCTCATATTCCTCATATGCCAATCAGCCCTTAACATGCATGGATTGCATCAAATGTTATCTCTTGCTATCTTAACCTACAAAACACACAAACAGAGGTAAGTGACTCAAAATAAAGAGAAACTAAGCAAAATCACTAAGTAAAGAAGGCAAGCAAGTGTATGAAATTATGGACTTATCAAAACAGAAAATGGATTAAAAGCACAAGTTTAACTCAATAACATAACCAAATCATAAGCTAGAAGGGTACAAAATGATATACAATTATGAACCGATCAAATACCCCCAAACCTAGATTTTGCTAGTCCTCGAGCAAAACAAAAGGAAAACAAAGATAAAAACAAAACAAGAAGTTAACTAAACCACTTCCGCAGGTAACTCAATTGCATTGAGCATATGCAACAAGCCTTTAAACCTCTAGGCATCCCTAGTAGGAGGAGTTGTGTCTCCTGAGGGTTTAACAGAAACGATACCCACAAACGTTTTACTGACTCTGTAAAACAAAGTAATTAGAAAACTTAAAAAAAATTGTGTTAGTCCTTTAAGCAAAACAAAAAAAAATAAAAATAAAAACAAAAACAAAAACAAAAATAGAAATAAAAATAAAACAAAAATAAGACTCAAAACAATCTTCCCGAACATTTTCTGAAGAGAAATGACTCATGCACATGACTCAAAAGTTTTAACAATAAAAGCTCTGTTTTTTGTTTTGTTTTTTTTTCAATATTTACAGGGTGGCAAAGTTCAAAACACAACATGCTTAAAGTGTAGTAGTGTGATAGCCAAATGCAACAAATTCCCCAATCTTAGTTTTCACACAATTTCAAAAATCATACAAAGCACAAGTTCAACTTCAAATCTCACCAAAGTTGTCCTCTCACAAATGAATCACTCAGAAGAGGGCTACAATGCATCACTCAGTTATAAACATGAGATTGGAGTTAAACCATAAAGGACTTAACTCAAAATAGGAAGATGAAGAACTTGCATTAATATGATCTCAAGAAGGATGCCAAACACTTAAAAGTAAGAAAATGCATGCAATTCAACCATATGACATTTAAGATCAATTTAGGTCTTTATTATAGGTTGTAATGGGGCCAAGGGTGTAAGGTGAGTAAGAAATGAAGGGTATGGATAATACAAAGTCCAAGGAACTCAAAATGTAAGAGCATAAAATAATTGTTTACAAGACTTCGAATCATCATGATTAGATTTTTTTCTTTTACATGATCAAAACTCCTTATACCTTCATTTACATTGATTCATACTCCTTTCCAAACACCAATTTATTTTGAAGGCCCAAAAATGAATTTTCAATCAACCACCACTTAATCACAACTTTTTTTTTTTTTTTTTTCTTTTCTTTCACCAATTGAGTGAAGTTTTTTTTTTTTCTTTATGTAATATCCCTTCCCAAACTTAGCATGAAAAACACATCCGAATTAGAGCTCATGAGTTCCTTAGAAAGGTAAATTCTTGTTTTTCGGGCTAAGGCGAGGAAATATAATTGGTAAAAGAAAGAAAAGGTTTACATGTAGGCTCAAAATGGTAAACAATGGAAAATCATGCTTAAGCATGCATAAGGTTAGCTTGAAAGGCACAAACGATCCAAAGAGGGCCTTAATATCACTTCTTAAATGTCATGAAATCAAATTGCAAAAGAATGAATGAATTTTAAGTGTTCAACCAAATCAATGAATAATGAGATCAAACAACAACTTTGATAACAAGAAAATAAGAGTATGTGTATAACACTCATGAAATGAAGCACAAGGCTCAAAAGCTCACATTATATGGTTATGTAAGTCTAATTTATGCTTGATACAATTCTTTGGGTCATGCAAATCCTTTAATTGGAAAATTATGAAACAAATGGCAAGTGCAAAGAAGGTTTCGAACATATCATGCTAGAACGATGCCAAATTATTATTATTATTATTATTATTTGAAATAAAAATTTACAAGGAAAAAAATAAAAAAATAAAAAATAAATAAAATTCAATTTTCATTTAAGTCATGCAAACATTTATCACAATCTCATCAAATGTGTTCGGAAAGTGAATAAAATCAAAATCAAAATAAAATAAAAATAAAAGCAAGACTTAAACAAAATAAAATTAAAATAAAAACAAGCAAATAAAAAATAAATTAAATTAAATTAAGGAAAAACCAAATTTACATGCTAAACTCCAATACCCCCAAACCTAGAAATGAACATTATCCTCAATGTTTAAAATTTAGGCACAAGCAATGTCAAAAATAACAAATGAAGGTATTAAAGCAAATAATAAAAAAAATCACAAAACACACAAGAATTAAAATACAAAAAAAAATAATTACAAAATAAAAATTACAAAACAAACAAACAAATAAAAAAGAAACGAAACAGTAAAACACTCGAAACAAAAAGTCTTACGCAAACCAAAACCCAAACGTTTGAAAGCCCAACCCAAAAGAAGTTAACCCACCTTGAAACCTATACAACGGTGAAAACCCGACCCACAATGAAATCCGAAGCCCACACGTTTTTTTTATTTTTATTTTTTATTTTTAAGAGAACATGGGTCATGATGTCTCGGTTCAGTGTAAGGGACCAACTGACAGGGCGAGACACGTGTTGACGCGTAGAGGCGCCGCAGACTCCACAAGCAAAAATTACGGGCTCATGGAAAGGTGCGAAGACTTTACTGAACGCGTTCGTTCAGAAAAGACACGTCGTGATAAATGAGTTGGGTATGGTTGGAATGCGAGAAGGTTGTGGGACTCAAGGAATGCTGGAGATTCAGAAAATGCTCAGATGCTGCAATGGCTAGGGTTTGTCAAAGACTAAGTCTATAAGAGGTAAAAAGAAAGGGTAAAAAAAACACAAACTTAGAAACACACAAAAGAGAAAAGAAAGAAAGAGGAAAAGAGAGTGAGAAATCAAATGGCCTCTAACTATCCATTTTCGTTGGATCTCAACCTAGCTCCACCGACTCAGACACGAGGCCAAGCAGCGGCACAAGTATGGATGCCCTACTTTGCTTCCGCACGGGGGCCTGTGACAGTAACTGACTCAATACTCCTGGACAACGATGTTGCCATTGGAGTGGCTAGAAATTTAGTGACTCCTAAAGATATACGTGTGCTGGGGACAAGGGATGACAACCGGGTCGTGAGCGATGCCCTGGCACTGAGCGTGCAGAGTACAGCAACAGTCGCAAGTTTGGGTCATCGCCTACTTGCGAAGTCCCATGAGGTAGAGGTGCTAAAGGGTCAGTTGGCAGCGGAGCGAAGTATGGTTGAAGAGTGCCAGAGTGCTATAAAAAGCTTGAAAAGGGAGAGGGCAAGGATAGTGGAGGTGAATCGACACCAGCTAGAAGTATTGCGGGACGAGAATAAAAACCTATCAAAGATGGTAGAGTTGTATTCTCGCGACATGCGAAAGCAGCTGGAGGACCTAGACCGACCGGGTAAACGCAAGCAAGCAGATCGCGAGAGTAATTACGCTCAAGCTAAGATTGCGATCTTTGGGAGCTCGAGTGATGAGCCCCAAGAGGCTGTGCATGAAGCCCCGGAAGAGGACAGCCAGAGGGCCAAACACAAAGCTCCAATGGTCGAGACACCAAGCACCGAGAAGAAATGATTTCCTACTGCATTATTGTTGTTTTTATTTTATTTTGTTGTTTTTGTAATTTCGTTATTTTATTTCGGAAATAAAAGTAAAGTTGCAGAAGGAAAAAGAAAACGGAAAAGAAAGCACAGTTCCCTAACTAAAATAAAATAAAGATGATAGCCGAAAGGGAAAAGCAAAAACACAAAGCTCTAGAAAATGAAAGTAACGGGCAAAAACAAAAAACACCAGAAAACACGGAAAAAAGAAAAGTAAAGTGAAAGTTAATGTGCTCCCCCTTGAAGCGATTAGGTCGAGCATGCCCGGGAAATCCGAAATGGTGTTGGCTCTCTCTCATCAGCATATGTCTATTTAAACCACACCTCTGCAAGCGGATGATACCCAGCATTTCTTCCTGCAAACTCAAGGAAAAACATCAAAAAATTCAGAAGCAAAACAAATGGCATCCTCATGCACTCACCTTGATGATCTCAACCTTGAGCTCTCACTTGCACCTCCGAATGCCCAAATAAGGGCTCCTCCAACCCCTGTCTTCCCAAACTCTTCATATCATCACGGCACGGCCTCAAACTTTGCTGAGGCAATACCGAACTTTGCTGAGGCAATGCCGAACAGAGCAGTGCTACTGGGTGGCATGATTGGCAGTATACTCACACCGGCAGATCATCTGCATGTGGCACAGCGGTCGGACAAGGTGGCAGTGGAGGAGTCCCACACTTTATCTGTGCTCCATGCGGTCTCGGCTACCAATTTGGGCATGCGATTACTGGCGAGGACACGTGAATGTGCCGCGCTGAGCGAGGAAGTGGCTTCCTTGAAGGCTATGGTGGCAGACTTGCAGAAGCGGCTTTACTGTGCCAATCAGCATGTGGAAGCACTGCAGAGAAAGAATGAGGACCATGTAGAGCTGCTACAGATTCTACAAGTGCGAGACAATAGAGGCAAGCCATGATGATGATGAAGATGAAGATGAAGAAGAAGATGATGATCATGTTGTTTTTTATTTTTACTGTTTTTGTTTTTGTTTTTTTTTTAATGTAACGTTTGAAATAAAAAAAATGTTTTAACACTCAGAAATAAACTAACCAACCAAACCACGTAAATAAATACATAAACTAACTTAACAAAACAAAAACAAAAACAAAAACAAATCAAAAACAAAGACACAACAGAAAAGAAAACAAAGAAAATAAAAATAAACTTAATTTAAAAACACACGAATATACAAGCAACTCACAGATGACCAGTTAAGGGCCTCAGAAAACACAGCCAGGGGATCCGGGAAGGTTGGAGGGGTCACAATGGTCCCGCTTAAAACCCAAACTTCTTAGACACCGAAGGTGTCGCCTAAAGAACTCCTAGACACTGTATTGACGAAAGTGCTTACTGGAGTTACCAAAAGTTAGCTCATATGAAAAATAATTTTTTTTTATAAATTTTTTAAAGATGTTCTCGTAAGAAAAAGAAACAAAGAACTCAACGTGGACCAAAAGGCAAAAATAATTACAGAATTCAAAAAAAAAAAGAAAGGATTGAAATGCTCCCCCTTGAGGCGATTAGGTCGAGCGTGGATGCACTTGGAGGTCGCGACTTCTCCCATTGCTCCATACTTCCCATTCTTATGATTGAGGTTGCCATCTCTCTCCATTTTTATTAAGCTGTCATAAATTGCTAAAACAAACACACAGACTTGAAATGGAATTAAAAGGATTAGGAAATAAAAACTAAAATAAAAAGGAAAATCAACACCATCCAATTCCATGCTTCAAAGCAACAAGCACCAATGGGTTGTGTAAGCTGGGACTTAAACCCAGTTCTCTTGCTTGTTGGGCAATTGTCCTTTTCTGTTGGACTACAAACACAACTTGTCCATTAACGTCATTAACTTTAAAACAAGAAATTGTGCAGTTAAGAAAAAAAAAAAAAAAAAGTAGGAAAGGCAAATAGAATCAAACAATGTTACCGATCCCCGGCAACGGCGCCAAAAACTTGTTGCGTCGATTCAGCTGCACCAAAATGGATTCAGCTGCATCCTCAACTTGTGATACTCGCAAGTGCACGAGCCGTTTGGTAGTATAGCATATGTAAGTGCGAGGTCGATCCCACGAGGATTGGTGATTGAATGATCCAATTCATTTCTCCTACACAAAATAGAAATGAAAAAGAAAATAAATAAAACAAGAACAAAGGAAATAACTCAAGCAAATAAGTTCCCAAGCTCAATTAGATTAATGGATTGATTCTAGCTAAAGTATGATTAAGCCATGGTGTGTGGTCATAACCTTGTGTTCCTAATTCCCTAATTTGATCATTTGTTGTCTAACCTAAAACTAAGCATTAGGAACCCATTAAGCATAGAAGAACAATTTAAACAACCAAGCATGTATCTAATCCCTGTTGTCGAATGTCCATACATACTCTTCTTATTCATAGTTCAATTCGAATTAAAGCATGGTGTCTACTCTTAATTCAAACCAAGATAGCTAACATGCAAGCCTAAATGGTGATCAATCATTCAAACTAGCCTATTAACTTATAAGCATAATGAATAAGAACAAAAACCATAATTGAAACTTGGAAACTAATTAAACTTGAAACTTAAGAAAGAATGTACATTACAATGAAAAGTAAAGTGAAACTAAGAAAAACTTAATCAGAATTTCAGAATTTCAGAATTTCATTACAACAATTGAAAATTTAGAAAGAGAAACTAAGAGAATTTGAGGGAGAGAAGGGAAGGGAGCTCTAGAGAAGTGTTTGAGAGCTCCCCCCCTTGGGGTGTGTTTTAAAGCTTGAAGGCTTCTCTATTTATAGGGCTAAGAGGGAGGAACAACATGATGAAATCCAACACCACCATTCCTCTTTTAATACAACCCATAACTCACACTTCATCTTGTCTATGTTAGTGTGGTTGGAATCAATCTCATCCCATACTTCTTTTGCTGCACCTCAAGCTTTCTTCACATGGGATCAAAGGTGATCAATTGTGGCTGCCTTTTGCTGCCAACCCATGTGGTCTTCTTTTGGTTGTTGAACAAAAACGAGTCTTCTGAACCAGTCTTGGTGTAGGAAAGCCAGAGGTTTCAAAACGTATCCAATGGTGCTCAAATTTGGATATGTTATACTAGACACCCATTGGAACAACTTCTATGAAGAAAGTATTCCGATCGGAGCAGTATAAGTGTGCGTTTTGGGCCTTGCAAGTTGGCAGCCGAACAGAGACTGGAATTGACTTCATTTCATTTCTTTGCTTTACATGCATGCACATGCTTTCTCTATAATAACTCCAGCATGTACCAACTTGCTCCTTTCTAATTTCATAGCTGGAATGCCTCCCCACTTCACTCATTATGTTGGATCCAAAGTCAGTTGCAGCATGGGTGAGGCACATGGCTTAAAGGAGGAGACAAGGCTCAAAGCTGGCAGCTGCAAATCCTGCTGAGCAAGGTTGGGTGTTGGACGGGCTGAGCACTCCACAAATATCCAATTGGGCTGAAATTTGGATATGTTGTAGTAGACACCCATTGGAACAAGTTTCATGAAGATCTTCACCTCATTCGAGCCCCATAGCATGCTGATCCAAGGCCAAGAAGTTGACCTACGAAATTGGGCTGGAAAGGGGTTGTAGCCAAAATGTGTTTGTCTTTAAGCTCATATTCCTCATATGCCAATCAGCCCTTAACATGCATGGATTGCATCAAATGTTATCTCTTGCTATCTTAACCTACAAAACACACAAACAGAGGTAAGTGACTCAAAATAAAGAGAAACTAAGCAAAATCACTAAGTAAAGAAGGCAAGCAAGTGTATGAAATTATGGACTTATCAAAACAGAAAATGGATTAAAAGCACAAGTTTAACTCAATAACATAACCAAATCATAAGCTAGAAGGGTACAAAATGATATACAATTATGAACCGATCACCCAAGTTTTGGGCTCCATCCGAAATCAATAGGTGTGAGAAATTGGACAATTCAAGTTCAACAGTAGTTCGTTCCTAATTGGAGTGGTTAGTGTATTCCATACTTCTAGGGATTGGATTTCACTCAAAACTCACAAAATGACTCCTCCCACCATATTATGATGTTGCCAAAGTTTTGGGATCGATCCGAAATCAATAGGTGTTCCAAATTGGACAATTCAAGTTCAACGGCAATTCGTTCCTAATTGGAGTGTTTGGTGTATTCCATACTTCTACCGATTGGATTTCACTCAAAACTCACGAAATGACTCCTCCCACCATATTATGATGTTGCCCAAGCTTTGGGCTCGATCCGAAATCAATAGGTGTTCCAAATTGGACAATTCAAGTTCAACGGCAGTTCATTCCTAATTGGAGTGGTTGGTGTATTCCATACTTCTAGGGATTGGATTTCCCTCAAAACTCACCAAATGACTCCTCCGACCACATTATGATGTTGCCCAAGTTTGGGGCTCGATACGAAATCAGTAGGTGTGAGAAATTGGACAACTCAAGTTCAACGGCAGTTCGTTCCAAATTGGAGTGGTTGGTGTATTCCATACTTCTAGAGATTCGATTTCACTCAAAACTCACCAAATGACTCCTCCCACCATATTATGATGTTGCCCAAGTTTGGGTCTCGATCCGAAATCAATACGTGTTCCAAATTGGACAATTCAAGTTCAGCGGCAGTTCGTTCCTAATTTGAGTGGCTGGTGTATTCCACACTTCTAGCGATTGGATTTCACTCAAAACTAACCAAATGACTCCTACCACCATATTATGACGTTGCCCAAGTTTTGGGCTCGATCCGAAATCAATAGGTGTGAGAAATTGGACAATTCAAGTTCAACTACAGTTCGTTCCTAATTGGAGTGGTTGGTGTATTCCATACTTCTAGCGATTGGATTTCACTCAAAACTCACCAAATGACTCCTCCCACCATATTATGATGTTGCCCAAGTTTTGGGCTTGATACGACATCAATAGGTGTTCCAAATTGGACAATTCAAGTTCAACGGCAGTTCGTTCCTAATTGGAGTGGTTGGTTTATTCCATACTTCTAGCGATTGGATTTCACTCAAAACTCACCAAATGACTCCTGCCACGAATTATGATGTTGCCCAAGTTTTGGGCTCGATCCGAAATCAATAGGTGTGAGAAATTGGACAATTCAAGTTCAATGGCAGTTCGTTCCTAATTGGAGTGGTTGGTGTATTCCATACTTCTAGCGATTGGATTTCACTCAAAACTCACCAAATGACTCCTCCCACCATGTTATGATGTTGCCCAAGTTTTGGGCTCGATCCGAAATCAATAGGTGTTCCAAATTGGACAATTCAAGTTCAACTGCAGTTCGTTCCTAATTGGAGTGGTTGGTGTATTCCGTACTTCTAGCGATTGGATTTCACTCAAAACTAACCAAATGACTCCTCCCACCATATTATGATGTTGCCCAAGTTTTGGGCTCAATCCGAAAGTAACAGGTGTTCCAAATTGGACAATTCAAGTTCAACGGCAGTTCGTTCCTAATTGCAGCGGTTGGTGTATTCCATACTTCAGGCGATTGGATTTCACTCAAAACTAACCAAATGACTCCTCCCACCATATTACGATGTTGCCCAAGTTTTGGGCTCAATCCGAAATCAATAGGTCTTCCAAATTTGACAATTAGAGTTCAACGGCTGTTCGTTCCTAATTGGAGTGGTTGGTGTATTCCGTAGTTCTAGCGATTGGATTTCACTCAAAACTAACCAAATGACTCCTCCCACCATATTATGATGTTGCCCAAGTTTTGGGCTCGATCCGATATCAATAGGTGTGAGAAATTGGTCAATTCAAGTTCAACGGCAGTTCGTTCCTAATTGGAGTGGTTGGTGTATTCCACACTTCTAGCGATTGGATTTCACTCAAAACTCACCAAATGACTCCTCCCACCATATTATGATGTTGCCCAAGTTTTGGGCTCGATCCGAAATCAATAGGTGTGAGAAATTGGTCAATTCAAGTTCAACGGCAGTTCGTTCCTTATTGGAGTGGTTGGTGTATTCCATACTTCTAGCGATTGGATTTCACTCAAAACAAACCAAATGACTCCTCCCACCATATTATGATGTTGCCCAAGTTTTGGGCTCAATCCGAAATCAATAGGTGTGAGAAATTGGACAATTCAAGTTCAACGGCAGGTCGTACCTAATTGGAGTGGTTGGTGTATTCCATACTTCTAGCGATTGGATTTCACTCAAAACTCCCCAAATGACTCCTCCCATCATATTATGTTGTTGCCCAAGTTTTGGGCTCGATCCAAAATCAATAGGTGTGAGAAATTGGGCAATTGAAGTTCAACGGCAGTTCGTTCCTAATTGTTGTGGTTGGTGCATTCCATACTTCTAGCGATTGGATTTCACTCAAAACTCTCCAAATGACTCCTCCCACCATATTATTATGTTGCCCAAGTTTTGGGCTCGATCCGAAATCAATTGCTGTGAGAAATTGGGCAATTCAAGTTCAACGGCAATTCGTTCCTAAATGTTGTGGTTGGTGTATTCCATACTTCTAGCGATTGGATTTCACTCAAAACTCACCAAATGACTCCTCCCACCATATTATGATGTTGCCCAAGTTTTGGGCTCGATCCAAAATCAATAGGTGTTCCAAATTGGACAATTCAAGTTCAACGACAGTTCGTTCCAAATTGGAGTGGTTGGTGTATTCCATACCTCTAGCGATTGGATTTCACTCAAAACTAACCAAATGACTCCTCCCACCATATTATGATGTTGCCCAAGTTTTGGGCTCGATCCGAAATCAATAGGTGAGAGAAATTGGACAATTCAAGTTCGACGACAGTTCGTTCCTAATTGGAGTGGTTGGTGTATTCCATACTTCTAGCGATTGGATTTCACTCAAAACTCACCAAATGACTCCTCCCACCATATTATGATGTTGCCCAAGTTTTGGGCTCGATCCGAAATCAATAGGTGTGAGAAATTGGTCAATTCAAGTTCAACGGCAGTTCGTTCCTAATTGGAGTGGTTGGTGTATTCCATACTTCTAGCGATTGGATTTCACTCAAAACTCACCAAATGACTCCTCCCACCATATTATGATGTTGCCCAAGTTTTGGGCTCGATCCGAAATGAATAGGTGTTCCAAATTGGACAATTCAAGTTCAACGGCAGTTCGTTCCTAATTGTAGTGGTTGGTGTATTCCATACTTCTAGCGATTGGATTTCACTCAAAACTCACCAAATGACTCCTCCCACCATATTATGATGTTGCCCAAGTTTTGGGCTCGATACGAAATCAATAGGTGTTCCAAATTGGACAATTCAAGTTCAACGGCAGTTCGTTCCTAATTGGGGTGGTATTCCATACTTCTAGCGATTGGATTTCACTCAAAACTAACCAAATGACTCCTCCCACCGTATTATGATGTTGCCCAAGTTTTGGGCTCGATCCGAAATCAATAGGAGTGCGAAATTGGACAATTCAATTTCAACGGCAGTTCGTTCCTAATTGGAGTGGTTGGTTTATTCCATACTTCTAGCGATTGGATTTCACTCAAAACTCACCAAATGACTCCTCCCACCATATTATTATGTTGCCCAAGTTTTGGGCTCGATCCGAAATCAATAATTGTGAGAAATTGGGCAATTCAAGTTCAACGGCAGTTCGTTCCTAAATGTTGTGGTTGGTGTATTCCATAGTTCTAGCGATTGGATTTCACTCAAAACTCACCAAATGACTCCTCCCACCATATTATGATGTTGCCCAAGTTTTGGGCTCGATCCGAAATCAATAGGTGTTCCAAATTGGACAATTCAAGTTCAACGGCAGTTCGTTCCTAATTGGAGTGGTTGGTGTATTCCATACCTCTAGCGATTGGATTTCACTCAAAACTAACCAAATGACTCCTCCCACCATATTATGATGTTGCCCAAGTTTTGGGCTCGATCCGAAATCAATAGGTGTGAGAAATTGGACAATTCAAGTTCGACGACAGTTCGTTCCTAATTGGAGTGGTTGGTGTATTCCATACTTCTAGCGATTGGATTTCACTGAAAACTCACCAAATGACTCCTCCCACCATATTATGATGTTGCCCAAGTTTTGGGCTCGATCCGAAATCAATAGGTGTGAGAAATTGGTCAATTCAAGTTCAACGGCAGTTCGTTCCTAATTGGAGTGGTTGGTGTATTCCATACTTCTAGCGATTGGATTTCACTCAAAACTCACCAAATGACTCCTCCCACCATATTATGATGTTGCCCAAGTTTTGGGCTCGATAAGAAATCAATAGGTTTTCCAAATTGGACAATTCAAGTTCAACGGCAGTTCGTTCCTAATTGGGGTGGTTGGTGTATTCCATAATTCTAGCGATTGGATTTCACTCAAAACTAACCAAGTGACTCCTCCCACCATATTATGATGTTGCCCAAGTTTTGGGCTCGATCCGAAATCAATAGGTGTTCCACATTGGACAATTCAAGTTCAACGGCAGTTCGTTCCTAATTGGAGTGGTTGGTGTATTCCATACTTCTAGCGATTGGATTTCATTCAAAACTAACCAAATGACTCCTCCCACCATATTACGATGTTGCCCAAGTTTTGGGCTTGATACGAAATCAATAGGTGTTCCAAATTGGACAATTCAATTTCAACGGCAGTTCGTTCCTAATTGGAGGGGTTGGTGTATTCCATACTTCTAGCGATTGGATTTCACTCAAAACCCACCAAGTGACTCCTCCCACCGTATTATGATGTTGCCCAAGTTTGGGGCTCGATCCGAAATCAATAGGTGTGAGAAATTGGACAATTCAAGTTGAACGGCAGTTCGTTCCTAATTGGAGTGGTAGGTGTATTCCATACTTCTAGCGATTGGATTTCACTCAAAACTCACCAATTGACTCCTCCCACCATATTATGATGTTGCAAAAAGTTTTGGGCTCGATCCGAAAGCAATAGATGTTCCAAATTGGACAATTCAAGTTCAACGGCAGTTCGTTCCTAATTGGAGTGGTTGGTGTATTCCATACTTCTAGCGATTGGATTTCACTCAAAACTCACCAAATGACTCCTCCCACCATGTTATGATGTTGCCCAAGTTTTGGGCTCGATCCGAAATCAATAGGTGTTCCAAATTGGACAATTCAACTTCAACGGCAGTTCGTTCCTAATTGGAGTGGTTGGTGTATTCCACACTTCTAGCGATTGGATTTCACTCAAAACTTACCAAATGACTCCTCCCACCATATTATGATGTTGCCCAAGTTTTGGGCTCGATCCGAAATCAATAGGTGTGAGAAATTGGACAATTCAAGTTGAACGGCAGTTCGTTCCTAATTGGAGTGGTTGGTGTATTCCATACTTCTAGCAATTGGATTTCACTCAAAACTCACCAAATGACTCCTTCCACCATATTATGATGTTGCCCAAGTTTTGGGCTCGATCCGAAATCAATAGGTGTGAGAAATTGGACAATTCAAGTTCAACGGCAGTTCGTTCCTAATTGGAGTGGTTGGTGTATTCCATAATTCTAGCGATTGGATTTCACTCAAAACTCACCAATTGATTCCACCCACCATATTATGATGTTGCCCAAGTTTTGGGCTCGATCCGAAAGCAATTGGTGTTCCAAATTGGACAATTCAAGTTCAACGGCAGTTCGTTCCTAATTGCAGTGGTTGGTGTATTCCATACTTCAAGCGATTGGATTTCACTCAAAACTCACCAAATGACTCCTCCCACCATATTATGATGTTGCCCAAGTTTTGGGCTCGATCCGAAATCAATAGGTGTTCCAAATTGGAATAATCAAGTTCAACGGCAGTTCGTTCCAAATTGGAGTGGTTAGTGTATTCCATAATTCAAGCGATTGGATTTCACTCAAAACTCACCAAATGACTCCTCCCACCATATTATTATGTGGACCAAGTTTTGGGCTCAATCCGAAATCAATAGGTGTTCCAAATTGGACAATTCAAGTTCAACGGCAGTTCGTTCCTAATTGGAGTGGTTGGTGTATTCCATACTTCTAGCGATTGGATTTCACTCAAAACTCACCAAATGACTCCTCCCACCATATTATGATGTTGCCCAAGTTTTGGGCTCGATCCGAAATCAATAGGTGTTCCAAATTGGACAATTCAAGTTCAACGGCAGTTCGTTCCTAATTGGAGTGGTTGGTGTATTCCTTACTTCTAGCAATTGGATTTCACTCAAAACTCACCAAATGACTCCTCCCACCATATTATGATGTTGCCCAAGTTTTGGGCTCGATCCGAAATCAATAGGTGTTCCAAATTGGACAATTCAAGTTCAACGGCAGTTCGTTCCTAGTTGGAGTGGTTGGTGTATTCCACACTTCTAACGATTGGATTTCACTCAAAACTAAAAAACTGACTCCTCCCACCATATTATGATATGGACCGGGTTTTGGGCTCAATCCGAAATCAATAGGTGTTCCAAATTGGACAATTAAAGTTCAACGGCAGTTCGTTCCTAATTGGAGTGGTAGGTGTATTCCATACTTCTAGGGATTGGATTTCACTCAAAACTCACCAAATGACTCCTCCCACCATATTATGATGGTGGCCAAGTTTTGGGCTCGATCCGAAATCAATAGGTGTTCCAAATTGGACAATTCAAGTTCAACGGCAGTTCGTGCCTAATTGGAGTGGTTGGTGTATTCCATACTTCTAGCGATTGCATTTCACTCTAAACTCACCAAATGACTCCTCCCGCCATATTATGATGTTGCCCAAGTTTTGAGCTCGATCCGAACTCAATAGGTGTGAGAAATTGGACAATTCAATTTCAACGGCATTTCTTTCCTAATTGGAGGGGTTGGTGTATTCCATACTTCTAGCGATTGGATTTCACTCAAAACCCACCAAGTGACTCCTCCCACCGTATTATGATGTTGCCCAAGTTTGGGGCTCGATCCGAAATCAATAGGTGTGAGAAATTGGACAATTCAAGTTGAACGGCAGTTCGTTCCTAATTGGAGTGGTAGGTGTATTCCATACTTCTAGCGATGGGATTTCACTCAAAACTCACCAATTGACTCCTCCCACCATATTATGATGTTGCAAAAAGTTTTGGGCTCGATCCGAAAGCAATAGATGTTCCAAATTGGACAATTCAAGTTCAACGGCAGTTCGTTCCTAATTGGAGTGGTTGGTGTATTCCATACTTCTAGCGATTGGATTTCACTCAAAACTCACCAAATGACTCCTCCCACCATGTTATGATGTTGCCCAAGTTTTGGGCTCGATCCGAAATCAATAGGTGTTCCAAATTGGACAATTCAACTTCAACGGCAGTTCGTTCCTAATTGGAGTGGTTGGTGTATTCCACACTTCTAGCGATTGGATTTCACTCAAAACTGACCAAATGACTCCTCCCACCATATTATGATGTTGCCCAAGTTTTGGGCTCGATCCGAAATCAATAGGTGTGAGAAATTGGACAATTCAAGTTCAACGGCAGTTCGTTCCTAATTGGAGTGGTTGGTGTATTCCATACTTCTAGCAATTGGATTTCACTCAAAACTCACCAAATGACTCCTTCCACCATATTATGACGTTGCCCAAGTTTTGGGCTCGATCCGAAATCAATAGGTGTGAGAAATTGGACAATTCAAGTTCAACGGCAGTTCGTTCCTAATTGGAGTGGTTGGTGTATTCCATAATTCTAGCGATTGGATTTCACTCAAAACTCACCAATTGATTCCTCCCACCATATTATGATGTTGCCCAAGTTTTGGGCTCGATCCGAAAGCAATTGGTGTTCCAAATTGGACAATTCAAGTTCAACGGCAGTTCGTTCCTAATTGCAGTGGTTGGTGTATTCCATACTTCTAGCGATTGGATTTCACTCAAAACCCACCAAGTGACTCCTCCCACCGTATTATGATGTTGCCCAAGTTTGGGGCTCGATCCGAAATCAATAGGTGTGAGAAATTGGACAATTCAAGTTGAACGGCAGTTCGTTCCTAATTGGAGTGGTAGGTGTATTCCATACTTCTAGCGATGGGATTTCACTCAAAACTCACCAATTGACTCCTCCCACCATATTATGATGTTGCAAAAAGTTTTGGGCTCGATCCGAAAGCAATAGATGTTCCAAATTGGACAATTCAAGTTCAACGGCAGTTCGTTCCTAATTGGAGTGGTTGGTGTATTCCATACTTCTAGCGATTGGATTTCACTCAAAACTCACCAAATGACTCCTCCCACCATGTTATGATGTTGCCCAAGTTTTGGGCTCGATCCGAAATCAATAGGTGTTCCAAATTGGACAATTCAACTTCAACGGCAGTTCGTTCCTAATTGGAGTGGTTGGTGTATTCCACACTTCTAGCGATTGGATTTCACTCAAAACTGACCAAATGACTCCTCCCACCATATTATGATGTTGCCCAAGTTTTGGGCTCGATCCGAAATCAATAGGTGTGAGAAATTGGACAATTCAAGTTCAACGGCAGTTCGTTCCTAATTGGAGTGGTTGGTGTATTCCATACTTCTAGCAATTGGATTTCACTCAAAACTCACCAAATGACTCCTTCCACCATATTATGACGTTGCCCAAGTTTTGGGCTCGATCCGAAATCAATAGGTGTGAGAAATTGGACAATTCAAGTTCAACGGCAGTTCGTTCCTAATTGGAGTGGTTGGTGTATTCCATAATTCTAGCGATTGGATTTCACTCAAAACTCACCAATTGATTCCTCCCACCATATTATGATGTTGCCCAAGTTTTGGGCTCGATCCGAAAGCAATTGGTGTTCCAAATTGGACAATTCAAGTTCAACGGCAGTTCGTTCCTAATTGCAGTGGTTGGTGTATTCCATACTTCAAGCGATTGGATTTCACTCAAAACTCACCAAATGACTCCTCCCACCATATTATGATGTTGCCCAAGTTTTGGGCTCGATCCGAAATCAATAGGTGTTCCAAATTGGAATAATCAAGTTCAACGGCAGTTCGTTCCAAATTGGAGTGGTTAGTGTATTCCATAATTCTAGCGATTGGATTTCACTCAAAACTCACCAAATGACTCCTCCCACCATATTATGATGTGGACCAAGTTTTGGGCTCAATCCGAAATCAATAGGTGTTCCAAATTGGACAATTCAAGTTCAACGGCAGTTCGTTCCTAATTGGAGTGGTTGGTGTATTCCATACTTCTAGCGATTGGATTTCACTCAAAACTCACCAAATGACTCCTCCCACCATATTATGATGTTGCCCAAGTTTTGGGCTCGATCCGAAATCAATAGGTGTTCCAAATTGGACAATTCAAGTTCAACGGCAGTTCGTTCCTAATTGGAGTGGTTGGTGTATTCCTTACTTCTAGCAATTGGATTTCACTCAAAACTCACCAAATGACTCCTCCCACCATATTATGATGTTGCCCAAGTTTTGGGCTCGATCCGAAATCAATAGGTGTTCCAAATTGGACAATTCAAGTTCAACGGCAGTTCGTTCCGAATTGGAGTGGTTGGTGTATTCCACACTTCTAGCGATTGGATTTCACTCAAAACTAAAAAACTGACTCCTCCCACCATATTATCATATGGACCGGGTTTTGGGCTCAATCCGAAATCAATAGGTGTTCCAAATTGGACAATTAAAGTTCAACGGCAGTTCGTTCCTAATTGGAGTGGTTGGTGTATTCTATACTTCTAGCGATTGGATCTCACTCAAAACACACCAAATGACTCCTCCCACCATATCATGATGTTGCCCTACTTTTGGGCTCGATCCGAAATCAATAGGTGTGAGAAATTGGACAATTCAAGTTCAACGGCAGTTCTTTCCTAATTGGAGTGGTTGGTGTATTCCATACTTCTGGCGATTGGATTTCTCTCAAAACTCACCAAATGACTCCTCCCACCATATTATGATGTTGCCCACGTTTTGGGCTCGATCCGAAATCAATAGGTGTTCCAAATTGGACAATTCAAGTTCAACGGCAGTTCGTTCCTAATTGGAGTGGTTGGTGAATTCCATACTTCTAGCGATTGGATTTCACTCAAAACTCACCAAATGACTCCTCCCACCATATTATGATGTTGTCCAAGTTTTGGGCTCGATCCGAAATCAATAGGTGTGAGAAATTGGTCATTTCAATTTGAACTGCAGTTCGTTCCTAATTGGAGTGGTTTTTGTATTCCTCACTTTTAGCGATTGGATTTCACTCAAAACTCACCAAACGACTCCTCCCACCATATTATGATGTTGCCCAAGTTTTGGGCTCGATCCGAAATCAATAGGTGTGAGAAATTGGACAATTCAAGTTCAACGGCAGTTCGTTCCAAATTGTAGTGGTTGGTGTATTCCATACTTCTAGCGATTGGATTTCACTCAAAACACACCAAACTACTCCTCCCAGCATATTATGATGTGGACCAAGTTTTGGGCTCAATCCGAAATCAATAGGTGTTCCAAATTGGACAATTCAAGTTCAACGGCAGTTCGTTCCTAATTGGAGTGGTTGGTGTATTCCATACTTCTAGCGATTGGATTTCACTCAAAACTCACCAAATGACTCCTCCCACCATATTATGATGTTGCCCAAGTTTTGGGCTCGATCCGAAATCAATAGGTGTTCCAAATTGGACAATTCAAGTTCAACGGCAGTTCGTTCCTAATTGGAGTGGTTGGTGTATTCCTTACTTCTAGCGATTGGATTTCACTCAAAACTCACCAAATGACTCCTCCCACCATATTATGATGTTGCCCAAGTTTTGGGCTCGATCCGAAATCAATAGGTGTTCCAAATTGGACAATTCATGTTCAACGGCAGTTCGTTCCTAATTGGAGTGGTTGGTGTATTCCATACTTCTAGCGATTGGATTTCACTCAAAACTAAAAAAATTACTCCTCCCACTATATTATGATGTGGACCAAGTTTTGGGCTCAATCCGAAATCAATAGGTGTTCCAAATTGGACAATTCAAGTTCAACGGCAGTTCGTTCCTAATTGGAGTGGTTGGTGTATTCCTTACTTCTAGCGATTGGATTTCACTCAAAACTAACCAAATGACTCCTCCCACCATATGATGATGTTGCCCAAGTTTTGGGCTCGATCCGAAATCAATAGGTGTTCCAAATTGGACAATTCAAGTTCAACGGCAGTTCGTTCCTAATTGGAGTGGTTGGTGTATTCCTTACTTCTAGCGATTGGATTTCACTCAAAACTAACCAAATGACTCCTCCCACCATATTATGATGTTGCCCAAGTTTTGGGCTGGATCCGAAATCAATAGGTGTGAGAATTTGGACAATTCAAGTTCAACGGCAGTTCGTTCCTAATTGGAGTGGTTGGTGTATTCCTTACTTCTAGCGATTGGATTTCACTCAAAACTCACCAAATGACTCCTCCCACCATATGATGATGTTGCCCAAGTTTTGGGCTCGATCCGAAATCAATAGGTGTTCCAAATTGGACAATTCAAGTTCAACGGCAGTTCGTTCCTAATTAGAGTGGTTGGTGTATTCCATACTTCTAGCGATTGGATTTCACTCAAAACTCACCAAATGACTACTCCCACCATATTATGATGTGGACCAAGTTTTGGGCTCAATCCGAAATCTATAGGTGTTCCAAATTGGACAATTCAAGTTCAACGGCAGTTCGTTCCTTGGAGTGGTTGGTGTATTCCATACTTCTAGCGATTGGATTTCACTCAAAACTCACCAAATGACTCCTCCCACCATATTATGGTGTTGCCCAAGTTTTGGGCTCGATCCGAAATCAATAGGTGTTCCAAGTTGGACAATTCAAGTTCAACGGCAGTTCGTTCCTAATTGGAGTAGTTGGTGTATTCTATACTTCTAGCGATTGGATTTCACTCAAAACACACCAAATGACTCCTCCCACCATATTATGATGTTGCCCTAGTTTTGGGCTAGATCCGAAATCAATAGGTGTGAGAAATTGGACAATTCAAGTTCAACGGCAGTTCTTTCCTAATTGGAGTGGTTGGTGTATTCCATACTTCTAGCGATTGGATTTCACTCAAAACTCACCAAATGACTCCTCCCACCATATTATGATGTGGACCAAGTTTTGGGCTCAATCCGAAATCAATAGGTGTTCCAAATTGGACAATTCAAGTTCAACGGCAGTTCGTTCCTAATTGGAGTGGTTGGTGTATTCCATACTTCTAGCGATTGGATTTCACTCAAAACTCACCAAATGACTCCTCCCACCAAATTATGATGTTGCCCAAGTTTTGGGCTCGATCCGAAATCAATAGGTGTTCCAAATTGGACAATTCAAGTTCAACGGCAGTTCGTTCCTAATTGGAGTGGTTGGTGTATTCCACACTTCTAGCGATTGGATTTCACACAAAACGCACCAAATGACTCCTCCCACCATATTATCATGTTGCCCAAGTTTTGGGCTCGATCCGAAATCAATAGGTGTGAGAAATTGGACAATTCAAGTTCAACGGCAGTTCGTTCCTAATTGGAGTGGTTGGTATATTCCATACTTCTAGTGATTGGATTTCACTCAAAACTCACCAAATGACTCCTCCCAACATCTTATGATGTTGCCCAAGTTTTGGGCTCGATCCGAAATCAATAGGTGTTCCAAATTGGACAAGTCAAGTTCAACGGCAGTTCGTTCCTAATTGGAGTGGTTGGTGTATTCCATACTTCTAGCGATTGGATTTCACTCAAAACTCACCAAATGACTCCTCCCACCATATTATGATGTTGCCCAAGTTTGGGGCTCGATCCGAAATCAATAGGTGTGAGAAATTGGACAATTCAAGTTCAACGGCAGTTCGTTCCTAATTGGAGTGGTTGGTGTATTCCATACTTCTAGCGATTGGATTTCACTCAAAACTCACCACATGACTCCTCCCACCATATTATGGTGTTGCCCAAGTTTTGGGCTCGATCCGAAATCAATAGGTGTTCCAAGTTGGACAATTCAAGTTCAACGGCAGTTCGTTCCTAATTGGAGTGGTTGGTGTATTCTATACTTCTAGCGATTGGATCTCACTCAAAACACACCAAATGAGTCCTCCCACCATATTATGATGTTGCCCTAGTTTTGGGCTCGATCCGAAATCAATAGGTGTGAGAAATTGGACAATTCAAGTTCAACGGCAGTTCTTTCCTAATTGGAGTGGTTGGTGAATTCCATACTTCTAGCGATTTGATTTCACTCAAAACTCACCAAATGACTCCTCCCACCATATTATGATGTTGCCCAAATTTTGGGCTCGATCCGAAATCAATAGGTGTGACAAATTGGTCAATTCAATTTGAACTGCAGTTCGTTCCTAATTGGAGTGGTTGGTGTATTCCACACTTTTAGCGATTGGATTTCACTCAAAACAAACCAAATGACTCCTCCCACCATATTATGATGTTGCCCAAGTTTTGGGCTCGATCCGAAATCAATAGGTGTGAGAAATTGGACAATTCAAGTTCAACGGCAGTTCGTTCCAAATTGGAGTGGTTGGTGTATTCCATACTTCTAGCGATTGGATTTCACTCAAAACACACCAAAAGACTCCTCCCACCATATTATGATGTGGACCAAGTTTTGGGCTCAATCCGAAATCAATAGGTGTTCCGAATTGGAAAATTCAAGTTCAACGGCAGTTCGTTCCTAATTGGAGTGGTTGGTGTATTCCATACTTCTAGCGATTGGATTTCACTCAAAACTCACCAAATGACTCCTCCCACCATATTATGATGTTGCCCAAGTTTTGGGCTCGATCCGAAATCAATAGGTGTTCCAAATTGGACAATTCAAGTTCAACGGCAGTTCGTTCCTAATTGGAGTGGTTGGTGTATTCCTTACTTCTAGCGTTTGGATTTCACTCAAAACTCACCGAATGACTCCTCCCACCATATTATGATGTTGCCCAAGTTTTGGGCTCGATCCGAAATCAATAGGTGTTCCAAATTGGACAATTCAAGTTCAACGGCAGTTAGTTCCTAATTGGAGTGGTTGGTGTATTCCATACTTCTAGCGATTGAATTTCACTCAAAACTAAAAAAATGACTCCTCCCACCATATTATGATGTGGACCAAGTTTTGGGCTCAATCCGAAATCAATAGGTGTTCCAAATTGGACAATTCAGGTTCAACGGCAGTTCGTTCCTAATTGGAGTGGTTGGTGTATTCCATACTTCTAGCGATTGGATTTCACTCAAAACTAAAAAAATGACTCCTCCCACCATATTATGATGTGGACCAAGTTTTGGGCTCAATCCGAAATCAATAGGTGTTCCAAATTGGACAATTCAAGTTCAACGGCAGTTCGTTCCTAATTGGAGTGGTTGGTGTATTCCATACTTCTAGCGATTGGATTTCACTCAAAACTCACCAAATGACTCCTCCCACCATATTATGATGTTGCCCAAGTTTTGGGCTCGATCCGAAATCAATAGTTGTGAGAAATTGGTGAATTCAATTTGAACTGCAGTTCGTTCCTAATTGGAGTGGTTGGTGTATTCCACACTTTTAGCGATTGGATTTCACTCAAAACAAACCAAATGACTCCTCCCACCATATTATGTTGTTGCCCAAGTTTTGGGCTCGATCCGAAATCAATAGGTGTGAGAAATTGGACAATTCAAGTTCAACGGCAGTTCGTTCCAAATTGGAGTGGTTGGTGTATTCCATACTTCTAGCGATTGGATTTCACTCAAAACACACCAAACGACTCCTCCCACCATATTATGATGTGGACCAAGTTTTGGGCTCAATCCGAAATCAATAGGTGTTCCAAATTGGACAATTCAGGTTCAACGGCAGTTCATTCCTAATTGGAGTGGTTGGTGTATTCCATACTTCTAGCGATTGGATTTCACTCAAAACTAAAAAAATGACTCCTCCCACCATATTATGATGTGGACCAAGTTTTGGGCTCAATCCGAAATCAATAGGTGTTCCAAATTGGACAATTCAAGTTCAACGGCAGTTCGTTCCTAATTGGAGTGGTTGGTGTATTCCATACTTCTAGCGATTGGATTTCACTCAAAACTCACCAAATGACTCCTCCCACCATATTATGATGTTGCCCAAGTTTTGGGCTCGATCCGAAATCAATAGTTGTGAGAAATTGGTGAATTCAATTTGAACTGCAGTTCGTTCCTAATTGGAGTGGTTGGTGTATTCCACACTTTTAGCGATTGGATTTCACTCAAAACAAACCAAATGACTCCTCCCACCATATTATGTTGTTGCCCAAGTTTTGGGCTCGATCCGAAATCAATAGGTGTGAGAAATTGGACAATTCAAGTTCAACGGCAGTTCGTTCCAAATTGGAGTGGTTGGTGTATTCCATACTTCTAGCGATTGGATTTCACTCAAAACACACCAAACGACTCCTCCCACCATATTATGATGTGGACCAAGTTTTGGGCTCAATCCGAAATCAATAGGTGTTCCGAATTGGACAATTCAAGTTCAACGGCAGTTCGTTCCTAATTGGAGTGGTTGGTGTATTCCATACTTCTAGCGATTGGATTTCACTCAAAACTCACCAAATGACTCCTCCCACCATATTATGATGTTGCCCAAGTTTTGGGCTCAATCCGAAATCAATAGGTGTTCCAAATTGGACAATTCAAGTTCAACGGCAGTTCGTTCCTAATTGGAGTGGTTGGTGTATTCCACACTTCTATCGATTGGATTTCACACAAAACGCACCAAATGACTCCTCCCACCATATTATCATGTTGCCCAAGTTTTGGGCTCGATCCGAAATCAATAGGTGTGAGAAATTGGACAATTCAAGTTCAACGGCAGTTCGTTCCTAATTGGAGTGGTTGGTATATTCCATACTTCTAGTGATTGGATTTCACTCAAAACTCACCAAATGACTCCTCCCAACATATTATGATGTTGCCCAAGTTTTGGGCTCGATCCGAAATCAATAGGTGTGAGAAATTGGACAATTCAAGTTCAACGGCAGTTCGTTCCAAATTGGAGTGGTTGGTGTATTCCATACTTCTAGCGATTGGATTTCACTCAAAACACACCAAACGACTCCTCCCACCATATTATGATGTGGACCAAGTTTTGGGCTCAATCCGAAATCAATAGGTGTTCCGAATTGGACAATTCAAGTTCAACGGCAGTTCGTTCCTAATTGGAGTGGTTGGTGTATTCCATACTTCTAGCGATTGGATTTCACTCAAAACTCACCAAATGACTCCTCCCACCATATTATGATGTTGCCCAAGTTTTGGGCTCGATCCGAAATCAATAGGTGTTCCAAATTGGACAATTCAAGTTCAACGGCAGTTCGTTCCTAATTGGAGTGGTTGGTGTATTCCACACTTCTAGCGATTGGATTTCACTCAAAACGCATCAAATGACTCCTCCCACCATATTATCATGTTGCCCAAGTTTTGGGCTCTATCCGAAATCAATAGGTGCGAGAAATTGGACAATTCAAGTTCAACGGCAGTTCGTTCCTAATTGGAGTGGTTGGTATATTCCATTCTTCTAGTGATTGGATTTCACTCAAAACTCACCAAATGACTCCTCCCAACATATTATGATGTTGCCCAAGTTTTGGGCTCGATCCGAAATCAATAGGTGTTCCAAATTGGACAAGTCAAGTTCAACGGCAGTTCGTTCCTAATTGGAGTGGTTGGTGTATTCCATACTACTAGCGATTGGATTTCACTCAAAACTCACCAAATGACTCCTCCCAACATATTATGATGTTGCCCAAGTTTTGGGCTCGATCCGAAATCAATAGGTGTTCCAAATTGGACAAGTCAAGTTCAACGGCAGTTCGTTCCTAATTGGAGTGGTTGGTGTATTCCATACTTCTAGCGATTGGATTTCACTCAAAACTCACCAAATGACTCCTCCCACCATATTATGATGTGGACCAAGTTTTGGGCTCAATCCGAAATCAATAGGTGTTCCAAATTGGACAATTCAAGTTCAACGGCAGTTCGTTCCTAATTGGAGTGGTTGGTGTATTCCACACTTCTATCGATTGGATTTCACACAAAACGCACCAAATGACTCCTCCCACCATATTATCATGTTGCCCAAGTTTTGGGCTCGATCCGAAATCAATAGGTGTGAGAAATTGGACAATTCAAGTTCAACGGCAGTTCGTTCCTAATTGGAGTGGTTGGTATATTCCATACTTCTAGTGATTGGATTTCACTCAAAACTCACCAAATGACTCCTCCCAACATATTATGATGTTGCCCAAGTTTTGGGCTCGATCCGAAATCAATAGGTGTTCCAAATTGGACAAGTCAAGTTCAACGGCAGTTCGTTCCTAATTGGAGTGGTTGGTGTATTCCATACTTCTAGCGATTGGATTTCACTCAAAACTCACCAAATGACTCCTCCCACGATATTATGATGTTGCCCAAGTTTGGGGCTCGATCCGAAATCAATAGGTGTGAGAAATTGGACAATTCAAGTTCAACGGCAGTTCGTTCCTAATTGGAGTGGTTGGTGTATTCCATACTTCTAGCGATTGGATTTCACTCAAAACTCACCACATGACTCCTCCCACCATATTATGGTGTTGCCCAAGTTTTGGGCTCGATCCGAAATCAATAGGTGTTCCAAGTTGGACAATTCAAGTTCAACGGCAGTTCGTTCCTAATTGGAGTGGTTGGTGTATTCTATACTTCTAGCGATTGGATCTCACTCAAAAAGCACCAAATGAGTCCTCCCACCATATTATGATGTTGCCCTAGTTTTGGGTTCGATCCGAAATCAATAGGTGTGAGAAATTGGACAATTCAAGTTCAACGGCAGTTCTTTCCTAATTGGAGTGGTTGGTGTATTCCATACTTCTGGCGATTGGATTTCTCTCAAAACTCACCAAATGACTCCTCCCACCATATTATGATGTTGCCCACGTTTTGGGCTCGATCCGAAATCAATAGGTGTTCCAAATTGGACAATTCAAGTTCAACGGCAGTTCGTTCCTAATTGGAGTGGTTGGTGAATTCCATACTTCTAGCGATTGGATTTCACTCAAAACTCACCAAATGACTCCTCCCACCATATTATGATGTTGCCCAAGTTTTGGGCTCGATCCGAAATCAATAGGTGTGACAAATTGGTCAATTCAATTTGAACTGCAGTTCGTTCCTAATTGGAGTGGTTGGTGTATTCCACACTTTTAGCGATTGGATTTCACTCAAAACAAACCAAATGACTCCTCCCACCATATTATGATGTTGCCCAAGTTTTGGGCTCGATCCGAAATCAATAGGTGTGAGAAATTGGACAATTCAAGTTCAACGGCAGTTCGTTCCAAATTGGAGTGGTTGGTGTATTCCATACTTCTAGCGATTGGATTTCACTCAAAACACACCAAACGACTCCTCCCACCATATTATGATGTGGACCAAGTTTTGGGCTCAATCCAAAATCAATAGGTGTTCCGAATTGGAAAATTCAAGTTCAACGGCAGTTCGTTCCTAATTGGAGTGGTTGGTGTATTCCATACTTCTAGCGATTGGATTTCACTCAAAACTCACCAAATGACTCCTCCCACCATATTATGATGTTGCCCAAGTTTTGGGCTCGATCCGAAATCAATAGGTGTTCCAAATTGGACAATTCAAGTTCAACGGCAGTTCGTTCCTAATTGGAGTGGTTGGTGTATTTCTTACTTCTAGCGATTGGATTTCACTCAAAACTCACCAAATGACTCCTCCCACCATATTATGATGTTGCCCAAGTTTTGGGCTCGATCCGAAATCAATAGGTGTTCCAAATTGGACAATTCAAGTTCAACGGCAGTTCGTTCCTAATTGGAGTGGTTGGTGTATTCCATACTTCTAGCGATTGGATTTCACTCAAAACTAAAAAAATGACTCCTCCCACCATATTATGATGTGGACCAAGTTTTGGGCTCAATCCGAAATCAATAGGTGTTCCAAATTGGACAATTCAGGTTCAACGGCAGTTCGTTCCTAATTGGAGTGGTTGGTGTATTCCATACTTCTAGCGATTGGATTTCACTCAAAACTAAAAAAATGACTCCTCCCACCATATTATGATGTGGACCAAGTTTTGGGCTCAATCCGAAATCAATAGGTGTTCCAAATTGGACAATTCAAGTTCAACGGCAGTTCGTTCCTAATTGGAGTGGTTGGTGTATTCCATACTTCTAGCGATTGGATTTCACTCAAAACTCACCAAATGACTCCTCCCACCATATTATGATGTTGCCCAAGTTTTGGGCTCGATCCGAAATCAATAGTTGTGAGAAATTGGTGAATTCAATTTGAACTGCAGTTCGTTCCTAATTGGAGTGGTTGGTGTATTCCACACTTTTAGCGATTGGATTTCACTCAAAACAAACCAAATGACTCCTCCCACCATATTATGTTGTTGCCCAAGTTTTGGGCTCGATCCGAAATCAATAGGTGTGAGAAATTGGACAATTCAGGTTCAACGGCAGTTCGTTCCAAATTGGAGTGGTTGGTGTATTCCATACTTCTAGCGATTGGATTTCACTCAAAACACACCAAACGACTCCTCCCACCATATTATGATGTGGACCAAGTTTTGGGCTCAATCCGAAATCAATAGGTGTTCCGAATTGGACAATTCAAGTTCAACGGCAGTTCGTTCCTAATTGGAGTGGTTGGTGTATTCCATACTTCTAGCGATTGGATTTCACTCAAAACTCACCAAATGACTCCTCCCACCATATTATGATGTTGCCCAAGTTTTGGGCTCGATCCGAAATCAATAGGTGTTCCAAATTGGACAATTCAAGTTCAACGGCAGTTCGTTCCTAATTGGAGTGGTTGGTGTATTCTATACTTCTAGCGATTGGATCTCACTCAAAACACACCAAATGAGTCCTCCCACCATATTATGATGTTGCCCTAGTTTTGGGCTCGATCCGAAATCAATAGGTGTGAGAAATTGGACAATTCAAGTTCAACGGCAGTTCGTTCCTAATTGGAGTGGTTGGTGTATTCCACACTTCTAGCGATTGGATTTCACTCAAAACGCACCAAATGACTCCTCCCACCAGATTATCATGTTGCCCAAGTTTTGGGCTCTATCCGAAATCAATAGGTGCGAGAAATTGGACAATTCAAGTTCAACGGCAGTTCGTTCCTAATTGGAGTGGTTGGTATATTCCATTCTTCTAGTGATTGGATTTCACTCAAAACTCACCAAATGACTCCTCCCAACATATTATGATGTTGCCCAAGTTTTGGGCTCGATCCGAAATCAATAGGTGTTCCAAATTGGACAAGTCAAGTTCAACGGCAGTTCGTTCCTAATTGGAGTGGTTGGTGTATTCCATACTACTAGCGATTGGATTTCACTCAAAACTCACCAAATGACTCCTCCCACCATATTATGATGTTGCCCAAGTTTGGGGCTCGATCCGAAATCAATAGGTGTGAGAAATTGGAAAATTCAAGTTCAACGGCAGTTCGTTCCTAATTGGAGTGGTTGGTGTCTTCCATACTTCTAGCGATTGGATTTCACTCAAAACTCACCAAATGACTCCTCCCACCATATTATGAGGTTGCCCAAGTTTTGGGCTCGATCCGAAATCAATAGGTGTGAGAAATTGGACAATTCAAGTTCAACGGCAGTTCGTTCCTAATTGGAGTGGTTGGTGTATTCCATACGTCTAGGGTTTGGATTTCACTCTAAACTCACCAAATGACTCCTCCCACCATATTATGATGTTGCCCAAGTTTTGGGCTCGATCCGAAATCAATAGGTGTTTCAAATTGGACAATTCAAGTTCAACGGCAGTTCGTTCCAAATAGGAGTGGTTGGTGTATTCCATACTTCTAGCGATTGGATTTCACTCAAAACTCACCAAATGACTCCTCCCACCAAATTATGACGTTGCCCAAGTTTTGGGCTCCATCCGAAATCAATAGGTGTGAGAAATTGGACAATTCAAGTTCAACGGCAGTTCGTTCCTAATTGGAGTGGTTGGTGTATTCCATACTTCTAGCGTTTGGATTTCACCCAAAACTCACCAAATGACTCCTTGTTGCGTAGATACCTGCTGCACCAAAATGGATTAAACTGCATCCTCAACTTGTGATACTCGCAAGTGCACGAGCCGTTCGGTAGTATAGCGTATGTAAGTGCGAGGTCGATCCCACGAGGATTGGTGATTGAATGATCCAATTTAGTTTCCCTACACAAAATAGAAACAAAAACAAAGAACATAAAACAAGGAAGAAAGAAATAAGTAACTCAAGCAAATAAGTTCCCAAGTTCAATTTAGATTAATGGATTGATTCTAGCTAAAGTATGATTAAGCCATGGTGTGTGGTCATAACCTTGTGTTCCTAATTCCCTAATTTGATCATTTGTTGTCTAACCTAAAACTAAGCATTAGGAACCCATTAAGCATAGAAGAACATTTTAAACAACCAAGTATGTATCTAATCCCTGTTGTCGAATGTCCATACATACTCTTCCTATTCATAGTTCAATTCGAATTAAAGCATGGTGTATACTCTTAATTCAAACCAAGATAGCTAACATGCAAGCCTAAATGGTGATCAATCATTCAAACTAGCATATTAACTTATAAGCATAATGAATAAGAACAAAAACCATAATTGAAACTTGGAAACTAATTCAACTTGAAAACTTAAGAAAAGAATTTACATAACAAAGAAAAATAAATTACAACTAAGAAAACATTAAAGAAAGCTAGAATTGAGAACTAGAAAGCAAAACTAAGAGAATTTGAGGGAGAGAAGGGAAGGGAGCTCTAGAGAAGTGTTTGAGAGCTCCCCCCCTTGGGGTGTGTTTACAAGCTTAGAGAACTTCCCTATTTATAGGCCTAGGGGAAGTGAAAATCTGAATTCAATATGGCTAATGCATACAACACTTGTTTTATAAAATCTGAAATGGTTGATGCACTTGTATTAGAAAATCTTGAATTGGTTGATGCACTTCACCAATAGATCCCACCAGCAGCCCTAGCTCATCTTCATGTCACCATGACCAAGCTTCCAACCAGAAATGATAGCTCATACCTAGCTCACCATGACCAAGCATCCAACCAGCACATGCTGAGGTCAGCATGACCAGCAACTTCAAAAGCTTACAACTTGGGCTTCTCTTAATCAAATTAGGACTTTAAGCAGTCGAAATTGAAGTTCCGAATGTCTTCTTTCCAGCCATATGTTATTTGGGCCAATCCAAGGTCGGAGGAAGAAGTTAAGGCCGAAACAAATTGCTAACTCATTTTCCGCGCTGATAAGATCCATCCTGAGCATGGTTCTGTGTTTGCTAGGTAACGGACTCCAGATTTATCCAATGGGGCTGAATTTTGGATATGTTATAGTACACACCAATTGGCACAACGTTCATGAAGAATGTGGCCTCATTCGAGCTATGTAGGTTATTGAAACAAAGCTTGCAATATGACCTACGGAACTGGACTGGCAGGGGGCTGTAGCCAAAATGAGTTTGTCTTTAAGCTCTTCATCCATTCATCCAAATTAGGCCTTAACATGCTTGAATTGCATGAATTATGCTCTCTAAAGCCATCATTATTACCTAAAGCTCAATGAACTGAAAGATAAACACAAAAAGGATTAAAAGCACAAGTTTAACTCAAAAACATAACCAAATCATAAGCTAGAAGGGTACAAAATGATATACAATTATGAACCGATCAAATACCCCCAAACCTAGATTTTGCTAGTCCTCAAGCAAAACAAAAGAAAAAATAAAATAAAATAAAATAAAAATAAAATAAAATAAAAACAAAACAAGAAGTTAACTAGACCACTTTCGTAGGTAACTCGATTGCATTGAGCGTATGCAACAAGCCTTTAAACCTCTAGGCATCCCTAGTAGGAGGAGTTGTGTCTCCTGAGGATTTAACAGATACGATACCCACAAACGTTTTACTGACTCTGTAAAACAAAGTAATTAGAAAACTTAAAAGATTTGTTAGTTCTTAAGAAAAACAAAAAAAACAAAAAAAACAAAAACGTTAACCTTCCAACCGGACAAAAATGTTAAACTTCATAGACATGGCTCAACAAGGAACAAAACAAGCACTAAGGAAGTTCTAAACATTATTCAAGTGCTACCACAATCTCACAAAAATCATGCTCAAGGTGTGTGTGTGAAATAGCCATGAAGATACAACTCATGCTTCTCAAACAACGATATGAATTCCTGCAAGAATGAACACAAGTTTGCCAAGCTAAACCAAAATCAATAGGACTTTACTCATGGATGTAATGTAATGGTTAGAAAAGGAATGGATATTGGAACACAAAGTCTAAGGAACAAAGTAGAGCATATCATGTAAACAAGATCATTGACATTTGAAATGTAAGGCACATAAATTGAAAAGCTCACAATACCAGATTTTGCAATTGAATCACTTCACAATTTGATTTTGACATTTACACACTTTGTATAATATTTGGCCCAATTTTGCGGCTCTTTACCCTAGATCACCTTTATTTCTCCTTATATCACCCTAGGGTCGTGACTACATTGGCCACACTTCTTTTCTCTTTTTATTTTCAATTTTTTTTTTATAGCTCATTTATTGCCTTGAATACAATCTGAAATACAATCATACTCTACATGTTCCCTAGATGGTAGGATGTTTAATGGATGATAAGGTGATAGAAAGAAATTGCTAAGTGTTTGAGCACAAAGGGGTTTACAATGGAATATGTATTGTATAGGTTGATGGAGGAAAAAAAAAAAAAAAAGAGGCATAACAAAGATGGCCTAAATCATATCTTAGTTATAACTTAACATTCCAGTGAATCACACAAGCAAAAATGCATACAATTGGGTAAGACATGCAAGAGGTGTATAATCATGGCTAAAGTGCATAGAAAGCTCAAGAATAATTATGTGAGACTTAGCTAGCAAAAGAATAAGATTCAGACCTAACACAATGCTTATCAAATTCCTAAGAGCGATATTAGAAGTTAGACTCATGATTTATCATTGGTGTGGGAAGGAAAACTGAAAATGACTCAAAGAAAAGAAACAGAAAGAAAAACGTGAGGTTTCAAATTGCTGTTTTGCTCAATTTCAACATATAATCTGTTTTGACATGTAACTTTCAAACCACTTGGTCAAATTTAACGTTCTTTATGTCGTTGGATTCAGCATGAAAAAATGAAGAACACAAAGTGGACCAAACTTTCAAAACAGTAGCAGAAAAAAAAAATTGTAGCAATGAAGAAGCCTACGTTTTCAGACACAAACACAAAAGCTAAAAACTTTCCAACACCCCCAAACTTAAATGAAGCATTGTCCTCAATGTTAAAGCAAAGTAAAGATGATTGAGAACATGTAAATGATAAGGGGAAAAGTTAAAAAGAAGGTTTAGAAAGAAAAAAAAAATGAATATATAAGCAACTCACGGATGACCAGTTAAGGGCCTCAGAAAACACAGCCAGGGGATCCGGGAAGATTGGAGGGGTCACAATGGTCCCGCTTAAAACCCAAACTTCTTAGACACCGAAGGTGTCGCCTAAAGAACTCCTAGACACTGTATTGACGGAAGTGCTCACTGGAGTTACCATAAGTCAGCTCATAAAAAAAAATCTTTTTAAATTTTTAAATTTTTTATTTTTTTAAATTTTTATAAAAAAAGAAACATAAATTTAAAATAATAACAAGTAAAGAGAAAGGATTGAAATGCTCCCCCTTGAAGCGATTAGGTCGAGCGTGATGCATTTGGAGGTCGCGACTTCTCCCACTACTCCACACTTCCTATCTTTGAAGTTGCCATCTCTCTCCATTTTTATTAAGCTATCATATTATGAAGTTGCCATCTCTCTCCATTTTTATTAATCAATAGGTGTTCCAAATTCGACAATTCAAGTTCAACGGCAGTTCGTTCCTAATTGGAGTGGTTGGTGTATTCCATACTTCTAGCGATTGGATTTCACTCAAAACTCACCAAATGACTCCTCCCACCATATTATGATTTTGCCCAAGTTTGGGGCTCGATCCGAAATCAATAGGTTTGAGAAATTGGACAATTCAAGTTCAACGGCATATCGTTCCTAATTGGAGTGCTTGGTGTATTCCATACTTCTAGCGATTGGATTTCACTCAAAACTCACCAAATGACTCCTCCCACCAGGTTATGATATTGCCCAAGTTTTGGGCTCGATCCGAAATCAATAGGTGTGAGAAATTGGACAATTCAAGTTCAACGGCATATCGTTCCTAATTGGAGCGGTTGGTGTATTCCATACTTCTAGCGATTGGATTTCACTCAAAACTCACCAAATGACTCCTCCCACCATATTAAGATGTTGGCCACGTTTTCTGATCGATCCGAAATGATTTGGTGTTCAAAATTGGACAATTCAAGTTCAACGGCAGTTCGTTCCTAATTGGAGTGGTTGGTGTATTCCATACTTCTAGCGATTGGATTTCACTCAAAACTCACCAAATGACTCCTCCCACCATATTATGATGTTGCCCAAGTTTGGGGCTCGATCCGAAATCAATAGTTTTGAGAAATTGGACAATTCAAGTTCAATGGCATATCGTTCCTAATTGGAGTGGTTGGTGTATTCCATACTTCAAGCGATTGGATTTCACTCAAAACTCACCAAATGACTCCTCCCACCACGTTATGATATTGCCCAAGTTTTGGGCTCGATCCGAAATCAATAGGTGTGAGAAATTGGACAATTCAAGTTCAACGGCATATCGTTCCTAATTGGAGCGGTTGGTGTATTCCATACTTCTAGCGATTGGATTTCACTCAAAACTCACCAAATGACTCCTCCCACCATATTATGATGTTGGCCAAGTTTTCGGATCGATCCAAAATGATTT
Source organism: Prunus avium (assembly GCF_965620075.1). Lineage (NCBI taxonomy): Eukaryota > Viridiplantae > Streptophyta > Magnoliopsida > Rosales > Rosaceae > Prunus > Prunus avium. The sequence goes on from NC_142290.1 coordinate 13,663,921, forward strand.
GGGGTTCAAAATTGGACAATTCAAGTTCAACGGCAGTTCGTTCCTAATTGGAGTGGTTGGTGTATTCCATACTTCTAGCGATTGGATTTCACTCAAAACTCACCAAATGACTCCTCCCACCATATTATGATGTCGCCCAAATTTTGGGCTCGTTCCGAAATCAATAGGTGTGAGAAATTGGACAATTCAAGTGCATTGGCAGTTCGTTCGTAATTGGAGTGGTTGGTGTATTCCATACTTCTAGCGATTGGATTTCACTCAAAACTCACCAAATGACTCCTCCCACCATGTTATGATATTGCCCAAGTTTTGGGCTCGATCCGAAATCAATAGGTGTGAGAAATTGGACAATTCACGTTCAACGGCAGTTCGTTCCTAATTGGAGTGGTTGCTGTATTCCATAATTCTAGCGATTGGATTTCACTCAAAACTCACCAAATGACTCCTCCCACCATATTATGATGTTGCCCAAGTTTGGGGCTCGATCCGAAATCAATAGGTTTGAGAAATTGGACAATTCAAGTTCAACGGCATATCGTTCCTAATTGGAGTGGTTGGTGTATTCCATACTTCTAGCGATTGGATTTCACTCAAAACTCACCAAATGACTCCTCCCACCACGTTATGATATTTCCCAAGTTTTGGGCTCGATCCGAAATCAATAGGTGTGAGAAATTGGACAATTCAAGTTCAACGGCATATCGTTCCTAATTGGAGCGGTTGGTGTATTCCATACTTCTAGCAATTGGATTTCACTCAAAACTCACCAAATGACTCCTCCCACCATATTATGATGTTGGCCAAGTTTTCGGATCAATCCAAAATGATTTGGTGTTCAAAATTGGACAATTCAAGTTCAACGGCAGTTCGTTCCTAATTGGAGTGGTTGGTGTATTCCATACTTCTATCGATTGGATTTCACTCAAAACTCACCAAATGACTCCTCCCACCGTATTATGATGTTGCCCAAATTTTGGGCTCGATCCGAAATCCATAGGTGTGAGAAATTCGACAATTCAAGTGCATTGGCAGTTCGTTCGTTGTTGGAGTGGGTGGTGTATTCCATACTTCTAGCGATTGGATTTCACTCAAAACTCACCAAATGACTCCTCCCCCCATATTATGTTGTTGCCCAAGTTTGGGGATCGATGCGAAATCAATAGGTGTGAGAAATTGGACAATTCAAGTAAAACGGCAGTTCGTTCCTAATTGGTGTGGTTGGTGTATTCCATACTTCTAGCGATTGGATTTCACTCAAAAGTCACCAAATGACGCCTCCCACCATATTATGATGTTGCCCAAGTTTTGGGCTCGATCCGAAATCAATAGGTGTTACAAATTGGACAATTCAAGTTCAACGGCAGTTCGTTCCTAATTGGAGTGGTTGGTGTATTCCATACTTCTAGCGATCGGATTTCACTCAAAACTCACCAAATGACTCCTCCCACCAAATTATGACGTTGCCCAAGTTTTGGGGCTCGATCCAAAATCAATAGGTGTGAGAAATTGGACAATTCAAGTTCAACGGCATATCGTTCCTAATTGGAGCGGTTGGTGTATTCCATACTTCTAGCGATTGGATTTCACTCAAAACTCACCAAATGACTCCTCCCACCATATTATGATGTTGGCCACGTTTTGGGCTCGATCCGAAATGATTTGGTGTTCAAAATTGGACAATTCAAGTTCAACGGCAGTTCGTTCCTAATTGGAGTGGTTGGTGTATTCCATACTTCTAGCGATTGGATTTCACTCAAAAGTCACCAAATGACTCCTCCCACCATATTATGATGTTGCCCAAGTTTGGGGCTCGATCCGAAATCAATAGGTTTGAGAAATTGGACAATTCAAGTTCAACGGCATATCGTTCCTAATTGGAGCGGTTGGTGTATTCCATACTTCTAGCGATTGGATTTCACTCAAAACTCACCAAATGACTCCTCCCACCATATTATGATGTTGGCCAAGTTTTCGGATCGATCCAAAATGATTTGGGGTTCAAAATTGGACAATTCAAGTTCAACGGCAGTTCGTTCCTAATTGGAGTGGTTGGTATATTCCATACTTCTAGCGATTGGATTTCACTCAAAACTCACCAAATGACTCCTCCCACCATATTATGATGTTGCCCAAATTTTGGGCTCGATCCGAAATCAATAGGTGTGAGAAATTGGACAATTCAAGTGCATTGGCAGTTCGTTCGTAATTGGAGTGGTTGGTGTATTCCATACTTCTAGCGATTGGATTTCACTCAAAACTCACCAAATGACTCCTCCCACCATGTTATGATATTGCCCAAGTTTTGGGCTCGATCCGAAATCAATAGGTGTGAGAAATTGGACAATTCACGTTCAACGGCAGTTCGTTCCTAATTGGAGTGGTTGCTGTATTCCATAATTCTAGCGATTGGATTTCACTCAAAACTCACCAAATGACTCCTCCCACCATATTATGATGTTGCCCAAGTTTGGGGCTCGATCCGAAATCAATAGGTTTGAGAAATTGGACAATTCAAGTTCAACGGCATATCGTTCCTAATTGGAGTGGTTGGTGTATTCCATACTTCTAGCGATTGGATTTCACTCAAAACTCACCAAATGACTCCTCCCACCACGTTATGATATTTCCCAAGTTTTGGGCTGGATCCGAAATCAATAGGTGTGAGAAATTGGACAATTCAAGTTCAACGGCATATCGTTCCTAATTGGAGCGGTTGGTGTATTCCATACTTCTAGCAATTGGATTTCACTCAAAACTCACCAAATGACTCCTCCCACCATATTATGATGTTGGCCAAGTTTTCGGATCAATCCAAAATGATTTGGTGTTCAAAATTGGACAATTCAAGTTCAACGGCAGTTCGTTCCTAATTGGAGTGGTTGGTGTATTCCATACTTCTATCGATTGGATTTCACTCAAAACTCACCAAATGACTCCTCCCACCGTATTATGATGTTGCCCAAATTTTGGGCTCGATCCGAAATCCATAGGTGTGAGAAATTGGACAATTCAAGTGCATTGGCAGTTCGTTCGTTGTTGGAGTGGTTGGTGTATTCCATACTTCTAGCGATTGGATTTCACTCAAAACTCACCAAATGACTCCTCCCCCCATATTATGTTGTTGCTCAAGTTTGGGGCTCGATGCGAAATCAATAGGTGTGAGAAATTGGACAATTCAAGTAAAACGGCAGTTCGTTCCTAATTGGTGTGGTTGGTGTATTCCATACTTCTAGCGATTGGATTTCACTCAAAAGTCACCAAATGACGCCTCCCACCATATTATGATGTTGCCCAAGTTTTGGGCTCGATCCGAAATCAATAGGTGTTACAAATTGGACAATTCAAGTTCAACGGCAGTTCGTTCCTAATTGGAGTGGTTGGTGTATTCCATACTTCTAGCGATCGGATTTCACTCAAAACTCACCAAATGACTCCTCCCACCAAATTATGACGTTGCCCAAGTTTTGGGGCTCGATCCAAAATCAATAGGTGTGAGAAATTGGACAATTCAAGTTCAACGGCATATCGTTCCTAATTGGAGCGGTTGGTGTATTCCATACTTCTAGCGATTGGATTTCACTCAAAACTCACCAAATGACTCCTCCCACCATATTATGATGTTGGCCACGTTTTGGGCTCGATCCGAAATGATTTGGTGTTCAAAATTGGACAATTCAAGTTCAACGGCAGTTCGTTCCTAATTGCAGTGGTTGGTGTATTCCATACTTCTAGCGATTGGATTTCACTCAAAAGTCACCAAATGACTCCTCCCACCATATTATGATGTTGCCCAAGTTTGGGGCTCGATCCGAAATCAATAGGTTTGAGAAATTGGACAATTCAAGTTCAACGGCATATCGTTCCTAATTGGAGTGGTTGGTGTATTCCATACTTCTAGCGATTGGATTTCACTCAAAACTCACCAAATGACTCCTCCCACCATGTTATGATATTGCCCAAGTTTTGGGCTCGATCCGAAATCAATATGTGTGAGAAATTGGACAATTCAAGTTCAACGGCAGTTCGTTCCTAATTGGAGTGGTTGCTGTATTCCACAATTCTAGCGATTGGATTTCACTCAAAACTCACCAAATGACTCCTCCCACCATATTATGATGTTGCCCAAGTTTGGGGCTTGATCCGAAATCAATAGGTTTGAGAAATTGGACAATTCAAGTTCAACGGCATATCGTTCCTAATTGGAGTGGTTGGTGTATTCCATACTTCTAGCGATTGGATTTCACTCAAAACTCACCAAATGACTCCTCCCACCATATTATGATGTTGCCCAAGTTTGGGGCTCGATCCGAAATCAATAGGTTTGAGAAATTGGACAATTCAAGTTCAACGGCATATCGTTCCTAATTGGAGTGGTTGGTGTATTCCGTACTTCTATCGATTGGATTTCGCTTAAAACACACCAATTGACTCCTCCCACCATGTTATGATATTGCCCAAGTTTTGGGCTCCATCCGAAATCAATAGGTGTTCCAAATTGGACAATTCAAGTTCAACGGCAGTTCGTTCCTAATGGGAGTGGTTGGTGTATTCCATACTTCTAGCGATTGGATTTCACTCAAAACACACCGAATGACTCCTCCCACCATATTATGATGTTGCCCAAGTTTTGGGCTCGATCCGAAATCAATAAGTGTGAGAAATTGGACAATTGAATTTCAACGGCCGTTCGTTCCTAATTGGAATGGTTGGTGTATTCCATACTTCTAGCAATTGGATTTCACTCAAAACTCACCAAATGACTCCTCCCACCATATTATGATGCTGGCCAAGTTTTCGGATCGATCCAAAATGATTTGGTGTTCAAAATTGGACAATTCAAGTTCAACGGCAGTTCGATCCTAATTGGAGTGGTTGCTGTATTCCATAATTCTAGCGATTGGATTTCTCTCAAAACTCACCAAATGACTCCTCCCACCATATTATGATGTTGCCCAAGTTTGGGGCTCGATCCGAAATCAATAGGTTTGAGAAATTGGACAATTCAAGTTCAACGGCATATCGTTCCTAATTGGAGTGGTTGGTGTATTCCATACTTCTAGCGATTGGATTTCACTCAAAACTCACCAAATGACTCCTGCCACCATATTATGATGTAGCCCATGTTTTGGGCTCGTTCCGAAATCAATAGGTGTGAGAAATTGGACAATTCAAGTTCAACGGCAGTTCGTTCCCAATTGGAGTGGTTGGTGTCTTCCATACTTCTAGCGATTGGATTTCACTCAAAACTAACCAAATGACTCCTCCCACCATATTATGATGTTGCCCAAGTTTTGGGCTCCATCCGAAATCAATAGGTTTGAGAAATTGGACAATTCAAGTTCAACGGCATTTCGTTCCTAATTGGAGTGGTTGGTGTATTCCATACTTCTAGCGATTGGATTTCGCTTAAAACACACCAATTGACTCCTCCCACCATGTTATGGTATTGCCCAAGTTTTGGGCTCCATCCGAAATCAATAGGTGTTCCAAATTGGACAATTCAAGTTCAACGGCCGTTCGTTCCTAATTGGAGTGGTTGGTGTATTCCATACTTCTAGCGATCGGATTTCACTCAAAACTCACCAAATGACTCCTCCCACCAAATTATGACGTTGCCCAAGTTTTGGGCTCCATCCGAAATCAATAGGTGTGAGAAATTGGACAATTCAAGTTCAACGGCAGTTCGTTCCTAATTGGAGTGGTTGGTGTATTCCATACTTCTAGCGATTGGATTTCACTCAAAACTCACCAAATGACTCCTCCCACCATATTATGATGTTGCCCAAGTTTGGGGCTCGATCCGAAATCAATAGGTTTGAGAAATTGGACAATTCAAGTTCAACGGCATATCGTTCCTAATTGGAGTGGTTGGTGTATTCCATACTTCTAGCGATTGGATTTCACTCAAAACTCACCAAATGACTCTTCCCACCATGTTATGATATTGCCCAAGTTTTGGGCTCGATCCGAAATCAATAGGTGTTCCAAATTGGACAATTCAAGTTCAACGGCAGTTCGTTCCTAATTGGTGTGGTTGGTGTATTCCATACTTCTAGCGTTTGGATTTCACTCAAAACTCACCAAATGACTCCTCCCACCATATTATGATGTTGCCCAAGTTTGGGGCTCGATTCGAAATCAATAGGTGTGAGAAATTGGACTATTCAAGTTCAACGGCAGTTCGTTCCTAATTGGAGTGGTTGCTGTATTCCATAATTCTAGCGATTGGATTTCACTCAAAACTCACCAAATGACTCCTCCCACCATGTTATGATATTGCCCAAGTTTTGGGCTCGATCCGAAATCAATATGTGTGAGAAATTGGACAATTCAAGTTCAACGGCAGTTCGTTCCTAATTGGAGTGGTTGCTGTATTCCACAATTCTAGCGATTGGATTTCACTCAAAACTCACCAAATGACTCCTCCCACCATATTATGATGTTGCCCAAGTTTGGGGCTTGATCCGAAATCAATAGGTTTGAGAAATTGGACAATTCAAGTTCAACGGCATATCGTTCCTAATTGGAGTGGTTGGTGTATTCCATACTTCTAGCGATTGGATTTCACTCAAAACTCACCAAATGACTCCTCCCACCATATTATGATGTTGCCCAAGTTTGGGGCTCGATCCGAAATCAATAGGTTTGAGAAATTGGACAATTCAAGTTCAACGGCATATCGTTCCTAATTGGAGTGGTTGGTGTATTCCGTACTTCTATCGATTGGATTTCGCTTAAAACACACCAATTGACTCCTCCCACCATGTTATGATATTGCCCAAGTTTTGGGCTCCATCCGAAATCAATAGGTGTTCCAAATTGGACAATTCAAGTTCAACGGCAGTTCGTTCCTAATGGGAGTGGTTGGTGTATTCCATACTTCTAGCGATTGGATTTCACTCAAAACACACCGAATGACTCCTCCCACCATATTATGATGTTGCCCAAGTTTTGGGCTCGATCCGAAATCAATAAGTGTGAGAAATTGGACAATTGAATTTCAACGGCCGTTCGTTCCTAATTGGAATGGTTGGTGTATTCCATACTTCTAGCAATTGGATTTCACTCAAAACTCACCAAATGACTCCTCCCACCATATTATGATGCTGGCCAAGTTTTCGGATCGATCCAAAATGATTTGGTGTTCAAAATTGGACAATTCAAGTTCAACGGCAGTTCGATCCTAATTGGAGTGGTTGCTGTATTCCATAATTCTAGCGATTGGATTTCTCTCAAAACTCACCAAATGACTCCTCCCACCATATTATGATGTTGCCCAAGTTTGGGGCTCGATCCGAAATCAATAGGTTTGAGAAATTGGACAATTCAAGTTCAACGGCATATCGTTCCTAATTGGAGTGGTTGGTGTATTCCATACTTCTAGCGATTGGATTTCACTCAAAACTCACCAAATGACTCCTGCCACCATATTATGATGTAGCCCATGTTTTGGGCTCGTTCCGAAATCAATAGGTGTGAGAAATTGGACAATTCAAGTTCAACGGCAGTTCGTTCCCAATTGGAGTGGTTGGTGTCTTCCATACTTCTAGCGATTGGATTTCACTCAAAACTAACCAAATGACTCCTCCCACCATATTATGATGTTGTCCAAGTTTTGGGCTCCATCCGAAATCAATAGGTTTGAGAAATTGGACAATTCAAGTTCAACGGCATTTCGTTCCTAATTGGAGTGGTTGGTGTATTCCATACTTCTAGCGATTGGATTTCGCTTAAAACACACCAATTGACTCCTCCCACCATGTTATGGTATTGCCCAAGTTTTGGGCTCCATCCGAAATCAATAGGTGTTCCAAATTGGACAATTCAAGTTCAACGGCCGTTCGTTCCTAATTGGAGTGGTTGGTGTATTCCATACTTCTAGCGATCGGATTTCACTCAAAACTCACCAAATGACTCCTCCCACCAAATTATGACGTTGCCCAAGTTTTGGGCTCCATCCGAAATCAATAGGTGTGAGAAATTGGACAATTCAAGTTCAACGGCAGTTCGTTCCTAATTGGAGTGGTTGGTGTATTCCATACTTCTAGCGATTGGATTTCACTCAAAACTCACCAAATGACTCCTCCCACCATATTATGATGTTGCCCAAGTTTGGGGCTCGATCCGAAATCAATAGGTTTGAGAAATTGGACAATTCAAGTTCAACGGCATATCGTTCCTAATTGGAGTGGTTGGTGTATTCCATACTTCTAGCGATTGGATTTCACTCAAAACTCACCAAATGACTCTTCCCACCATGTTATGATATTGCCCAAGTTTTGGGCTCGATCCGAAATCAATAGGTGTTCCAAATTGGACAATTCAAGTTCAACGGCAGTTCGTTCCTAATTGGTGTGGTTGGTGTATTCCATACTTCTAGCGTTTGGATTTCACTCAAAACTCACCAAATGACTCCTCCCACCATATTATGATGTTGCCCAAGTTTGGGGCTCGATTCGAAATCAATAGGTGTGAGAAATTGGACTATTCAAGTTCAACGGCAGTTCGTTCCTAATTGGAGTGGTTGCTGTATTCCATAATTCTAGCGATTGGATTTCACTCAAAACTCACCAAATGACTCCTCCCACCATATTATAATGTTGCCCAAGTTTGGGGCTCGATTCGAAATCAATAGGTGTGAGAATTGGACAATTCAAGTTCAACGGCAGTTCGTTCCTAATTGGAGTGGTTGGTGTATTCCATACTTCTAGCGATTGGATTTCACTCAAAACTCACCAAAGGACTCCTCCCACCATATTATGATGTTGCCCAAGTTTTGGGCTCGATTCGAAATCAATAGGTGTTCCAAATTGGACAATTCAAGTTCAACGGCAGTTCGTTCCTAATTGGAGTGGTTGGTGTATTCCATACTTCTAGCGATCGGATTTCACTCAAAACTCACCAAATGACTCCTCCCACCAAATTATAACGTTGCCCAAGTTTTGGGGCTCGATCCGAAATCAATAGGTGTGAGAAATTGGAAAATTCAAGTTCAACGGCATATCGTTCCTAATTGGAGCGGTTGGTGTATTCCATACTTCTAGCGATTGGATTTCACTCAAAACTCACCAAATGACTCCTCCCACCATATTATGATGTTGGCCAAGTTTTGGGCTCGATCCGAAATGATTTGGTGTTCAAAATTGGAAAATTCAAGTTCAACGGCAGTTCGTTCCTAATTGGTGTGGTTGGTGTATTCCATACTTCTAGCGATTGGATTTCACTCAAAACTCACCAAATGACTCCTCCCACCATATTATGATGTTGCCTATGTTTTGGGCTCGATCCGAAATCAATAGGTGGGAGAAATTGGACAATTCAAGTTCAACGGCAGTTCGTTCCTAATTGGAGTGGTTGGTGTATTCCATACTTCTAGCGATTGGATTTCACTCAAAACTGACCAAATGAGTGATCGCTTCATAATTGTATATCATTTTGTACCCTTATAGCTTATGATTTGGTTATGTTTTTGAGTTAAACTTGTGCTTTGAATCCTTTTTGTGTTTATCTTTCAGTTCATTGAGCTTTAGGTAATAATGATGGCTTTAGAGAGCATAATTCATGCAATTCAAGCATGTTAAGTCCTAATTTGGATGAATGGATGAAGAGCTTAAAGACAAACTCATTTTGGCTACAGCCCCCTGCCAGTCCAGTTCCGTAGGTCATATTGCAAGCTTTGTTTCAACAACCTACATAGCTCGAATGAGGCCACATTCTTCATGAAAGTTGTGCCAAATGGTGTGTACTATAACATATCCAAAATTCAACCCCATTGGATAAATATGGAGTCCGTTACCTAGCAAACACAGAACCATGCTCAGGATGGATCTTATCAGCCTGGAAAATGAGTTAGCAATTTGTTTCGGCCTTAACTTCTTCCTCCGACCTTGGATTGGCTCAAATAACATATGGCTGGAAAGAAGACATTCTGAAATTCAATTTCGAGTGCTTAAAGTCCTAATTTGATTAAGAGAAGCCCAAGGTGTAAGCCTTTGAAGTTGCTGGTCATGCTGACCTCAGCATGTGCTGGTTGGATGCTTGGTCATGGTGAGCTAGGTATGAGCTATCATTTCTGGTTGGAAGCTTGGTCATGGTGACATGAAGATGAGCTAGGGCTGCTGGTGGGATCTATTGGTGAAGTGCATCAACCAATTCAAGATTTTCTAATACAAGTGCATCACCCAATTTAGATTTTCTAATACAAGTGCATCAACCATTTCAGATTTTATAAAACAAGTGTTGTATGCATTAGCCATATTGAATTCAGATTTTCACTTCCCCTAGGCCTATAAATAGGGAAGTTCTCTAAGCTTGTAAACACACCCCAAGGGGGGGAGCTCTCAAACACTTCTCTAGAGCTCCCTTCCCTTCTCTCCCTCAAATTCTCTTAGTTTCTCTTTCTAGTTTTCAATTGTTATAATGAGATCTTTGTGCTGAAATTCTCCTTAAGTTTTTCTTAGTTCCACTTTACTTTTCATTATGTAAATTCTTTTCTTTAGTTTCAAGTTTGATTAGTTTCCAAGTTTCAATTATGGTTTTTGTTCTTATTCATTATGCTTATAAGTTAATATGCTAGTTTGAATGATTGATCACCATTTAGGCTTGCATGTTAGCTATCTTGGTTTGAATTAAGAGTATACACCATGCTTTAATTCGAATTGAACTATGAATAGGAAGACTATGTATGGACATTCGACAACAGGGATTAGATACATGCTTGGTTGTTTAAATTGTTCTTCTATGCTTAATGGGTTCCTAATGCTTAATTTTAGGTTAGACAACAAATGATCAAATTAGGGAATTAGGAACACAAGGTTATGACCAAACACCATGGCTTAATCATACATTAGCTAGAATCAATCCGTTAATCTAATTGAACTTGGGAACTTATCTACTTGAGTTAGTTATTTTCTTTCTTCCTTGTTTTATTTATTTCCTTTCTTTTTCATTTCTGTTTTGTGTAGGAGAAATGAATTGGATCATTCAATCACCAATCCTCGTGGGATTGACCTCGCACTTACATACGCTATACTACCGAACGGCTCGTGCACTTGCGAGTATCACAAGTTGAGGATGCAACTGAATCCATTTTGGTGCAGCTGTATCTACACAACAATGACTCCTCCCACCATATTATGATGTAGCCCATGTTTTGGGCTCGATCCGAAATCAATAGGTGTGAGAAATTGGACAATTCAAGTTCAACGGCAGTTCGTTCCGAATTGGAGTGGTTGGTGTCTTCCATACTTCTAGCGATTGGATTTCACTCAAAACTCACCAAATGACTCCTCCCACCATATTATGATGTTGCCCAAGTTTTGGGCTCGATCCGAAATCAATAGGTGTGGGAAATTGGACAATTCAAGTTCAACGGCAGTTCGTTCCAAATTGGAGTGGTTGCTGTATTCCATACTTCTAGCGATTGGATTTCACTCAAAACTCACCAAATGACTCCTCCCACCATATTATGATGTTGCCCAAGTTTGGGGTTCGATCCGAAATCAATAGGTGTTCCAAATTGGACAATTCAAGTTCAACGGCAGTTCGTTCCTAATTGGAGTGGTTGGTGTATTCCATACTTCCAGCGATTGGATTTCACTCAAAACTCACCAAATGACTCCTCCCACCATATTCTGATGTTCCCCAAGTTTGGGGCTCGATCCGAAATCAATAGGTGTGAGAAATTGGACAATTCAAGTTCAACGGCAGTTCGTTCCAAATTGGAGTGGTTGGTGTATTCCAATCTTCTAGCGATTGGATTTCACTAAAAACTCACCAAATGACTCCTCCCACCGTATTATGATGTTGCCCAAGTTTTGGGCTCGATCCGAAATCAATAGGTCTTCCAAATTTGACAATTAGAGTTCAACGGCAGTTCGTTCCTAATTGGAGTGGTTGGTGTATTCCATACTTCTAGCTATTGGATTTCACTCAAAACTAACCAAATGACTCCTCCCACCATATTATGATTTTGCCCAAGTTTTGGGCTCGATCCGAAATCAATAGGTGTGAGAAATTGGACAATTTAAGTTCAACGACAGTTCGTTCCTAATTGGAGTGGTTGGTGTATTACATGATTCTAGCGATTGGATTTCACTCAAAACTCACCAAATGACTCCTCCCACCATATTATGATGTTGCCAAGTTTTGGGCTAGATCCGAAATCAATAGGTGTGAGAAATTGGACAATTCAAGTACAATGGCAGTTCGTTCCTAATTGGAGTGGTTGGTGTATTCCATACTTCTAGCGATTGGATTTCACTCAAAACTCACCAACTGACTCCTCCAACCATATTATGATGTTGCCCAAGTTTTGGGCTCGATCCGAAATCAATACGTTTTCGAAATTGGACAATTCAAGTTCAACGGCAGTTCGTTCCTAATTGGAGTGGTTGGTGTATTCCATACTTCTAGCAATTGGATTTCACACAAAACGGACCAAATGACTCCTCCCACCATATTACGATGTTGGCCAAGTTTGGGGATCGATCCGAAATCAATAGGTGTGAGAAATTGGACAATTCAAGTTCAACGGCAGTTCGTTCCTAATTAGAGTGGTTGGTGTATTCCATACTTCTAGCAATTGGATTTCACTCAAAACTCACCAAATGACTCCTCCCACCATATTATGTTGTTGCCCAAGTTTTGGGATCGATCCGAAATCAATAGGTCTTCCTAATTTGACAATTAGAGTTCAGCGGCAGTTCGTTCCTAATTGGAGTGGTTGGTGTATTCCATACATCTAGCGATTGAATTTCACTGAAAACTAACCAAATGACTCCTCCCACCATATTATGATGTTGCCCAAGTTTTGGGCTCGATCCGAAATCAATAGGTGTTCCAAATTGGACAATTGAAGTTCAACGGCAGTTCGTTCCTAATTGGAGTGGTTGGTGTATTCCACACTTCTAGCGATTGGATTTCACTCAAAACTCGCCAAATGACTTCTCCCACCATATTATGATGTTGCCCAAGTTTTGGGCTTGAACCGAAATCAATAGGTGTGAGAAATTGGACAATTCAAGTTCAACGGCAGTTCGTTCCTAATTGGAGTGGTTGATGTATTCCATACTTCTAGGGATTGGATTTCACTCAAAACTCACCAAATGACTCCTCCCACCATATTATGATGTTGCCCAAGTTTTGGGCTTGAACCGAAATCAATAGGTGTGAGAAATTGGACAATTCAAGTTCAACGGCAGTTCGTTCCTAATTGGAGTGGTTGATGTATTCCATACTTCTAGGGATTGGATTTCACTCAAAACTCACCAAATGACTCCTCCCACCATATTATGATGTTGCCCAAGTTTTGGGCTCGATCCGCAATCAATAGGTGTGAGAAATTGGACAATTCAAGTTCAACGGCAGTTTGTTCCTAATTGGAGTGGTTGGTGTATTCCACACTTCTAGCGATTGGATTTCACTCAAAACTCACCAAATGACTCCTCCCACCATATTATGATATTGCCCAAGTTTTGGGCTCGATCCGAAATCAATTGGTGTGTGAAATTGGACAATTCAAGTTCAACGGAAGTTCGTTCCTAATTGGAGTGGTTGGTGTATTCCATACTTCTAGCGATTGGATTTCACTCAAAACTCACCAAATGACTCCTCTCACCATAATATGATGTTGCCCAAGTTTGGGGCTCGATTCGAAATCAATTGGTGTGAAAAATTGGACAATTCAAGTTCAACGACAGTTCGTTCTTAACTGGAGTGGTTGGTGTATTCCATACTTCTAGCGATTGGATTTCACTCAGAACTCACCAAATGACTCCTCCCACCATATTATGATGTTGCCCAAGTTTTGGGCTCGATCCGAAATCAATAGGTGTGAGAAATTGGACAATTCAAGTTCAACGGCAGTTCGTTCCTAATTGGAGTGGTTGCTGTATTCCATACTTCTAGAAATTGGATTTCACTCAAAACTAACCAAATGACTCCTATCACCATATTATGAAGTTGCCTAAGTTTTGGTCTCGATCCGAAATCAATAGGTGTTCCAAATTGGACAATTCAAGTTCAACGGCAGTTCGTTCCTAATTGGAGTGGTTGGTGTATGCCATACTTCTAGCGATTGGATTTCACTCAAAACTCACCAAATGACTCCTCCCACCATATTATGATGTTGCCCAAGCTTTGGGCCTGATCTGAAATCAATAGGTGTTCCAAATTGGACAATTCAAGTTCAACGGCAGTTCGTTCCTAATTGCAGTGGTTGTGTATTCCATACTTCTAGCAATTGGATTTCACTCAAAACTCACCAATTGACTCCTCCCACCATATTATGATGTTGCCCACGTTTTGGGCTCGGTCCGAAATCAATAGGTATGAGAAATTGGACAATTCAAGTTCAACGGAAGTTCGTTCCTAATTGGAGTGGTTGGTGTACTCCATACTTCAAGCGATTGGATTTCACTCCAAACTCACCAAATGACTCCTCCCACCATATTATGATGTTGCCCAAGTTTGGGGCTCGATCCGAAATCAATATGTGTGAGAAATTGGACAATTCAAGTTCAACGGCAGTTCGTTCCTAATTGGAGTGGTTGGTGTATTCCATACTTCTAGCAATTGGATTTCACTCAAAACTCACCAAATGACTCCTCCCACCATATTATGATGTTGCCCAAGTTTTGGGCTCGATCCGAAATCAATAGGTCTTCCAAATTTTGTCAATTAGAGTTCAACGGCAGTTCGTTCCTAATTGGAGTGGTTGGTGTATTCCATACTTCTAGCGATTGGATTTCACTCAAAACTCACCAAATGACTCCTCCCACCATATTATGATGTTGCCCAAGTTTTGGGCTCGATCTGAAATCAATAGGTGTCAGAAATTGGACAATTCAAGTTCAACGGCAGTTCGTTCCTAATTGGAGTGGTTGGTGTATTCCATACTTCTAGCGATTGGAATTCACTCAAAACTCACCAAATGACTACTCCCACCATATTATGATGTTGCCCAAGTTTTGGGCTCGATCCGAAATCAATAGGTGTGAGAAATTGGACAATTCAAGTTCAACGGAAATTCGTTCCTAATTGGAGTGGTTGGTGTACTCCATACTTCTTGCGATTGGATTTCACTCAAAACTACACAAATGACTCCTCCCACCATATTATGATGTTGCCCAAGTTTGGGGTTCGATCCGAAATCAATAGGTGGGAGAAATTGGACAATTCAAGTTCAATGGCAGTTCGTTCCTAATTAGAGTGGTTGGTGTATTCCATACATCTAGCGATTGAATTTCACTGAAAACTAACCAAATGACTCCTCCCACCATATTATGATGTTGCCCAAGTTTTGGGCTCGATCCGAAATCAATAGGTGTTCCAAATTGGACAATTCAAGTTCAACGGCAGTTCGTTCCTAATTGGAGTGGTTGGTGTATTCCACACTTCTAGAGATTGGATTTCACTCAAAACTCACCAATTGACTCCTCCCACCATATTATGATGTTGCCCAAGTTTTGGGCTCGATCCGAAATCAATAGGTGTGAGAAATTGGACAATTCAAGTTCAATGGCAGTTCGTTCCTAATTGGAGTGGTTGGTGTAATCCATACCTCTAGCGATTGGATTTCTCTCAAAAGTCACCAAATGACTCCTCCCACCATATTATGATGTTGCCCAAGTTTTGGGTTCGATCCGAAATCAATAGGTGTTCGAAATTGGACAGTTCAAGTTCAAAGGCAGTTCGTTCCTAATTGGAGTGGTTGGTGTATTCCATACTTCTAGCTATTGGATTTCACTCAAAACTCACCAAATGACTCCTCCCACCATACTATGATGTTGCCCAAGTTTGGGGCTCGATCCGAAATCAATAGGTGTGAGAAATTGGACAATTCAAGTTCAACGGCAGTTCGTTCCTAATTGGAGTGGTTGGTGTATTCCATACTTCTAGAGATTGGATTTCACTTAAAACTCACCAAATGACTCCTCCCACCAAATTATGTTGTTGCCCAAGTTTTGGGCTAGATCCGAAATCAATAGGTTTGAGAAATTGGACAATTCAAGTTCAACGGTAGTTCGTTCCTAATTGGAGTGGTTGGTGTATTCCATACTTCTAGCGATTGGATTTCACTCAAAACTCACCAAATGACTCCTGCCACCATATTATGATGTTGCCCAAGTTTTGGGCTCGATCCGAAATCAGTAGGTGTTCCAAACAGGACAATTCAAGTTCAACGGCAGTTCGTTCCTAATTGGAGTGGTTGGTGTATTCCATACTTCTAGCGAATGGATTTCACTCAAAACTCACCAAATGACTCCTCCCACCATATTATGATGTTGCCCAAGTTTGGGGCTCAATCCGAAATCAATAGGTGTCAGAAGTTGGACAATTCAAGTTCAACGGCAGTTCGTTCCTAATTGGAGAGGTTGGTGTCTTCCACACTTCTAGGGATTGGATTTCACTCAAAACTCACCAAATGACTCCTCCCACCATATTATGATGTTGCCCAAGTTTTGGGTATGATCCGAAATCAATAGGTGTTCGAAATAGGAGAATTCAAGTTCAACGGCAGTTCGTTCCTAATTGGAGTGGTTGGTGTATTCCATACTTCTAGCGATTGGATTTTACTCAAAACTCACCAAATGACTCCTCCCACCATATTATGATGTTGCCCAAGTTTGGGGCTTGATCCGAAATCAATAGGTGTGAGACATTGGACAATTCATGTTCAACGGCAGTTCGTTCCTAATTGGAGTGGTTGGTGTATTCCATACTTCTAGCGATTGGATTTCACTCAAAACTCACCAAATGACTCCTCCCACCATATTATGATGTTTCCCAAGTTTTGGGCTCGATCCGAAATCAACAGGTGTGAGAAATTAGACAATTCAAGTTCAACGGCAGATCGTTCCTAATTGGAGTGGTTGGTGTATTCCATACTTCTAGAGATTGGATTTCACCCAAAACTCACCAAATGACTCCTCCCACCATATTATGATGTTGCCCAAGTTTTGGGCTAGATCCGAAATCAATAGGAGTTCCAAATTGGACAATTCAAATTCAACGGCAGTTCGTTCCTAATTGGAGTGGTTTGTGTATTCCATACTTCTAGCAATTGGATTTCACCAAAAACTCACCAAATGACTCCTCCCACCATATTATGATGTTGCCCAAGTTTGGGGCTCGATCCGAAATGAATAGGTGTTCCAAATTGGACAATTCAAGTTCAACGGCAGTTCGTTCCTAATTGGAGTTGTTGGTGTATTCCATACTTCTAGCGATTGGATTTCACTCAAAACTCACCAAATGACCCCTCCCACCATACTATGATGTTGCCCAAGTTTGGGGCTCGATCCGAAATCAATAGGTGTGAGAAATAGGACAATTCAAGTTCAACGGTAGTTCGTTCCAAATTGGAGTGGTTGGTGTATTCCATACTTCTAACGATTGGATTTCACTCAAAACTCACCAAATGACTCCTCCCACCATATTATGATGTTGCCCAAGTTTGGGGCTCGATCCGAAATCAATAGGTGTGAGAAATTGGACAATTCAAGTTCAACGGCAGTTCGTTCCTAATTGGAGTGGTTGGTGTATTCCATACTTCTAGCGATTGGATTTCACTCCAAAGTCACCAAATGACTCCTCCCACCATATTATGATGTTGCCCAAGTTTTGGGCTCGATCCGAAATCAATAGGTGTGAGAAATTGGACAACTCAAGTTCAGCGGCAGTTCGTTCCAAATTGGAGTGGTTGGTGTATTCCAAACTTCTAGCGAATGGATGTCACCCAAAACTCACCAAATGACTCCTCCCACCATATTATGATGTTGCCCAAGTTTGGGGCTCGATCCGAAATCAATAGGTGTTCCAAATTGGACAATTCAAGTTCAACGGCAGTTCGTTCCTAATTGGAGTGGTTGGTGTATTCCATACTTCTAGCGATTGGATTTCACTCAAAACTCACCAAATGACTCCTCCCACCATACTATGATGTTGCCCAAGTTTGGGGCTCGATCCGAAATCAATAGGTGTGAGAAATTGGACAATTCAAGTTCAACGGCAGTTCGTTCCTAATTGGAGTGGTTGGTGTATTCCATACTTCTAGAGATTGGATTTCACTTAAAACTCACCAAATGACTCCTCCCACCAAATTATGTTGTTGCCCAAGTTTTGGGCTAGATCCGAAATCAATAGGTTTGAGAAATTGGACAATTCAAGTGCAACGGTAGTTCGTTCCTAATTGGAGTGGTTGGTGTATTCCATACTTCTAGCGATTGGATTTCACTCAAAACTCACCAAATGACTCCTCCCGCCATATTATGATGTTGCCCAAGTTTCGGGCATGATCCGAAATCAATACTGGTTCCAAATTGGACAATTCAAGTTCAACGGCAGTTCGTTCCTAATTGGAGTGGTTGGTGTATTCCATACTTCTAGCGATTGGATTTCACTCAAAACTCACCAAATGACTCCTCCCACCATATTATGATGTTGCCCAAGTTTTGGGCATGATCCGAAATCAATAGGTGTGAGAAATTGGACAATTCAAGTTCAACGGCAGTTCGTTCCTAATTGTAGTGGTTGGTGTATTCCATACTTCTAGCGATTGGATTTCACTCAAAACTAACCAAATGACTCCTCCCACCATATTATGATGTTGCCCAAGTTTGGGGCTCTATCCAAAATCAATATGTGTGTGAAATTGGACAATTCAAGTTCAACGGCGGTTTGTTCCTAATTGGAGTGGTTGGTGTATTCCATACTTCTAGCGATTGGATTTCACTCAAAACTAACCAAATGACTACTCCCACCATATTATGATGTTAACCAAGTTTTGGGCTCGATCCAAAATCAATAGGTGTGAGAAATTAGACAATTCAAGTTCAACGGCAGTTCGTTCCTAATTGTAGTGGTTGGTGTATTCCATACTTCTAGCGATTGGATTTCACTCAAAACTGACCAAATGACTCCTCCCACCATATTATGATGTTGCCCAAGTTTTGGGCTCGATCCAAAATCAATAGGTGTGAGAAATTAGACAATTCAAGTTCAACGGCAGTTCGTTCCTAATTGTAGTGGTTGGTGTATTCCATACTTCTAGCGATTGGATTTCACTCAAAACTGACCAAATGACTCCTCCCACCATATTATGATGTTGCCCAAGTTTGGGGCTCTATCCAAAATCAATATGTGTGTGAAATTGGACAATTCAAGTTCAACGGCGGTTTGTTCCTAATTGGAGTGGTTGGTGTATTCCACACTTCTAGCGATTGGATTTCCCTCAAAACTCACCAAATGACTCCTCCCACCATCTTATGATGTTGCCCAAGTTTGGGGCTCGATCCGAAATCAATAGGTGTTCCAAATTGGACAATTCAAGTTCAACGGCAGTTCGTTCCTAATTGGAGTGGTTGGTGTATTCCATACTTCTAGCGATTGGATTTCACTCAAAACTCACCAAATGACTCCTCCCACCATATTATGATGTTGCCCAAGTTTTGGGCTCGATCCGAAATCAATAGGTGTGAGAAATTGGACAATTCAAGTTCAACGGCAGTTCGTTCCTAATTGGAGTGGTTGGTGTATTCCATACTTCTAGAGATTGGATTTCACTTAAAACTCACCAAATGACTCCTCCCACCAAATTATGTTGTTGCCCAAGTTTTGGGCTAGATCCGAAATCAATAGGTTTGAGAAATTGGACAATTCAAGTTCAACGGTAGTTCGTTCCTAATTGGAGTGGTTGGTGTATTCCATACTTCTAGCGATTGGATTTCACTCAAAACTCACCAAATGACTCCTCCCACCATATTATGATGTTGCCCAAGTTTCGGGCATGATCCGAAATCAATACTGGTTCCAAATTGGACAATTCAAGTTCAACGGCAGTTCGTTCCTAATTGGAGTGGTTGGTGTATTCCATACTTCTAGCGATTGGATTTCACTCAAAACTCACCAAATGACTCCTCCCACCATATTATGATGTTGCCCAAGTTTTGGGCTCGATCCGAAATCAATAGGTGTGA
This sequence comes from Prunus avium, assembly GCF_965620075.1. NCBI lineage: Eukaryota > Viridiplantae > Streptophyta > Magnoliopsida > Rosales > Rosaceae > Prunus > Prunus avium. The sequence continues at coordinate 13,683,900 of NC_142290.1, forward strand.
GAAATTGGACAATTCAAGTTCAACGGCAGTTCGTTCCTAATTGGAGTGGTTGGTGTATTCCATACTTCTAGCGATTGGATTTCACTCAAAACTCACCAAACGACCACTCCCACCATATTATGATGTTGCCCAAGTTTTGGGCTCGATCCGAAATCAATAGGTGTTCCAAATTGGACAATTCAAGTTCAACGGCAGTTCGTTCCTAATTGGAGTGGTTGGTGTATTCCATACTTCTAGCGATTGGATTTCACTCAAAACTAACCAAATGACTACTCCCACCATATTATGATGTTAACCAAGTTTTGGGCTCGATCCAAAATCAATAGGTGTGAGAAATTGGACAATTGAAGTTCAACGGCAATTCGTTCCTAATTGGAGTGGTTGGTGTATTCCACACTTCTAGCGATTGGAATTCACTCAAAACTCACCAAATGACTCCTCCCACCAAATTATGATGTTGCCCAAGTTTTGGGCTGGATCCGAAATCAATCGGTGTGAGAAATTGGACAATTCAAGTTCAACGGCAGTTCGTTCCTAATTGGAGTGGTTGGTGTATTCCATACATCTAGCGATTGGATTTCACTCAAAACTCACCAAATGACTCCTCCCACCATATTATGATGTTGCCCAAGTTTTGGGCTCGATCCGAAATCAATAGGTGTGACAAATTGGACAATTCAAGTTTAACGGCAGTTCGTTCCTAATTGGAGTGGTTGGTGTATTCCACACTTCTAGCGATTGGATTTCACTCAAAACTAACCAAATGACTCCTCCCACCATATTATGATGTTGCCCAAGTTTTGGGCTCGATCCGAAATCAATAGGTGTGAGAAATTGGACAATTCAAGTTTAACGGCAGTTCGTTCCTAATTGGAGTGGTTGGTGTATTCCATACTTCTAGCGATTGGATTTCACACAAAACTCACCAAATGACTCCTCCCACCATATTATGATGTTGCCCTAGTTTGGGGCTCGATCCGAAATCAATAGGTGTTCCAAATTGGACAATTCAAGTTCAACGGCAGTTCGTTCCTAATTGGAGTGGTTGGTGTATTCTATACTTCTAGCGATTGGATTTCACTCAAAACTAAACAAATGACTCCTCCCACCATATTATGATGTTGCCCAAGTTTTGGGCTCGATCCGAAATCAATAGGTGTGAGAAATTGGACAATTCAGGTTCAACGGCAGTTCGTTCCTAATTGGAGTGGTTGGTGTATTCCACACTTCTAGCGATTGGATTTCACTCAAAACTCACCAAATGACTCCTCCCACCATATTATGATGTTGCCCAAGTTTTGGGCTCGATCCCAAATCAATAGGTGTGAGAAATTGGACAATTCAAGTTCAACGGCAGTTCGTTCCTAATTGGAGTGGTTGGTGTATTCCATACTTCTAGCGATTGGATTTCACTCAAAACTGACTAAATGACTCCTCCCACCATCTTATGATGTTGCCCAAGTTTGGGGCTCTATCCAAAATCAATATGTGTGTGAAATTGGACAATTCAAGTTCAACGGCGGTTTGTTCCTAATTGGAGTGGTTGGTGTATTCCATACTTCTAGCGATTGGATTTCACTCAAAACTCACCAAATGACTCCTCCCACCATATTATGATGTTGCCCAAGTTTTGGGCTCGATCCGAAATCAATAGGTGTGAGAAATTGGACAATTCAAGTTCAACGGCAGTTCGTTCCTAATTGGAGTGGTTGGTGTATTCCATACTTCTAGAGATTGGATTTCACTTAAAACTCACCAAATGACTCCTCCCACCAAATTATGTTGTTGCCCAAGTTTTGGGCTAGATCCGAAATCAATAGGTTTGAGAAATTGGACAATTCAAGTTCAACGGTAGTTCGTTCCTAATTGGAGTGGTTGGTGTATTCCATACTTCTAGCGATTGGATTTCACTCAAAACTCACCAAATGACTCCTCCCACCATATTATGATGTTGCCCAAGTTTCGGGCATGATCCGAAATCAATACTGGTTCCAAATTGGACAATTCAAGTTCAACGGCAGTTCGTTCCTAATTGGAGTGGTTGGTGTATTCCATACTTCTAGCGATTGGATTTCACTCAAAACTCACCAAATGACTCCTCCCACCATATTATGATGTTGCCCAAGTTTTGGGCTCGATCCGAAATCAATAGGTGTGAGAAATTGGACAATTCAAGTTCAACGGCAGTTCGTTCCTAATTGGAGTGGTTGGTGTATTCCATACTTCTAGCGATTGGATTTCACTCAAAACTCACCAAACGACCACTCCCACCATATTATGATGTTGCCCAAGTTTTGGGCTCGATCCGAAATCAATAGGTGTTCCAAATTGGACAATTCAAGTTCAACGGCAGTTCGTTCCTAATTGGAGTGGTTGGTGTATTCCATACTTCTAGCGATTGGATTTCACTCAAAACTAACCAAATGACTACTCCCACCATATTATGATGTTAACCAAGTTTTGGGCTCGATCCAAAATCAATAGGTGTGAGAAATTGGACAATTGAAGTTCAACGGCAATTCGTTCCTAATTGGAGTGGTTGGTGTATTCCACACTTCTAGCGATTGGAATTCACTCAAAACTCACCAAATGACTCCTCCCACCAAATTATGATGTTGCCCAAGTTTTGGGCTGGATCCGAAATCAATCGGTGTGAGAAATTGGACAATTCAAGTTCAACGGCAGTTCGTTCCTAATTGGAGTGGTTGGTGTATTCCATACATCTAGCGATTGGATTTCACTCAAAACTCACCAAATGACTCCTCCCACCATATTATGATGTTGCCCAAGTTTTGGGCTCGATCCGAAATCAATAGGTGTGACAAATTGGACAATTCAAGTTTAACGGCAGTTCGTTCCTAATTGGAGTGGTTGGTGTATTCCACACTTCTAGCGATTGGATTTCACTCAAAACTAACCAAATGACTCCTCCCACCATATTATGATGTTGCCCAAGTTTTGGGCTCGATCCGAAATCAATAGGTGTGAGAAATTGGACAATTCAAGTTTAACGGCAGTTCGTTCCTAATTGGAGTGGTTGGTGTATTCCATACTTCTAGCGATTGGATTTCACACAAAACTCACCAAATGACTCCACCCACCATATTATGATGTTGCCCTAGTTTGGGGCTCGATCCGAAATCAATAGGTGTTCCAAATTGGACAATTCAAGTTCAACGGCAGTTCGTTCCTAATTGGAGTGGTTGGTGTATTCTATACTTCTAGCGATTGGATTTCACTCAAAACTAAACAAATGACTCCTCCCACCATATTATGATGTTGCCCAAGTTTTGGGCTCGATCCGAAATCAATAGGTGTGAGAAATTGGACAATTCAGGTTCAACGGCAGTTCGTTCCTAATTGGAGTGGTTGGTGTATTCCACACTTCTAGCGATTGGATTTCACTCAAAACTCACCAAATGACTCCTCCCACCATATTATGATGTTGCCCAAGTTTTGGGCTCGATCCCAAATCAATAGGTGTGAGAAATTGGACAATTCAAGTTCAACGGCAGTTCGTTCCTAATTGGAGTGGTTGGTGTATTCCATACTTCTAGCGATTGGATTTCACTCAAAACTGACTAAATGACTCCTCCCACCATCTTATGATGTTGCCCAAGTTTGGGGCTCTATCCAAAATCAATATGTGTGTGAAATTGGACAATTCAAGTTCAACGGCGGTTTGTTCCTAATTGGAGTGGTTGGTGTATTCCACACTTCTAGCGATTGGATTTCACTCAAAACTCACCAAATGACTCCTCCCACCATATTATGATGTTGCCCAAGTTTTGGGCTCGATCCGAAATCAATAAGTGTGAGAAATTGGACAATTCAAGTTCAACGGCAGTTCGTTCCTACTTGGAGTGGTTGGTGTATTTCAAACTTCTAGAGATTGGATTTCACTCAAAACTCACCAAATGACTCCTCCCACCACATTATGATGTTGCCCAAGTTTTGGGCTCGATCCAAAATCAATAGGTGTGAGAAATTGGACAATTCAAGTTCAACGGCAGTTCGTTCCTAATTGGAGTGGTTGGTGTATTCCACACTTCTAGAGATTGGATTTCACTCAAAACTCACCAAATGACTCCTCCCACTATATTATGATGTTGCCCAAGTTTTGGGCTCGATCCGAAATCAATAGGTGGGAGAAATTGAACAATTCAAGTTCAACGGTAGTTCGTTCCTAATTGGAGTGGTTGGTGTATTCCATACTTCTAGTGATTGGATTTCCCTCAAAACTCACCAAATGACTCCTCCCACCATGTTATGATGTTGCCCAAGTTTGGGGCTCGATCCGAAATCAATAGGTGTTCCAAATTGGACAATTCAAGTTCAACGGCAGTTCGTTCCTAATTGGAGTGGTTGGTGTATTCCATACTTCTAGCCATTGGATTTCACTCAAAACTCACCAAATGACTCCTCCCACCATATTATGATGTTGCCCAAGTTTTGGGCTCGATCCGAAATCAATAGGTGTGAGAAATTGGACAATTCAAGTTCAACGGCAGTTCGTTCCTAATTGGAGTGGTTGGTGTATTCCATACTTCTAGCGATTGGATTTCACTCAAAACTCACCAAACGACTACTCCCACCATATTATGATGTTGCCCAAGTTTTGGGCTCGATCCGAAATCAATAGGTGTTCCAAATTGGACAATTCAAGTTCAACGGCAGTTCGTTCCTAATTGGAGTGGTTGGTGTATTCCATACTTCTAGCGATTTGATTTCACTCAAAACTAACCAAATGACTACTCCCACCATATTATGATGTTAACCAAGTTTTGGGCTCGATCCAAAATCAATAGGTGTGAGAAATTGGACAATTGAAGTTCAACGGCAGTTCGTTCCTAATTGGAGTGGTTGGTGTATTCCACACTTCTAGCGATTGGAATTCACTCAAAACTCACCAAATGACTCCTCCCACCAAATTATGATGTTGCCCAAGTTTTGGGCTGGATCCGAAATCAATCGGTGTGAGAAATTGGACAATTCAAGTTCAACGGCAGTTCGTTCCTAATTGGAGTGGTTGGTGCATTCCATACATCTAGCGATTGGATTTCACTCAAAACTCACCAAATGACTCCTCCCACCATATTATGATGTTGCCCAAGTTTTGGGCTCGATCCGAAATCAATAGGTGTGAGAAATTGGACAATTCAAGTTTAACGGCAGTTCGTTCCTAATTGGAGTGGTTGGTGTATTCCACACTTCTAGCGATTGGATTTCACTCAAAACTAACCAAATGACTCCTCCCACCATATTATGATGTTGCCCAAGTTTTGGGCTCGATCCGAAATCAATAGGTGTGAGAAATTGGACAATTCAAGTTTAACGGCAGTTCGTTCCTAATTGGAGTGGTTGGTGTATTCCATACTTCTAGCGATTGGATTTCACACAAAACTCACCAAATGACTCCTCCCACCATATTATGTTGTTGCCCTAGTTTGGGGCTCGATCCGAAATCAATAGGTGTTCCAAATTGGACAATTCAAGTTCAACGGCAGTTCGTTCCTAATTGGAGTAGTTGGTGTATTCTATACTTCTCGCGATTGGATTTCACTCAAAACTAAACAAATGACTCCTCCCACCATATTATGATGTTGCCCAAGTTTTGGGCTCGATCCGAAATCAATAGGTGTGAGAAATTGGACAATTCAGGTTCAACGGCAGTTCGTTCCTAATTGGAGTGGTTGGTGTATTCCACACTTCTAGCGATTGGATTTCACTCAAAACTCACCAAATGACTCCTCCCACCATATTATGTTGTTGCCCAAGTTTTGGGCTCGATCCGAAATCAATAGGTGTGAGAAATTGGACAATTCAAGTTCAACGGCAGTTCGTTTCTAATTGGAGTGGTTGGTGTATTCCATACTTCTGGCGATTGGATTTCACTCAAAACTCCTCCCACCTTATTATGATGTTGCCCAAGTTTGGGGCTCGATCCGAAATCAATAGGTGTGAGAAATTGGACAATTCAAGTTCAAGGGCAGTTCGTTCCTAATTGGAGTGGTTGGTGTATTCCACACTTCTAGCGATTGGATTTCACTCAAAACTCACCAAATGACTCCTCCCACCATATTATGATGTTCCCCAAGTTTTGGGCTCGATCCGAAATCAATAGGTGTTCGAAATTGGACAATTCAAGTTCAATGGCAGTTCGTTCCTAATTGGAGTGGTTGGTGTATTCCATACTTCTAGCGAATGGATTTCACTCAAAACTCACCAAAGGACACCTCCCACCATATTATGATGTTGCCCAAGTTTGGGGCTCGATCCAAAATCAATAGGTGTTCGAAATTGGACAATTCAATTTCAACGGCAGTTCGTTCCTAGTTGGAGTGGTTGGTGTATTCCATACTTCTGGCGATTGGATTTCACTCAAAACTCACCAAATGACTCCTCCCACCATATTATGATGTTGCCCAAGTTTGGGGCTCGATCCGAAATCTATAGGTGTGAGAAATTGGACAATTCAAGTTCAACGGCAGTTCGTTCCTAATTGGAGTGGTTGCTGTATTCCATAATTCTAGCGATTGGATGACACTCAAAACTCACAAATGACACCGCCCACCATATTATGATGTTGCCCAAGTTTTGGGCTCGATTCGAAATCCATAGGTGTGAGAAATTGGACAATTCAAGTTCAACGGCAGTTCGTTCCTAATTGGAATGGTTGGTGTATTCCACACTTCTAGCGATTGGATTTCACTCAAAACTCACCAAATGACTCCTCCCACCATATTATGATGTTGCCCAAGTTTTGGGCTCGATCCGAAATCAATAGGTGTTAGAAATTGGACAATTCAAATTCAACGGCAGTTCGTTCCTAATTGGAGTGGTTGGTGTATTCCATACTTCTAGCGATTGGATTTCACTCAAAACTCCTCCCACCTTATTATGATGTTGCCCATGTTTTGGGCTCGATCTGAAATCAATAGGTGTGGGAAATTGGACAATCCAAGTTCAACGGCAGTTTTTTCCTAATTGGAGTGGTTGGTGTATTCCACACTTCTAGGGATTGGATTTCTCTCAAAACTCACCAAATGACTCCTCTCACCATATTATGATTTTGCCCAAGTTTTGGGCTCGATCCGAAATCAATAGGTGTGAGAAATTGGACAATTCAAGTTCAACGGCAGTTCGTTCCTAATCGTAGTGGTTGGTGTATTCCATACTTCTAGCGATTGAATTTCACACAAAACTCACCAAATGACTCCTCCCACCATATTATGATGTTTCCCTAGTTTGGGGCTCGATCCGAAACCAATAGGTGTTCCAAATTGGACAATTCAAGTTCAACGGCAGTTCGTTCCTAATTGGAGTGGTTGGTGTATTCTATACTTCTAGCGATTGGATTTCACTCAAAACTAAACAAATGACTCCTCCCACCATATTATGATGTTGCCCAAGTTTTGGGCTCGATCCGAAATCAATAGGTGTGAGAAATTGGACAATTCAAGTTCAACGGCAGTTCGTTCCTAATTGGAGTGGTTGGTGTATTCCACACTTCTAGCGATTGGATTTCACTCAAAACTCACCAAATGACTCCTCCCACCAAATTATGATGTTGCCCAAGTTTTGGGCTCGATCCGAAATCAATAGGTGTCAGAAATTGGACAATTCAAGTTCAATGGCATTTCGTTCCTAATTGGAGTGGTTGGTGTATTCCATACTTCTAGCGGTTGGATTTCCCTCAAAACTCTCCAAATGAATCCTCCCACCATATTATGATGTTGCCCAAGTTTGGGGCTCGATCCGAAATCAATAGGTGTTCCAAATTGGACAATTGAAGTTCAACGGCAGTTCGTTCCTAATTGGAGTGGTTGGTGTATTCCATACTTCTAGCGATTGGATTTCACTCAAAACTCACCAAATGACTCCTCCCCCCATATTATGATGTTGCCCAAGTTGTGGGCTCGATCCGAATTCAATAGGTGTGAGAAATTGGACAATTCAAGTTCAACGGCAGTTCGTTCCTAATTGGAGTGGTTGGTGTGTTCCATACTTCTAGCGATTGGATTTCACTCAAAACTCCTCCCACCTTATTATGATGTTGCCCATGTTTTGGGCTCTATCTGAAATCAATAGGTGTGGGAAATTGGACAATCCAAGTTCAACGGCAGTTCGTTCCTAATTGGAGTGGTTGGTGTATTCCACACTTCTAATGATTGGATTTCTCTCAAAACCCACCAAATGACTCCTCCCACCATATTATGATGTTGCCCAAGTTTTGGGCTCGATCCGAAATCAATAGGTGTGGGAAATTGGACAATTCAAGTTCAACGGTAGTTCGTTCCTAATTGGAGTGGTTGGTGTATTCCACACTTCTAGCGATTGGATTTCACTCAAAACTCTCCAAATGACTCCTCCCACCATATTATGTTGTTGCCCAAGTTTTGGGCTCGATCCAAAATCAATAGGTGTGAGAAATTGGACAATTCAAGTTCAACGGCAGTTCGTTCCTAATTGGAGTGGTTGGTGTATTCCATACTTCTAGCGATTGGATTTCACTCAAAACTCACCAAATGACTCCTCCCACCATATTATGATGTTGCCCAAGTTTGGGGCTCGATCCGAAATCAATAGGTGTGAGAAATTGGACAATTCAAGTTCAACGGCAGTTCGTTCCTAATCGTAATGGTTGGTGTATTCCATACTTCTAGCGATTGGATTTCACACAAAACTCACCAAATGACTCCTCCCACCATATTGTGATGTTGCCCGAGTTTGGGGCTCGATCCGAAATCAATAGGTGTTCCAAATTGGACAATTCAAGTTCAGCGGCAGTTCGTTCCTAATTGGAGTGGTTGGTGTATTCCATACTTCTAGCGATTGGATTTCTCTCAAAACCCACCAAACGACTCCTCCCACCATATTATGATGTTTCCCAAGTTTTGGGCTCGATCCGAAATCAATAGGTGTTCGAAATTGGACAATTCAAGTTCAACGGCAGTTCGTTCCTAATTGGAGTGGTTGGTGTATTCCATACTTCTAGCGATTGGATTTTACTCAAAACTAACCAAATGACTCCTCCCACCTTATTATGATGTTGCCCAAGTTTTGGGCTCGATCCGAAATCAATAGGTGTTACAAATTCGACAATTCAAGTTCAACGGCAGTTCGTTCCTAAATGGAGTGGTTGGTGTATTCCATACTTTTAGCGATTGGATTTCACTCAAAACTATCCAAATGACTACTCCCACCATATTATGTTGTTAACCAAGTTTTGGGCTCGATCCAAAATCAATAGGTGTGAGAAATTGGACAATTCAAGTTCTACGGCAGTTCGTTCCTAATTGGAGTGGTTGGTGTATTCCACACTTCTAGCGATTGGATTTCACTAAAAACTCCTCCCACCTTATTATGATGTTGCCCATGTTTTGGGCTCGATCTGAAATCAATAGGTGTGGGAAATTGGACAATCCAAGTTCAACGGCAGTTCGTTCCTAATTGGAGTGGTTGGTGTATTCCACACTTCTAGGGATTGGATTTCTCTCAAAACTCACCAAATGACTCCTCCCACCATATTATGATGTTGCCCAAGTTTTGGGCTCGATCCGAAATCAATAGGTGTTCAAAATTGGACAATTAAAGTTCAACGGTAGTTCGTTCCTAATCGGAGTGGTTGGTGTATTCCACACTACTAGCGATTGGATTTCACTCAAAACTCTCCAAATGACTCCTCCCACCATATTATGTTGTTGCCCAAGTTTTGGGCTCGATCCAAAATCAATAGGTGTGAGAAATTGGACAATTCAAGTTCAACGGCAGTTCGTTCCGAATTGGAGTGGTTGGTGTATTCCATACTTCTAGCGATTGGATTTCACTCAAAACTCACCAAATGACTCCTCCCACCATATTATGATGTTGCCCAAGTTTTGGGCTCGATTCGAAATCAATAGGTGTGAGACATTGGACAATTCAAGTTCAATTGTAGTTTGTTCCTAATTGGAGTGGTTGGTGTATTCCATACTTCTAGCGATTGGATTTCACTCAAAACTCACCAAATGACTCCTCCCACCATATTATGATGTTGCCCAAGTTTGGGGCTCGATCCGAAATCAATAGGTGTTCCAAATTAGACAATTAAAGTTCAACGGCGGTTCATTCGTAATTGGAGTGGTTGGTGTATTCCATACTTCTGGCGATTGGATTTCACTCAAAACAAACCAAATGACTACTCCCACCATATTATGATGTTGCCCAAGTTTTGGGCTCGATCCAAAATCAATAGGTGTTAGAAATTGGACAATTCAAGTTCAACGGCAGTTCGTTCCTAATTGGAGTGGTTGGTGTATTCCACACTTCTAGCGATTGGATTTCACTCAAAACTCACCAAATGACTCCTCCCACCATAGTATGATGTTGCCCAAGTTTTGGGCTCGATCCGAAATCAATAGGTGTTCCAAATTGGACAATTCAAGTTCAACGGCAGTACGTTCCTAATTGGAGTGGTTGGTGTATTCCATACTTCTAGCGATTGGATTTCACTCAAAACTCACCAAATGACTCCTCCCACCATATTATGTTGTTGCCCAAGTTTTGGGCTCGATCCAAAATCAATAGGTCTGAGAAATTGGACAATTCAAGTTCAACGGCAGTTCGTTCCTAATTGGAGTGGTTGGTGTATTCCATACTTCTAGCGATTGGATTTCACTCAAAACTCCTCCCACCATATTATGATGTTGCCCAAGTTTTGGGTTCGATCTGAAATCAATAGGTGTGGGAAATTGGACAATCCAAGTTCAACGGCAGTTCGTTCCTAATTGGAGTGGTTGGTGTATTCCACACTTCTAGGGATTGGATTTCACTCAAAACTCACCAAATGACTCCTCCCACCATATTATGATGTTGCCCAAGTTTTGGGCTCGATCCGAAATCAATAGGTGTGAGAAATTGGACAACTCAAGTTCAACAGCAGTTCGTTCCTAATTGGAGTGGTTGTTGTATTCCATACTTCTAGCGATTGGATTTCACTCAAAACTCACCAAATGACTCCTCCCACCATATTATGATGTTGCCCAAGTTTGGGGCTCGTTCCGAAATCAATAGGTGTGAGAAATTGGACAATTCAAGTTCAACGGCAGTTCGTTCCTAATTGGAGTGGTTAGTGTATTCCATATTTCTAACGATTGGATTTCACCCAAAACTAACCAAATGACTCCTCCCACCATATTATGGTGTTGCACAAGTTTGGGGTTGGATCCGAAATCAATAGGTGTGAGAAATTGGACAATTCAAGTTCAACGGTAGTTCGTTCCTAATTGGAGTGGTTGCTGTATTCCATACTTCTAGCAATTGGATTTCACTAAAAACTCACCAATTGACTCCTCCCACCATATTATAATTGTTGCCCAAGTTTTGGGCTCGATGCGAAATCAATAGGTGTGAGAAATTGGACAATTCACGTTCAACGGCAGTTCGTTCCTAATTGGAGTGGTTGGTGTATTCCATATTTCTAGCGATTGGATTTCACTCAAAACTAACCAAATGACTCCTCCCACCATATTATGATGTTGCCAAAGTTTTGGGCTCGATCCGAAATAAATAGGTGTTCCAAATTGGACAATTCAAGTTCAACGGCAGTTCGTTCCTAATTGGAGTGGTTGGTGTATTCCACACTTCTAGTGATTGGATTTCACTCAAAACTCCTCCCGCCATATTATGATGTTGCCCAAGTTTTGGGTTCGATCTGAAATCAATAGGTGTGGGAAATTGGACAATCCAAGTTCAACGGCAGTTCGTTCCTAATTGGAGTGGTTGGTGTATTCCACACTTCTAGGGATTGGATTTCACTCAAAACTCACCAAATGACTCCTCCCACCATATTATGATGTTGCCCAAGTTTTGGGCTCGATCCGAAATCAATAGGTGTGAGAAATTGGACAATTCAAGTTCAACGGCAGTTTGTTCCTCATTGTAGTGGTTGGTGTATTCCATACTTCTAGTGATTGGATTTCACTAAAAACTCACCAAATGACTCCTCCCACCATATTATGATATTGCCCTAGTTTTGGGCCCGATCCGAAATCAATAGGTGTTCCAAATTGGACAATTCAAGTTCAACGGCAGTTCGTTCCTAATTGGAGTGGTTGGTGTATTCCATACTTCTAGCGATTGGATTTCACTCAAAACTCACCAAATGACTCCTCCCACCATATTATGATGTTGCCCAAGTTTGGGGCTCGATCTGAAATCAATAGGTGTTCCAAATTGGACAATTCAAGTTCAATGGCAGTTCGTTCCTAATTGGAGTGGTTGCTGTATTCCACACTTCTAGCTATTGGATTTCACTCAAAACTCACCAATTGACTCCTCCCACCATATTATGATGTTGCCCAAGTTTTGGGCTCGATCCGAAATCAATAGGTGTTCCAAATTGGACAATTCAAGTTCAACGGCAGTTCGTTCCTAATTGGAGTGGTTGGTGTATTCCATACTTCTAGCGATTGGATTTCACTCAAAACTCACCAAATGACTCCTCCCACCAAATTATGTTGTTGCCCAAGTTTGGGGCTCGGTCCGAAATCAATAGGTGTGAGAAATTGGACAATTCAAGTTCAACGGCAGTTCGTTCCTAATTGGTGTGGTTAGTGTATTCCATACTTCTAGCGATTGGATTTCACTCAAAACTAACCAAATGACTCCTCCCACCATATTATGATGTTGCCCAAGTTTTGGGCTGGATCCGAAATCAATAGGTGTTCCAAATTGGACAATTCAAGTTCAACGGCAGTTCGTTCCTAATGGGAGTGGTTGGTGTATTCCATACTTCTAGCGATTGGATTTCACTCAAAACTCCTCCCACCATATTATGATGTTGCCCAAGTTTTGGGCTCGATCCGAAATCAATAGGTGTGAGAAATTGGAATATCGAAGTTCGACGGCAGTTCGTTCCATATGGGAGTGGTTGGTGTATTCCATAACTCTAACGATTGGATTTCACTCAAAACTCACCTAATGACTCCTCCCACCATATTATGAGGTTGCCCCATGTTTGGGGCTTGGTCCGAAATAAATAGGTGTGAGAAATTGGAAAATTCAAGTTCAACGGCAGTTCGTTCCTAATGGGAGTGGTTGGTGTATTCCATACTTCTAGCGATTGGATTTCACTCAAAACTCACCAAATGACTCCTCCCACCATGTTATGATGTTGCCCAAGTTTGGGGCTCGATCTGAAATCAATAGGTGTTCCAAATTGGACAATTCAAGTTCAACGGCAGTTCGTTCCTAATTGGAGTGGTTGGTGTATTCCATACTTCTAGCGATTGGATTTCACTCAAAACTCCTCCCACCATATTATGATGTTGCCCAAGTTTTGGGCTCGATCCGAAATCAATAGGTGTTCCAAATTGGACAATTCAAGTTCAACGGCAGTTCGTTCCTAATTGGAGTGGTTGGTGTATTCCATACTTCTAGCGATTGGATTTCACTCAAAACTCACCAAATGACTCCTCCCACCATATTATGATGTTGCCCAAGTTTTGGGCTCGATCCGAAATCAAAGGTGTTCCAAATTGGACAATTCAAGTTCAACGGCAGTTCATTCCTAATTGGAGTGGTTGGTGTATTCCATAATTCTAGCGATTGGATTTCACTCAAAACTCACCAAATGACTGCTCCCACCATATTATGATGTTGCCCAAGTTTTGGGCTCGATCCGAAATCAATAGGTGTGAGAAATGGGTCAATTCAATTTCAATGACAGTTCGTTCCTAATAGGAGTGGTTGGTGTTTTCCAAACTTCTAGCGATTGGATTTCACTCAAAACTCACCAAATGACTCCTCCCACCATATTATGATGTTGCCCAAGTTTTGGGTTTGATCCGAAATCAATAGGTGTTCCAAATTGGACAATTCAAGTTCAACGGCAGTTCGTTCCTAATTGGAGTGGTTGGTGTATTCCATACTTCTAGCGATTGGATTTCACTCAAAACACACCAAATGACTCCTCCCACCATATTATGATGTTGCCCAAGTTTTGGGCTCGATCCGAAATCAATAGGTGTGAGAAATTGGTCAATTCAATTTCAACGGCAGTTCGTTCCTAATTGGAGTGGTTGGTGTATTCCATACTTCTAGCGATTGGATTCCACTCAAAACTAACCAAATGACTCCTCCCACCATATTATGATGTTGCCCAAGTTTTGGGCTCGATCTGAAATCAATAGGTGTGTGAAATTGGACAATTCAAGTTCAACGGCAGTTCGTTCCTAATTGGTGTGGTTGGTGTATTCCATACTTCTAGCGATTGGATTTCACTCAAAACTCACCAAATGACTCCTCCCACCATATTATGATGTTGCCCAAGTTTTGGGCTCGATCCGAAATCAACAGGTGTGTGAAATTGGACAATTCAAGTTCAATGGCAGTTCGTTCCTAATTGGAGTGGTTGGTGTATTCCATAATTCGAGCGATTGGATTTCACTCAAAACACACCAAATGACTCCTCCCACCATATTATGATGTTGCCCAAGTTTGGGGCTCGATCCGAAATCAATAGGTGTGAGAAATTGGTCAATTCAATTTCAACGACAGTTCGTTACTAATCGTAGTAGTTGTTGTGTTCCATACTTCTAGTGATTGGATTTCACTCAAAACACACCAAACGACTCCTCCCACCATATTATGATGTTTCCCCAAGTTTGGGGATCGGTCCGAAATCAATAGGTGTGAGAAATTGGACAATTCAAGTTCAACGGCAGTTCGTTCCTAATTGGAGTGGTTGGTGTTTTCCATACTTCTAGCGATTGGAATTCACTCAAAACTCCCCAAATGACTCCTCCCACCATATTATGACGTTGCCCCAAGTTTGGGGCTCGGTCCGAATTCAATAGGTGTGAGAAATTGGACAATTCAAGTTCAACGGCAGTTTGTTCCTAATTGTAGTGGTTGATATGTTCCAAATTGTACAATTTAAGTTCAACGGCAGTTCGTTCCTAATTGGAGCGGTTGGTGTATTCCATACTTCTAGCGATTGGATTTCACTCAAAAGTCACCAAATGACTCCTCCCAGCATATTATGGTGTTGCACAAGTTTGGGGTTCGATCCGAAATCAATAGGTGTTCCAAATTGGACAATTCAAGTTCAACGGCAGTTCGTTCCTAATGGGAGTGGTTGGTGTATTCCATACTTCTAGCGATTGGATTCCACTCAAAACTAACCAAATGACTCCTACCACCGTACTATGATGTTGCCCAAGTTTTGGGATCGATCCGAAATCAATAGGTGTTCCAAATTGGACAATTCAAGTTCAACGGCAGTTCGTTCCTAATTGGAGTGGTTGGTGTATTCCATATTTCTAGCGATTGGATTTCACTCAAAACTCACCAAATGACTCCTCCCACCATATTATGATGTTCCCCAAGTTTTGGGCTCGATCCGAAATCAATAGGAGTGAGAAATTGGACAATTCAAGTTCAACGCCATTCGTTCCTAATTGGAGTGGTTGGTGTATTCCACACTTCTAGCGATTGGATTTCACTCAAAACTCACCAAATGACTCCTCCCACCATATTATGTTGTTGCCCAAGTTTTGGGCCCGATCCGAAATCAATACGTGTGAGAAATTGGTCAATTCAAGTTCAACGGGAGTTCGTTCCAAATTGGAGTGGTTGGTATATTCCATACTTCTAGCGATTGGATTTCACTCAAAACTCACCAAATGACTCATCGCACCATATTACGGTGTTGCCCAAGTTTTGGGCCCGATCCGAAATCAATAGGTGTTCCAAATTGGACAATTCAAGTTCAACGGCAGTTCGTTCGTAATTGGAGTGGTTGGTGTATTATATACTTCTAGCGATTGGATTTCAGTCAAAACTCACCAAATGACTCCTCCCACCATATTATGATGTTGCCCAAGTTTGGGGCTCGTTCCGAAATCAATAGGTGTGAGAAATTGGACAATTCAAGTTCAACGGCAGTTCGTTCCTAATTGGAGTGGTTGGTGTATTCCATACTTCTAGCGATTGGATTTCACTCAAAACTCACCAAATGACTCCTCCCACCATATTATGATGTTGCCCAAGTTTGGGGATCGATCCGAAATCAATAAGAGTGAGAAATTGGACAATTCAAGTTCAACGGCAGTTCGTTCCAAATTCGAGTGGTTGGTGTATTCCATACTTCTAGCGATTGGATTTCACTCAAAACTCACCAAATGACTCCTCCCACCATATTATGATGTTGCCCAAGTTTTGGGCTCGATCCGAAATCAATAGGTGTTCCAAATTGGACAATTCAAGTTCAACGGCAGTTCCTTCCTAATTGGAGTGGTTGGTGTATTCCATACTTCTAGCGATTGGATTTCACTCAAAACTCACCAAATGACTCCTCCCACCATATTATGATTTTGCCCAAGTTTTGGCCTCGATCCGAAATGAATAGGTGTTCCAAATTGGACAATTCAAGTTCAACGGCAGTTCGTACCTAATTAGAGTGGTTGGTGTTTTCCATACTTCAAACGATTGGATTTCACTCAAAACTCACCAAATGACTCCTCGCACCATATTATGATGTTGCCCTAGTTTTGGGCTCGATCCGAAATCAATAGGTGTTCCAAATTGGACAATTCAAGTTCAACGGCAGTTCATTCCTAATTGGAGTTGTTGGTGTATTCCACACTTCTAGCGATTGGATTTCTCTCAAAACTCACCAAATGACTCCTCCCACCATATTATGATGTTGCCCAAGTTTGGGGCTCGATCCGAAATCAACAGGTGTGTGAAATTGGACAATTCAAGTTCAATGGCAGTTCGTTCCTAATTGGAGTGGTTGGTGTATTCCATAATTCTAGCGATTGGATTTCACTCAAAACACTCCAAATGACTCCTCCCACCATATTATGATGTTGCCCAAGTTTTGGCCTCGATCCGAAATGAATAGTTGTTCCAAATTGGACAATTCAAGTTCAACGCCAGTTCGTTCCTAATTGGAGTGGTTGGAGTATTCCATACTTCTAGCGATTGGATTTCACTCAAAACTTACCAAATGACTACTCCCACCATATTATGATGTTGCCAAAGTTTGGGGCTTGATCCGAAATCAATAGGTGTGAGAAATTGGACAATTCAAGTTCAACGGCAGTTCGTACCTAATTGGAATGGTTGGTGTATTCCATACTTCAAACGATTGGATTTCACTCAAAACTCACCAAATGACTCCTCGCACCATATTATGATGTTGCCCTAGTTTTGGGCTCGATCCGAAATCAATAGGTGTTCCAAATTGGACAATTCAAGTTCAACGGCAGTTCGTTCCTAATTGGAGTGGTTGGTGTATTCCATACTTCTAGCGATTGGATTTCACTCAAAACTTACCAAATGACTACTCCCACCATATTATGATGTTGCCAAAGTTTGGGGCTTGATCCGAAATCAATAGGTGTGAGAAATTGGACAATTCAAGTTCAACGGCAGTTCGTACCTAATTGGAATGGTTGGTGTATTCCATACTTCAAACGATTGGATTTCACTCAAAACTCACCAAATGACTCCTCGCACCATATTATGATGTTGCCCTAGTTTTGGGCTCGATCCGAAATCAATAGGTGTTCCAAATTGGACAATTCAAGTTCAACGGCAGTTCGTTCCTAATTGGAGTGGTTGGTGTATTCCATACTTCTAGCGATTGGATTTCACTCAAAAATAACCAAATGACTCCTCCCACCATATTATGTTGTTGCCCAAGTTTTGGGCTCGATCCGAAATCAATAGGTGTTCCATATTGGACAATTCAAGTTCAACGGCAGTTCGTTCCTAATTGGAGTGGTTGGGGTATTCCATACTTCTAGCGATTGGATTTCACTCAAAACTCACCAAATGACTCCTACCACCATATTATGATTTTGCCCAAGTTTTGGCCTCGATCCGAAATGAATAGGTGTTCCAAATTGGACAATTCAAGTTCAACGGCAGTTCGTTCCTAATTGGAGTGGTTGGTGTAATCCATACTTCTAGCGATTGGATTTCACTCAAAACTCACCAAATGACTCCTCCCACCATATTATGATGTTGCCCAAGTTTGGGGCTCGGTCCGAAATCAATAGGTGTGAGAAATTGGACAATTCAAGTTCAACGGCAGTTCGTTCCTAATGGGAGTGGTTGGTGTATTCCATACTTCTAGCGATTGGATTTCACTCAAAACTCACCAAACGACTCCTCCCACCATATTGTGTCGTTGCCCAAGTTTAGGGTTCGATCCGAAATCAGTAGGTGTTCAAAATTGGGCAATTCAATTCCAACGGCAGCTCGTTCCTAATTGGAGTGATTGGTGTATTCCATACTTCTAGCGATTAGATTTCACTCAAAACTCACCAAATGATTCCTCCCACCATATTATGATGTTGCCCAAGTTTTGGGCTCGTTCCGAAGTCAATAGGTGTGATAAATTGGACAATTCAAGTTCGACGGCATTTCGTTCCTAATTCGAGTGGTTGGTGTATTCCATACTTCTAGCGATTGGATTTCACTCAAAACAAACCAAATGACTCCTCCCACCATATTATGATGTTGCCCAAGTTTTGGGCTCGATCCGAAATCAATAGGTGTTCCAAATTGGACAATTCAAGTTCAACGGCAGTTCGTTCCTAATTCGAGTGGTTGGTGTATTCCACACTTCTACCGATTTGATTTCACTCAAAACACACCAAACGACTCCTCCCACCATATTATGATGTTGCCCAAGTTTTGGGCTCGATCCGAAATCAATAGGTCTTCCAAATTGGACAATTCAAGTTCAACGGCAGTTTGTTCCTAATTGGAGTGGTTGGTGTATTCCATACTTCTAGCGATTGGATTTCACTCAAAACTAACCAAATGACTCCTCCCACCATATTATGATGTTGCCCAAGTTTTGGGCTCGATCCGAAATCAATAGCTGTTCCAAATTGGACAATTCAAGTTCAACGGCAGTTCGTTCCTAATTGGAGTGGTTGGTGTACTCCATACTTCTAGCGATTGGATTTCACTCAAAACTCACCAAGTGACTCCTCCCACCATATTATGTTGTTGCCCACGTTTTGGGCTCGATCCGAAATCAATAGGTGTTCCAAATTGGACAATTCGAGTGCAACGGCAATTCGTTCCTAATTGGAGTGTTTGGTGTATTCCATACTTCTAGCGATTGGATTTCACTCAAAACTCACCAAATGACTCTTCCCACCATATTATGATGTGGCCCAAGTTTGGGGCTCGATCCGAAATCAATAGTTGTAAGAAATTGGACAATTCAAGTTCAAAGGAAGTTCGTTCCAAATTGGAGGGTTTGGGGTAATTCATAGTTCTAGCGATTGGATTTCACTCAAAACACACCAAATGACTCCTCCCACCATATTATGATGTTGCCCAAGTTTTGGGCTTGATCCGAAATCAATAGGTGTTCCAAATTGGACAATTCAAGTTCAACGGCAGTTCGTTCCTAATCGGAGTGGTTGGTGTATTCCATACTTCTAGCGATTGGATTTCACTCAAAACTCACCACATGACTCCTCCCACCATATTATGAGGTTGCCCAAGGTTTGGGCTCGATCCGAAATCAATAGGTGTTCCAAATTGGACAATTCAAGTTCAACGGCATATCGTTCCTAATTGGAGTGGTTGGTGTATTCCATACTTCTAGCGATTGGATTTCACTCAAAACTCACCAAATGACTCTTCCCACCATATTATGTTGTTGCCCAAGTTTTGGGCTCGATCCGAAATCAATAGGTGTTCCAAATTGGACAATTCAAGTTCAACGGCAGTTCGTTCCTAATTGGAGTGGTTGGTGTATTCCATACTTCTAGCGTTTGGATTTCACTGAAAACTCACCAAATGACTCCTCCCACCATATTATGATGTTGCCCAAGTTTCGGGGTCGATCCGAAATCAATAGGTGCGAGAAATTGGTCAATTCAAGTTCAACGGCAGTACGTTCCGAATTGGAGTGGTTGGTGTATTCCGTACTTCTAGCGATTGGATTTCACTCAAAACTAACCAAATGACTCCTCCCACCATATTATGATGTTGCCCAAGTTTTGGGCTCGATCCGAAATCAATAGGTGTTCCAAATTGGACAATTCAAGTTCAACGGCAGTTCGTTCCTAATTGGAGTGGTTGGTGTATTCCATACTTCTAGCGATTGGATTTCACTCAAAACTCACCAAGTGACTCCTCCCACCATATTATGATGTTGCCCACGTTTTGGGCTCGATCCGAAATCAATAGGTGTTCCAAATTGGACAATTCGAGTGCAACGGCAATTCGTTCCTAATTGGAGTGTTTGGTGTATTCCATACTTCTAGCGATTGGATTTCACTCAAAACTCACCAAATGACTCCTCCCACCGTATTATGATGTTGCCCAAGTTTTGGGCTCGATCCGAAATCAATAGGTGTTCCAAATTGGACAATTCAAGTTCAACGGCAGTTCGTTCCTAATTGGAGTGGTTGTTGTATTCCATACTTCTAGCGATTGGATTTCACTCAAAACTCACCAAGTGACTCCTCCCACCATATTATGATGTTGCCCACATTTTGGGCTCGATCCGAAATCAATAGGTGTTCCAAATTGGACAATTCAAGTGCAACGGCAATTCGTTCCTAATTGGAGTGTTTGGTGTATTCCATACTTCTAGCGATTGGATTTCACTCAAAACTCACCAAATGACTCTTCCCACCATATTATGATGTGGCCCAAGTTTGGGGCTCGATCCGAAATCAATAGTTGTAAGACATTGGACAATTCAAGTTCAAAGGAAGTTCGTTCCAACTTGGAGGGTTTGGGGTAATTCATAGTTCTAGCGATTGGATTTCACTCAAAACACACCAAATGACTCCTCCCACCATATTATGATGTTGCCCATGTTTTGGGCTTGATCCGAAATCAATAGGTGTTCCAAATTGGACAATTCAAGTTCAATGGCAGTTCGTTCCTAATCGGAGTGGTTGGTGTATTCCATACTTCTAGCGATTGGATTTCACTCGAAACTCACCACATGACTCCTCCCACCATATTATGAGGTTGCCCAAGGTTTGGGCTCGATCCGAAATCAATAGGTGTTCCAAATTGGACAATTCAAGTTCAACGGCAGTTCGTTCCTAGTTGGAGTGGTTGGTGTATTCCATACTTCTAGCAATTGGATTTCACTCAAAACCCACGAAATGGCTCCTCCCACCATATTATGTTGTTGCCCAAGTTTTGGGCTCGATCCGAAATCAATAGGTGTTCCAAATTGGACAATTCAAGTTCAACGGCAGTTCGTTCCTAATTGGAGTGGTTGGTGTATTCCATACTTCTAGCGATTGGATTTCACTCAAAACTCACCAAATGACTCCTCCCACCATATTATGATGTTGCCCAAGTTTCGGGCTCGATCCGAAATCAATAGGTGCGAGAAATTGGTCAATTCAAGTTCAACGGCAGTACGTTCCTAATTGGAGTGGTTGGTGTATTCCGTACTTCTAGCGATTGGATTTCACTCAAAACTAACCAAATGACTCCTCCCACCATATTATGATGTTGCCCAAGTTTTGGGCTCGATCCGAAATCAATAGGTGTTCCAAATTGGACAAATCAAGTTCAACGGCAGTTCGTTCCTAATCGGAGTGGTTGGTGTATTCCATACTTCTAGCGATTGGATTTCACTCAAAACCCACCAAATGACTCCTCCCACCATATTATGATGTTGCCCAAGTTTCGGGCTCAATCCGCAATCAATAGGTGTTCCAAATTGGACAATTCAAGTTCAACGGCAGTTCGTTCCTAACTGGAGTGGTTGGTGTATTCCATACTTCTAGCGATTGGATTTCACTCAAAACTCGCCAAATGACTCTTCCCACCATATTATGATGTTGCCCAAGTTTGGGGCTCGATCCGAAATCAATAGGTGTGAGAAATTGGACAATTCAAGTTCAACGGCAGTTCGTACCTAATTGGAGTGGTTGGTGTATTCCATACTTCTAGCGATTGGATTTCACTCAAAACTTACCAAATGACTACTCCTACCATATTATGATGTTGCCAAAGTTTGGGGCTTGATCCCAAATCAATAGGTGTGAGAAATTGGACAATTCAAGTTCAACGGCAGTTCGTACCTAATTGGAATGGTTGGTGTATTCCATACTTCTAGCGATTGGATTTCTCTCAAAACTCACCAAATGACTCCTCCCACCATATTATGATGTTGCCCAAGTTTGGGGCTCGATCCGAAATCAACAGGTGTGTGAAATTGGACAATTCAAGTTCAATGGCAGTTCGTTCCTAATTGGAGTGGTTGGTGTATTCCATAATTCTAGCGATTGGATTTCACTCAAAACACTCCAAATGACTCCTCCCACCATATTATGATGTTGCCCAAGTTTTGGCCTCGATCCGAAATGAATAGTTGTTCCAAATTGGACAATTCAAGTTCAACGCCAGTTCGTTCCTAATTGGAGTGGTTGGAGTATTCCATACTTCTAGCGATTGGATTTCACTCAAAACTTACCAAATGACTACTCCCACCATATTATGATGTTGCCAAAGTTTGGGGCTTGATCCCAAATCAATAGGTGTGAGAAATTGGACAATTCAAGTTCAACGGCAGTTCGTTCCTAATTGGAGTGGTTGGTGTATTCCATACTTCTAGCAATTGGATTTCACTCAAAACCCACGAAATGGCTCCTCCCACCATATTATGTTGTTGCCCAAGTTTTGGGCTCGATCCGAAATCAATAGGTGTTCCAAATTGGACAATTCAAGTTCAACGGCAGTTCGTTCCTAATTGGAGTGGTTGGTGTATTCCATACTTCTAGCGATTGGATTTCACTCAAAAATAACCAAATGACTCCTCCCACCATATTATGTTGTTGCCCAAGTTTTGGGCTCGATCCGAAATCAATAGGTGTTCCATATTGGACAATTCAAGTTCAACGGCAGTTCGTTCCTAATTGGAGTGGTTGGTGTATTCCATACTTCTAGCGATTGGATTTCACTCAAAAATAACCAAATGACTCCTCCCACCATATTATGTTGTTGCCCAAGTTTTGGGCTCGATCCGAAATCAATAGGTGTTCCATATTGGACAATTCAAGTTCAACGGCAGTTCGTTCCTAATTGGAGTGGTTGGTGTATTCCATACTTCTAGCGATTGGATTTCACTCAAAACTCACCAAATGACTCCTCCCACCATATTATGATGTTCCCCAACTTTTGGGCTCGATCCGAAATCAATAGGTGTTCCAAATTGGACAATTCAAATTCAACGGCAGTTCGTTCCTAATTGGAGTGGTTAGTGTATTCCATACTTCTAGCGATTGGATTTCACTCAAAACTCACCAAATGACTCCTCCCACCATATTATCATGTTGCCCAAGTTTTGGGGTCGATCCGAAATCAATAGGTGTTCCAAATTGGACAATTCAAGTTCAACGGCAGTTCGTTCCCAATTGGAGTGGTTGGTGTATTCCATACTTCTAGCGATTGGATTTCACTCAAAACTCACCAAATGACTCCACCCACCATATTATGATGTTGCCCAAGTTTGGGGCTCGATCCGAAATCAATAGGTGTGAGAAATTGGACAATTCAAGTTCAACGGCAGTTCGTTCCTAATTGGAGTGGTTGGTGTATTCCATACTTCTAGCGATTGGATTTCACTCAAAACTAACCAAATGAGTCCCACCATATTATGATGTTGCCAAAGATTTGGGCTCGATCCGAAATCAATAGGTGTTAGAAATTGGACAATTCAAGTTCAACGTCAGTTCGTTCCTAATTGGAGTGGTTGGTGTATTCCATACTTCTAGCGATTGGATTTCACTCAAAACTCACCAAATGACTCCTCCCACCATATTATGATGTTGCCCAAGTTTTGGGCTCGATCCGAAATCAATAGGTGTGAGAAATTGGACAATTCAAGTTCAACGGCAGTTCGTTCCTAATTGGAGTGGTTGGTGTATTCCATACTTCTTGCGATTGGATTTCACTCAAAACTCAACAAATGACTCCTCCCACCATATTATGGTGTTGCCCAAGTTTTGGGCTCGATCCGAAATCAATAGGTGTGAGAAATTGGTCAATTCAATTTCAACGACAGTTCGTTCCTAATCGGAGTAGTTGTTGTATTCCATACTTCTAGCGTTTGGATTTCGCTTAAAACTCACCAAATGACTCCTCCGACCATATTACGATGTTGCCCAAATTTTGGGCTCGATCCAAAATCAATAGGTGCGAGAAATTGGACAATTCAAGTTCAACGGCAGTTCGTTCCTAATTGGACTGGTTGGTGTATTCCATACTTCTAGCGATTGGATTTCACTCAAAACTCACCAAATGACTCCTCCCACCATATTATGATGTTGCCCAAGTTTTGGGCTCAATCCGAAATGAATAGGCCTTCCAAATTGGACAATTCAAGTTCAACGGCAATTCGTTCCTAATTGGAGTGGTTGGTGTATTCCATACTTCTAGCGATTGGATTTCACTCAAAACTCCCCAAATGACTCCTCCCACCATATTATGATGTTACCCAAGTTTTGGGCTCGATCCGAAATCAATAGGTGTGAGAAATTGGACAATTCAAGTACAACGGCAGTTCGTTCCCAATTGGAGTGGTTGGTGTACTCCATACTTCTAGCGATTGGATTTCACTCAAAACTCACCAAATGACTCCTCCCACAATATTATGATGTTGCCCAAGTTTTGGGCTCGATCCGAAGTCAATAGGTGTGAGAAATTGGACAATTCAAGTTCAACGGCAGTTCGTTCCTATCTGGAGTGGTTGGTGTATTCCATACTTCTAGCGATTGGATTTCACTCAAAACTCACCAAATGACTCCTCCCACCATATTATGATGTTGCCCAAGTTTTGGGCTAGATCCGAAATCAATAGGTGTTCCAAATTGGACAATTCAAGTTCAACGGCAGTTCGTTCCTAATTGGAGTGGTTGGTGTATTCCATACTTCTAGCGATTTGATTTCACTCAAAACTCACCAAATGACTCCTCCCACCATATTATGTTGTTGCCCAAGTTTGGGGCTCGATCCGAAATCAATAGGTGTGAGAAATTGGAGAATTCAAATTCAAAGGCAGTTCGTTCCTAATTGGAGTGGTTGGTGTATCCCATACTTCTAGCGATTGGATTTCACTCAAAACTCACCAAATGACTCCTCCCACCATATTTTGATGTTGCCCAAGTTTTGGGCTCGATCCGAAATTAATAGGTGTGAGAAATTGGACAATTCAAGTTCAACGGCAGTTCGTTCCTAATGGGAGTGGTTGGGGTATTCCATACTTCTAGCGATTGGATTTCACTCAAAACTCACCAAATGACTCCTCCCACCATATTATGTTGTTGCCCGAATTTGGGCTCGATCTGAAATCAATAGGTGTGAGAAATTGGACAATTCAAGTTCAACGGCAGTTCGTTCCTATCTGGAGTGGTTGGTGTATTCCATACTTCTAGCGATTTGATTTCACTCAAAACTCACCAAATGACTCCTCCCACCATATTATGTTGTTGCCCGAATTTGGGCTCGATCTGAAATCAATAGGTCTGAGAAATTGGACTATTCAAGTTCAACGGCAGTTCGTTCCTAATTGGAGTGGTTGGTGTATTCCATACTTCTAGCGATTGGATTTCACTCAAAAGTCCCCAAATGACTCCTCCCACCATATTATGATGTTACCCAAGTTTTGGGCTCGATCCGAAATCAATAGGTGTGAGAAATTGGACAATTCAAGTACAACGGCAGTTCGTTCCCAATTGGAGTGGTTGGTGTACTCCATACTTCTAGCGATTGGATTTCACTCAAAACTCACCAAATGACTCCTCCCACCATATTATGATGTTGCCCAAGTTTTGGGCTCGATCCGAAATTAATAGGTGTGAGAAATTGGACAATTCAAGTTCAACGGCAGTTCGTTCCTAATGGGAGTGGTTGGGGTATTCCATACTTCTAGCGATTGGATTTCACTCAAAACTCACCAAATGACTCCTCCCACCATATTATGTTGTTGCCCAAGTTTGGGGCTCGATCCGAAATCAATAGGTGTCAGAAATTGGAGAATTCAAATTCAAAGGCAGTTCGTTCCTAATTGGAGTGGTTGGTGTATTCCATACTTCTAGCGATTGGATTTCACTCAAAACTCACCAAATGACTCCTCCCACCATATTTTGATGTTGCCCAAGTTTTGGGCTCGATCCGAAATCAATAGGTGTTCCAAATTGGACCATTCAAGTTCAACGGCAGTTCGTTCCTAGTTGGAGTGGTTGGTTTATTCCATACTTCTAGCAATTGGATTTCACTCAAAACTCACCAAATGACTCCTCCCACCATATTATGATGTTACCCAAGTTTTGGGCTCGATCCGAAATCAATAGGTGTTTCAAATTGGACAATTCAAGTTCAACGGCAGTTCGTTCCTAATTGGAGTGGTTGGTGTATTCCATACGTCTAGCGATTGGATTTCACTCAAAACTCACCAAATGACTCCTCCCACCATATTATGTTGTTGCCCAAGTTTTGGGCTCGATCCGAAATCAATGGGTCTGAGAAATTGGACTATTCAAGTTCAACGGCAGTTCGTTCCTAATTGGAGTGGTTGGTGTATTCCATACTTCTAGCGATTGGATTTCACTCAAAACTCACCAAATGACTCCTCCCACCATATTATGTTGTTGTCCAAGTTTGGGGCTCGATCCGAAATCAATAGGTGTGAGATATTGGAGAATTCAAATTCAACGGCAGTTCGTTCCTAATTGGAGTGGTTGGTGTATTCCATACTTCTAGCGATTGGATTTCACTCAAAACTCACCAAATGACTCCTCCCACCATATTATTATGTTGCCCATGTTTTGGGCTCGATCCGAAATTAATAGGTGTGAGAAATTGGACAATTCAAGTTCAACGGCAGTTCGTTCCTAATTGGAGTGGTTGGTGTATTCCATACTTCTAGCGATTGGATTTCACTCAAATCTCACCAAATGACTCCTCCCACAATATTATGATGTTGCCCAAGTTTTGGGCTCGATCCGAAGTCAATAGGTGTGAGAAATTGGACAATTCAAGTTCAACGGCAGTTCGTTCCTAATTGGAGTGGTTGGTGTATTCCATACTTCTAGCGATTTGATTTCACTCAAAACTCACCAAATGACTCCTCCCACCATATTATGTTGTTGCCCAAGTTTGGGGCTCGATCCGAAATCAATAGGTGTGAGAAATTGGGGAATTCAAATTCAAAGGCAGTTCGTTCCTAATTGGAGTGGTTGGTGTATCCCATACTTCTAGCGATTGGATTTCACTCAAAACTCACCAAATGACTCCTCCCACCATATTTTGATGTTGCCCAAGTTTTGGGCTCGATCCGAAATTAATAGGTGTGAGAAATTGGACAATTCAAGTTCAACGGCAGTTCGTTCCTAATGGGAGTCGTTGGGGTATTCCATACTTCTAGCGATTGGATTTCACTCAAAACTCACCAAATGACTCCTCCCACCATATTATGTTGTTGCCCAAGTTTGGGGCTCGATCCGAAATCAATAGGTGTGAGAAATTGGAGAATTCAAATTCAAAGGCAGTTCGTTCCTAATTGGAGTGGTTGGTGTATTCCATACTTCTAGCGATTGGATTTCACTCAAAACTCACCAAATGAGTTCTCCCACCATATTTTGATGTTGCCCAAGTTTTGGGCTCGATCCGAAATCAATAGGTGTGAGAAATTGGAGAATTCAAATTCAACGGCAGTTCATTCCTAATTGGAGTGGTTGGTGTATTCCACACTTCTAGCGATTGGATTTCACTCAAAACTCACCAAATGACTCCTCCCACCATATTATGATGTTGCCCAAGTTTTGGCCTCGATCCGAAAAGAATAGGTCTTCCAAATTGGACAATTCAAGTTCAACGGCAGTTCGTTCCTAATTGGAGTGGTT
Source organism: Prunus avium (assembly GCF_965620075.1). NCBI lineage: Eukaryota > Viridiplantae > Streptophyta > Magnoliopsida > Rosales > Rosaceae > Prunus > Prunus avium. The sequence continues at coordinate 13,711,799 of NC_142290.1, forward strand.
GGTGTATTCCATACTTCTTGCGATTGGATTTCACTCAAAACTCACCAAATGACTCCTCCCACCATTTTATGATGTTGCCCAACTTTTGGGCTCGATCCGAAATCAATAGGTGTTCCAAATCGGACAATTCAAATTCAACGGCAGTTCGTTCCTAATTGGAGTGGTTAGTGTATTCCATACTTCTAGCGATTGGATTTCACTCAAAACTCACCAAATGACTCCTCCCACCATATTATGATGTTGCCCAAGTTTTGGGGTCGATCCGAAGTCAATAGGTGTTCCAAATTGGACAATTCAAGTTCAACGGCAGTTCGTTCCCAATTGGAGTGGTTGGTGTATTCCATACTTCTAGCGATTGGATTTCACTCAAAACTCACCAAATGACTCCTCCCACCATATTATGATGTTGCCCAAGTTTGGGGCTCGATCCGAAATCAATAGGTGTGAGAAATTGGACAATTCAAGTTCAACGGCAGTTCGTTCCTAATTGGAGTGGTTGGTGTATTCCATACTTCTAGCGATTGGATTTCACTCAAAACTAACCAAATGACTCCTCCCACCATATTATGATGTTGCCTAAGTTTTGGGCTCGATCCGAAATCAATAGGTGTTAGAAATTGGACAATTCAAGTTCAACGTCAGTTCGTTCCTAATTGGAGTGGTTGGTGTATTCCATACTTCTAGCGATTGGATTTCACTCAAAACTCACCAAATGACTCCTCCCACCATATTATGATGTCGCCCAAGTTTTGGGCTCGATCCGAAATCAATAGGTGTGAGAAATTGGACAATTCAAGTTCAACGGCAGTTCGTTCCTAATTGGAGTGGTTGGTGTATTCCATACTTCTTGCGATTGGATTTAACTCAAAACTCAACAAATGACTCCTCCCACCATATTATGGTGTTGCCCAAGTTTTGGGCTCGATCCGAAATCAATAGGTGTGAGAAATTGGTCAATTCAATTTCAACGACAGTTCGTTCCTAATCGGAGTAGTTGTTTTATTCCATACTTCTAGCGTTTGGATTTCGCTCAAACCTCACCAAATGACTCCTCCCACCATATTATGATGTTGCCCAAGTTTTGGGCTCGATCCAAAATCAATAGGTGCGAGAAATTGGACAATTCAAGTTCTTCGGCAGTTCATTCCTAATTGGACTGGTTGGTGTATTCCATACTTCTAGCGATTGGATTTCACTCAAAACTCACCAAATGACTCCTCCCACCATATTATGATGTTGCCCAAGTTTTGGGCTCAATCCGAAATGAATAGGTCTTACAAATTGGACAATTCAAGTTCAACGGCAGTTCGTTCCTAATTGGAGTGGTTGGTGTATTCCATACTTCTTGCGATTGGATTTCACTCAAAACTCACCAAATGACTCCTCCCACCATATTATGAGGTTGCCCAAGTTTTGGGCTCGATCCGAAATGAATAGGTGTGAGAAATTGGACAATTCAAGTTCAATGCCAGTTCGTTCCTAATTGGAGTGGTTGGGGTATTCTATACTTCTAGCGATTGGATTTCACTCAAAACTCACCAAATGACTCCTCCCGCCATATTATGTTGTTGCCCACGTTTTGGGCTCTATCCGAAATCAATAGGTGTTCCAAATTGGACAATTCAAGTTCAACAACAGTTCGTTCCTAATTGGAGTGGTTGGTGTATTCCATACTTCTAGCGATTGGATTTCACTCAAAACTCACCAAATGACTCATCCCACCATATTATGTTGTTGCCCAAGTTTGGGGCTCGATCCGAAATCAATAGGTGTGTGAAATTGGAGAATTCAAGTTCAACGGCAGTGCGTTCCTAATTGGAGTGGTTGGTGTATTCCATACTTCTAGCGATTGGATTTCACTCAAAACTCACCAAATGACTCCTCCCACCATATAATGATGTTGCCCAAGTTTTGGGCTCGATCCGATATCAATAGGTGTTCCAAATTGGACAATTCAAGTTCAACGGCAGTTCGTTCCTAATTGGAGTGGTCGGTGTATTCCATACTTCTAGCGATTGGATTTCACTCAAAACTCACCAAATGACTCCTCCCACCATATAATGATGTTGCCCAAGTTTTGGGCTCGATCCGAAATCAATAGGTGTTAGAAATTGGACAATTCAAGTTCAACGTCAGTTCGTTCCTAATTGGAGTGGTTGGTGTATTCCATACTTCTAGCGATTGGATTTCACTCAAAACTCACCAAATGACTCCTCCCACCATATTATGATGTCGCCCAAGTTTTGGGCTCGATCCGAAATCAATAGGTGTGAGAAATTGGACAATTCAAGTTCAACGGCAGTTCGTTCCTAATTGGAGTGGTTGGTGTATTCCATACTTCTAGCGATTGGATTTCACTCAAAACTCACCAAATGACTCCTCCCACCATATTATTATGTTGCCCATGTTTTGGGCTCGATCCGAAATCAATAGGTGTGAGAAATTGGTCAATTCAATTTCAACGACAGTTCGTTCCTAATCGGAGTAGTTGTTTTATTCCATACTTCTAGCGTTTGGATTTCGCTCAAAACTCACCAAATGACTCCTCCCACCATATTATGATGTTGCCCAAGTTTTGGGCTCGATCCAAAATCAATAGGTGCGAGAAATTGGACAATTCAAGTTCTACGGCAGTTCATTCCTAATTGGACTGGTTGGTGTATTCCATACTTCTAGCGATTGGATTTCACTCAAAACTCACCAAATGACTCCTCCCACCATATTATGTTGTTGCCCAAGTTTGGGGCTCGATCCGAAATCAATAGGTGTGAGAAATTGGAGAATTCAAATTCAACGGCAGTTCGTTCCTAATTGGAGTGGTTGGTGTATTCCATACTTCTAGCGATTGGATTTCACTCAAAACTCACCAAATGACTCCTCCCACCATATTTTGATGTTGCCCAAGTTTTGGGCTCGATCCGAAATCAATAGGTGTTCCAAATTGGACCATTCAAGTTCAACGATAGTTCGTTCCTAGTTGGAGTGGTTGGTTTATTCCATACTTCTAGCAATTGGATTTCACTCAAAACTTACCAAATGACTCCTCCCACCATATTATGATGTTGCCCAAGTTTTGGGCTCGATCCGAAATCAATAGGTGTTTCAAATTGGACAATTCAAGTTCAACGGCAGTTCGTTCCTAATTGGAGTGGTTGGTGTATTCCATACGTCTAGCGATTGGATTTCACTCAAAACTCACCAAATGACTCCTCCCACCATATTATGTTGTTGCCCAAGTTTTGGCCTCGATCCGAAATCAATGGGTCTGAGAAATTGGACTATTCAAGTTCAACGGCAGTTCGTTCCTAATTGGAGTGGTTGGTGTATTCCATACTTCTAGCGATTGGATTTCACTCAAAACTCACCAAATGACTCCTCCCACCATATTATGTTGTTGTCCAAGTTTGGGGCTCGATCCGAAATCAATAGGTGTGAGAAATTGGAGAATTCAAATTCAACGGCAGTTCGTTCCTAATTGGAGTGGTTGGTGTACTCCATACTTCTAGCGATTGGATTTCACTCAAAACTCACCAAATGACTCCTCCCACCATATTTTGATGTTCCCCAAGTTTTGGGCTCGATCCGAAATCAATAGGTGTTCCAAATTGGACAATTCAAGTTCAACGGCAGTACGTTCCTAGTTGGAGTGGTTGGTGTATTCCATACTTCTAGCGATTGGATTTCACTCAAAACTCACCAAATGACTCCTCCCACAATATTATGATGTTACCCAAGTTTTGGGCTCGATCCGAAATCAATAGGTGTTCCAAATTGGACAAATCAAGTTCAACGGCAGTTCGTTCCTAGTTGGAGTGGTTGGTGTATTCCATACTTCTAGCGATTGGATTTCACTCAAAACTCACCAAATGACTCCTCCCACCATATTATGTTGTTGTCCAAGTTTGGGGCTCGATCCGAAATCAATAGGTGTTAGAAATTGGAGAATTCAAGTTCAACGGCAGTTCGTTCCTAATTGGAGTGGTTGGTGTATTCCATACTTCTAGCGATTGGATTTCACTCAAAACTCACCAAATGACTCCTCCCACCATATTATGTTGTTGCCCAAGTTTGGGGCTCGATCCGAAATCAATAGGTGTGAGAAATTGGAGAATTCAAATTCAACGGCAGTTCGTTCCTAATTGGAGTGGTTGGTGTATTCCATACTTCTAGCGATTGGATTTCACTCAAAACTCACCAAATGACTCCTCCCACCATATTATGTTGTTGCCCAAGTTTGGGGCTCGATCCGAAATCAATAGGTGTGAGAAATTGGAGAATTCAAATTCAACGGCAGTTCGTTCCTAATTGGAGTGGTTGGTGTATTCCATACTTCTAGCGATTGGATTTCACTCAAAACTCACCAAATGACTCCTCCCACCATATTTTGATGTTGCCCAAGTTTTGGGCTCGATCCGAAATTAATAGGTGTTCCAAATTGGACCACTCAAGTTCAACGGCAGTTCGTTCCTAGTTGGAGTGGTTGGTTTATTCCATACTTCTAGCAATTGGATTTCACTCAAAACTCACCAAATGACTCCTCCCACCATATTATGATGTTGCCCAAGTTTTGGGCTCGATCCGAAATCAATAGGTGTTCCAAATTGGACAATTCAAGTTCAACGGCAGTTCGTTCCTAATTGGAGTGGTTGGTGTATTCCATACTTCTAGCGATTGGATTTCACTCAAAACTCACCAAATGACTCCTCCCACCATATTATGTTGTTGCCCAAGTTTGGGGCTCGATCCGAAATCAATAAGTGTGAGAAATTGGTCAATTCAATTTCAACGAAAGTTCGTTCCGAATTGGAATTGTTGGTGTATTACATACTTCTAGCGATTGGATTTCACTCAAAACTCACCAAATGACTCCTCCCACCATATTATGATGTTGCCCAAGTTTTGGGCTCGATCCGAAGTCAATAGGTGTGAGAAATTGGACAATTCAAGTTCAACGGCAGTTCGTTCCTAATTGGAGTGGTTGCTGTATTCCATACTTCTAGCGATTGGATTTCACTCAAAACTCACCAAATGACTCCTCCCACCATATTATGATGTTGCCCAAGTTTGGGGCTCGATCCGAAATCAATAGGTGTGAGAAATTGGACAATTCAACTTCAACGGCAGTTCGTTCCTAATTGGAGTGGTTGGTGTATTCCACACTTCTAGCGATTGGATTTCACTCAAAACTCACCAAATGACTCCCCCCACCATATTATGATGTTGCCCAAGTTTTGGGCTCGATCCGAAATCAATAGGTCTTCCAAATTGGACAATTCAAGTTCAAGGGTAGTTCGTTCCTAGTTGGAGTGGTTGGTGTATTCCATACTTCTAGCAATTGTATTTCACTCAAAACTCACCAAATGACTCCTCACACCATATTATGATGGTGCCCAAGTTTTGGGCTCGATCCGAAATCAATAGGTGTGAGAAATTGGACAATTCAAGTTCAACGGCAGTTCGTTCCTAATTGGAGTGGTTGCTGTATTCCATACTTCTAGCGATTGGATTTCACTCAAAACTCACCAAATGACTCCTCCCACCATATTTTGATGTTGCCCAAGTTTTGGGCTCGAACCGAAATCAATAGGTGTTCCAAATTAGACCATTCAAGTTCAACGGCAGTTCGTTCCTAGTTGGAGTGGTTGGTTTATTCCATACTTCTAGCAATTGGATTTCACTCAAAACTCACCAAATGACTCCTCCCACCATATTATGATGTTGCCCAAGTTTTGGGCTCGATCCGAAATCAATAGGTGTTCCAAATTGGACAATTCAAGTTCAACGGCAGTTCGTTCCTAATTGGACTGGTTGGTGTATTACATACTTCTAGCGATTGGATTTCACTCAAAACTAACCAAATGACTCCTCCCACCATATTATGATGTTGCCCAAGTTTTGGGCTCGATCCGAAATCAATAGTTGTTCCAAATTGGACAATTCAAGTTCAACGGCAGTTCGTTCCTAATTGGAGTGGTTGGTGTATTCCATACTTCTAGCGATTGGATTTCACTCAAAACTCCTCCCACCATATTATGATGTTGCCCAAGTTTTGGGCTCGATCTGAAATCAATAGGTGTGGGAAATTGGACAATCCAAGTCCAACGGCAGTTCGTTCCTAATTGGACTGGTTGGTGTATTACATATTTCTAGCGATTGGATTTCACTCAAAACTAACCAAATGACTCCTCCCACCATATTATGATGTTGCCCAAGTTTTGGGCTCGATCCGAAATCAATAGGTGTTCCAAATTGGACAATTCAAGTTCAACGGCAGTTCGTTCCTAATTGGAGTGGTTGGTGTATTCCATACTTCTAGCGATTGGATTTCACTCAAAACTCACCAAATGACTCCTCCCACCATATTATGATGTTGCCCAAGTTTGGGGCTCGATCCGAAATCAATAGGTATGAGAAATTGGACAATTCAAGTTCAACGGCAGTCCGTTCCTAATTGGAGTGGTTGGTGTATTCCATAATTCTAGCGATTGGATTTCTCTCAAAACTCACCAAATGACTCCTCCCACCATATTATGGTGTTGCCCAAGTTTTGGGCTCGATCCGAAATCAATAGGTGTGAGAAATTGGACAATTCAAGTTCAACGGCAGTTCGTTCCTAATTGGAGTGGTTGCTGTATTCCATACTTCTAGCGATTGGATTTCACTCAAAACTCACCAAATGACTCCTCCCACCATATTATGATGTTGCCCAAGTTTGGGGCTCGATCCGAAATCAATAGGTGTGAGAAATTGGACAATTCAACTTCAACGGCAGTTCGTTCCTAATTGGAGTGGTTGGTGTATTCCACACTTCTAGCGATTGGATTTCACTCAAAACTCACCAAATGACTCCCCCCACCATATTATGATGTTGCCCAAGTTTTGGGCTCGATCCGAAATCAATAGGTCTTCCAAATTGGACAATTCAAGTTCAAGGGCAGTTCGTTCCTAGTTGGAGTGGTTGGTGTATTCCATACTTCTAGCGATTGTATTTCACTCAAAACTCACCAAATGACTCCTCACACCATATTATGATGGTGCCCAAGTTTTGGGCTCGATCCGAAATCAATAGGTGTGAGAAATTGGACAATTCAAGTTCAACGGCAGTTCGTTCCTAATTGGAGTGGTTGCTGTATTCCATACTTCTAGCGATTGGATTTCACTCAAAACTCACCAAATGACTCCTCCCACCATATTTTGATGTTGCCCAAGTTTTGGGCTCGAACCGAAATCAATAGGTGTTCCAAATTAGACCATTCAAGTTCAACGGCAGTTCGTTCCTAGTTGGAGTGGTTGGTTTATTCCATACTTCTAGCAATTGGATTTCACTCAAAACTCACCAAATGACTCCTCCCACCATATTATTATGTTGCCCAAGTTTTGGGCTCGATCCGAAATCAATAGGTGTTCCAAATTGGACAATTCAAGTTCAACGGCAGTTCGTTCCTAATTGGACTGGTTGGTGTATTACATACTTCTAGCGATTGGATTTCACTCAAAACTAACCAAATGACTCCTCCCACCATATTATGTTGTTGCCCAAGTTTTGGGCTCGATCCGAAATCAATAGGTGTTCCAAATTGGACAATTCAAGTTCAACGGCAGTTCGTTCCTAATTGGAGTGGTTGGTGTATTCCATACTTCTAGCGATTGGATTTCACTCAAAACTCCTCCCACCATGTTATGATGTTGCCCAAGTTTTGGGCTCGATCTGAAATCAATAGGTGTGGGAAATTGGACAATCCAAGTCCAACGGCAGTTCGTTCCTAATTGGACTGGTTGGTGTATTACATATTTCTAGCGATTGGATTTCACTCAAAACTAACCAAATGACTCCTCCCACCATATTATGATGTTGCCCAAGTTTTGGGCTCGATCCGAAATCAATAGGTGTTCCAAATTGGACAATTCAAGTTCAACGGCAGTTCGTTCCTAATTGGAGTGGTTGGTGTATTCCATACTTCTAGCGATTGGATTTCACTCAAAACTCACCAAATGACTCCTCCCACCATATTATGATGTTGCCCAAGTTTGGGGCTCGATCCGAAATCAATAGGTATGAGAAATTGGACAATTCAAGTTCAACGGCAGTCCGTTCCTAATTGGAGTGGTTGGTGTATTCCATAATTCTAGCGATTGGATTTCTCTCAAAACTCACCAAATGACTCCTCCCACCATATTATGATGTTGCCCAAGTTTGGGGCTCGATCCGAAATCAATAGGTGTGAGAAATTGGACAATTCAAGTTCAACGGCAGTTCGTTCCTAATTGGAGTGGTTGGTGTATTCCATACTTCTAGCGATTGGATTTCACTCAAAACTCACCAAATGACTCCTCCCACCATATTATGATGTTGCCCAAGTTTGGGGCTCGGTCCGAAATCAACAGGTGTGAGAAATTGGACAATTCAAGTTCAACGGCAGATCGTTCCTAATTGGAGTGGTTAGTGTATTCCATACTTCTAGCGATTGGATTTTACTAAAAACTAACCAAATGACTCCTCCCACCACATTATGATGTTGCCCAAGTTTTGGGCTCGATCCGAAATCAATAGGTGTTCCAAATTGGACAATTCAAGTTCAACGGCAGTTCGTTCCTAATTGGAGTGGTTGGTGTATTCCATACTTCTAGCGATTGGATTTCACTCAAAACTCCTCCCACCATATTATGATGTTGCCCAAGTTTTGGGCTCGATCTGAAATCAATAGGTGTGGGAAATTGGACAATCCAAGTCCAACGGCAGTTCGTTCCTAATTGGACTGGTTGGTGTATTACATACTTCTAGCGATTGGATTTCACTCAAAACTAACCAAATGACTCCTCCCACCATATTATGATGTTGCCCAAGTTTTGGGCTCGATCCGAAATCAATAGGTGTTCCAAATTGGACAATTCAAGTTCAACGGCAGTTCGTTCCTAATTGGAGTGGTTGGTGTATTCCATACTTCTAGCGATTGGATTTCACTCAAAACTCACCACATGACTCCTCCCACCATATTATGATGTTGCCCAAGTTTTGGGCTCGATCCGAAATCAATAGGTGTTCCAAATTGGACAATTCAAGTTCAACGGCAGTTCGTTCCTAATTGCAGTGGTTGGTGTATTCCATACTTCTAGCGATTGGATTTCAATCAAAACTCACCAACTGACTCCTCCCACCATATTATGATGTTGCCCAAGTTTTGGGCTCGATCCGAAATCAATAGGTCTTCTAAATTTGACAATTAGAGATCAACGGCAGTTCGTTCCTAATTGGAGTGGTTGGTGTATTCCATACTTCTAGCGATTGGATTTCACTCAAAACTAACCAAACGACTCCTCCCACCATATTATGATGTTGCCCAAGTTTGGGGCTCGTTCCGAAATCAATAGGTGTTCCAAATTGGACAATTCAAGTTCAACGGCAGTTCGTTCCTAATTGGAGTGGTTGGTGTATTCCATACTTCTAGCGATTGGATTTCACTCAAAATTCACCAAATGACTCCTCCCACCATATTATAATGTTTCCCAAGTTTGGGGCTCGTTCCGAAATCAATAGGTGTTCCATATTGGACAATTCAACTTCAACGGCAGTTCGTTCCTAATTGGTGTGGTTGGTGTATTCCATACTTCTAGCGATTGGATTTCACTCAAAACTCACCAAATGACTCCCCCAACCATATTATGATGTTGCCCAAGTTTTGGGCTCGATCTGAAAGCAATAGGTCTTCCAAATTGGACAATTCAAGTTCAACGACAGTTCGTTCCTAGTTGGAGTGGTTGGTGTATTCCATATATCTAGCGATTGGATTTCACTCAAAACTCACCAAATGACTCCTCCCACCATATTATAATGTTGCCCAAGTTTTGGGCTCGATCCGAAATCAATAAGTGTGAGAAATTGGTCAATTCAATTTCAACGAAAGTTCGTTTCTAATTGGAATTGTTGGTGTATTACATACTTCTAGCGATTGGATTTCACTCACAACTCACCAAATGACTCATCCCACCATATTATGATGTTGCCCAAGTTTTGGGCTCGATCCGAAATCAATAGGTGTGAGAAATTGGACAATTCAAGTTCGACGGCAGTTCGTTCCTAATTGGAGTGGTTGCTGTATTCCATACTTCTAGCGATTGGATTTCACTCAAAACTCACCAAATGACTCGTCCCACCATATTATGATGTTGCCCAAGTTTGGGGCTCGATCCGAAATCAGTAGGTGTGAGAAATTGGACAATTCAACTTCAACGGCAGTTCGTTCCTAATTGGAGTGGTTGGTGTATTCCACACTTCTAGCGATTGGATTTCACTCAAAACTCACCAAATGACTCCCCCCACCATATTATGATGTTGCCCAAGTTTTGGGCTCGATCCGAAATCAATAGGTCTTCCAAATTGGACAATTCAAGTTCAACGGCAGTTCGTTCCTAGTTGGAGTGGTTGGTGTATTCCATACTTCTAGCGATTGTATTTCACTGAAAACTTACCAAATGACTCCTCACACCATATTATGATGGTGCCCAAGTTTTGGGCTCGATCCGAAATCAATAGGTGTGAGAAATTGGACAATTCAAGTTCAACGGCAGTTCGTTCCTAATTGGAGTGGTTGCTGTATTCCATACTTCTAGCGATTGGATTTCACTCAAAACTCACCAAATGACTCCTCCCACCATATTATGATGTTGCCCAAGTTTTGGGCTCGATCCGAAATCAATAGGTGTGAGAAATTGGTCAATTCAAGTTCAACGGCAGTTCGTTCCTAATTGGAGTGGTTGGTGTATTCCATACTTCTAGCGATTGGATTTCACTCAAAAGTCCCCAAATGACTCCACCCACCATATTATGATGTTGCACAAGTTTGGGGTTCGATCCGAAATCAATAGGTGTGAGAAATTGGACAATTCAAGTTCAACGGCAATTCGTTCCTAATGGGAGTGGTTGGTGTATTCCATACTTCTAGCGATTGGATTTCACTCAAAACTCACCAAATAACTCCTCCCACCATATTATGATGTTGCCCAAGTTTTGGGTTCGATCCGAAATCAATAGGTGTGAGAAATTGGACAATTCAAGTTCAACGGCAGTTCGTTCCAAATTGGAGTGGTTGGTGTATTCCGTACTTCTAGCGATTGGATTTCACTCAAAACTCACCCAATGACTCCTCCCACCATATTATGATGTTGCCCAAGTTTGGGGATCGATCCAAAATCAATAGGAGTGAGAAATTGGACAATTCAAGTTCAACGGCAGTTCGTTCCAAATTGGAGTGGTTGGTGTATTCCATACTTCTAGCGATTGGATTTCACTCAAAACTCACCAAATGACTCCTCCCACCATATTATGACGTTGCCCAAGTTTTGGGCTCGATCCGAAATCAATAGGTGTGAGAAATTGGTCAATTCAAGTTCAATGGCAGTTCGTTCCTAATTGGAGTGGTTGGTGTATTCCATACTTCTAGCGATTGGATTTCACTCAAAAGTCCCCAAATGACTCCTCCCACCATATTATGATGTTGCACAAGTTTTGGGTTCGATCCGAAATCAATAGGTGTGAGAAATTGGACAATTCAAGTTCAACGGCAGTTCGTTCCTAATGGGAGTGGTTGGTGTATTCCATACTTCTAGCGATTGGATTTCACTCAAAACTCACCAAATGACTCCTCCCACCATATTATGATGTTGCCCAAGTTTTGGGTTCGATCCGAAATCAATAGGTGTGAGAAATTGGACAATTCAAGTTCAACGGCAGTTCGTTCCAAATTGGAGTGGTTGGAGTTTTACATACTTCTAGCGATTGGATTTCACTCAAAACTCACCAAATGACTCCCCCCACCATATTATGATGTTGCCCAAGTTTTGGGCTCGATCCGAAATCAATAGGTGTGAGAAATTGGACAATTCAAGTTCAACTGCAGATCGTTCCTAATTGGATTGGTTGGTGTATTCCATACTTCTAGCGATTGGATTTCACGTAAAACTCACCAAATGACTCCTCCCACCATATTATGCTGTTGCCGAAGTTTTGGGTTCGATCCGAAATCAATAGGTGTGAGAAATTGGACAATTCAATTTCAACGGCAGTTCGTTCCTAATTGGAGTGGTTGGTGTATTCCATACTTCTAGCGATTGGATTTCGCACAAAACTCCCCAAATGACTCCTCCCACCATATTACGTTGTTGCCCAAGTTTTGGGATCGATCCGAAATCAATAGGTGTGAGAAATTGGACAATTCAAGTTCAACGGCAGTTCGTTCCTAATTGGAGTGGTTGGTGTATTCCATACTTCTAGCGATTGGATTTCACTCAAAACTCACCAAATCACTCCTCGTATCATATTATGATGTTGCCCAACTTTTGGGCTCGATCCGAAATCGAGAGGTGTTTCAAATTGGACAATTCAAGTTCAACGGCAATTCGTTCCAAATTGGAGTGGTTGGTGTCTTCCATACTTCTAGCGATTGGATTTCACTCAAAACTCACCAAATGACTCCTCCCACCATGTTATGATGTTGCACAAGTTTGCGGTTCGATCCGAAATCAATAGGTGTGAGAAATTGGACAATTCAAGTTCAACGGCAGTTCGTTCCTAATGGGAGTGGTTGGTGTATTCCATACTTCTTGCGATTGGATTTCACTCCAAACTCACCAAATGACTCCTCCCACCATATTATGATGTTGCCCAAGTTTTGGGCTCGATCCGAAATCAATAGGTGTGAGAAATTGGTCAATTCAAGTTCAACGGCAGTTCGTTCCTAATTGGAGTGGTTGGTGTATTCCATACTTCTAGCGATTGGATTTCACTCAAAAGTCCCCAAATGACTCCTCCCATCATATTATGATGTTGCACAAGTTTGGGGTTCGATCCGAAATCAATAGGTGTGAGAAATTGGACAATTCAAGTTCGACGGCAGTTCGTTCCTAATTGGAGTGGTTGGTGTATTCCACACTTCTAGCGATTGGATTTCACTAAAACTCCTCCCACCATATTATGATGTTGCACAAGTTTTGGGCTCGATCTGAAATCAATAGGTGTGGGAAATTGGACTATCCAAGTCCAACGGCAGTTCGTTCCTAATTGGACTGGTTGGTGTATTACATACTTCTAGCGATTGGATTTCACTCAAAACTAACCAAATGACTCCTCCCACCATATTATGATGTTGCCCAAGTTTTGGGCTCGATCCGAAATAATAGGTGTTCCAAATTGGATAATTCAAGTTCAACGGCAGTTCGTTCCTAATTGCAGTGGTTGGTGTATTCCATACTTCTAGCGATTGGATTTCACTCAAAACTCACCAAATGACTCCTCCCACCATATTATGATGTTGCCCAAGTTTGGGGCTCGTTCCGAAATCAATAGGTGTTCCAAATTGGACAATTCAAGTTCAACGGCAGTTCGTTCCTAATTGGAGTGGTTGGTGTATTCCACAGTTCTAGCGATTGGATTTCACTCAAAACTCACCAAATGACTCCTCCCACCATATTATAATGTTGCCCAAGTTTTGGGCTCGATCCGAAATCCATAGGTCTTCCAAATTTGACAGTTAGAGTTCAACGGCAGTTCATTCGTAATTGGACTGGTTGGTGTATTACATACTTCTAGCGATTGGATTTCACTCAAAACTAACCAAATGACTCCTCCCACCATATTATGATGTTGCCCAAGTTTTCGACTCGATCCGAAATAATAGGTGTGAGAAATTGGCCAATTCAAGTTCAACAGCAGTTCGTTCCTAATTCGAGTGGTTGCTGTATTCCAAAATTCTAGCGATTGGATTTCACTCAAAACTCACCAAATGACTCCTCCCACCATATTATGATGTTGCCCAAGTTTTGGGCTCGATCCGAAATCAATCGGTGTGAGAAATTGGACAATTCAAGTTCAACGGCAGTTCGTTCCTAATTGGAGTGGTTGGTGTATTCCATACTTCAAGCGATTGGATTTCACTGAAAACTCACCAAATGACTCCTCCCACCATAGTATGATGTTGCCCAAGTTTTGGGCTCGATCCGAAATCAATAGGTGTTCCAAATTGGACAATTCAAGTTCAACGGCAGTTCGTTCCTAATTGGAGTGGTTGGTGTATTCCACACTTCTGGCGATTGGATTTCACTCAAAACTCCTCCAACGATATTATGATGTTGCCCAAGTTTTGGGATCGATCTGAAATCAATAGGTGTGGGAAATTGGACAATCCAAGTTCAACGGCAGTTCGTTCCAAATTGGAGTGGTTGGTGTATTCCACACTTCTAGGGATTGGATTTCACTCAAAACTCACCAAATGACTCCTCCCACCATATTATGATGTTGCCCAAGTTTGGGGCTCGATCCGAAATCAATAGGTGTTCCAAATTGGACAATTCAAGTTCAATGGCAGTTCGTTCCTAATTGGAGTGGTTGGTGTATTCCATAGTTCTAGCGATTGGATTTCATTCAAAACTCACCAAATGACTCATCCCACAATATTATGACGTTGCCCAAGTTTTGGGCTCGATCCGAAATCAATAGGTGTTCCAAATTGGACAATTCAAGTTCAATGGCAGTTCTTTTCAAATTGGAGTGGTTGGTGTATTCCATACTTCTAGCGATTGGATTTCACTCAAAACTCACCAAATGACTCCTCCCACCATATTATGATGTTGCCCAAATTTTGGGCTCGATCCGAAGTCAATAGGTGTTCCAAATTGGATAATTCAAGTTCAACGGCAGTTTGTTCCAAATTGCAGTGGTTGGTGTATTCCATACTTCTAGCGATTGGATTTCAATCAAAACTCACCAACTGACTCCTCCCACCATATTATGATGTTGCCCAAGTTTTGGGCTCGATCCGAAATCAATAGGTCTTCTAAATTTGACTATTAGTGTTCAACGGCAGTTCGTTCCTAATTGGACTGGTTGGTGTATTCCATACTTCTAGCGATTGGATTTCACTCAAAACTAACCAAATGACTCCTCCCACCATATTATGATGTGGCCCAAGTTTTGGGCTCGATCCGAAATAATAGGTGTGAGAAATTGGACAATTCAAGTTCAACGGCAGTTCGTTCCTAATTGGAGTGGTTGCTGTATTCCATACTTCTAGCGATTGGATTTCACTCAAAACTCACCAAACGACTCCTCCCACCATATTATGATGTTGCCCAAGTTTGGGGCTCGTTCCGAAATCAATAGGTGTTCCAAATTGGACAGTTCAAGTTCAGCGGCAGTTCGTTCCTAATTGGAGTGGTTGGTGTATTCCATACTTCTAGCGATTGGATTTCACTCAAAACTCACCAAATGACTCCTCCCACCATATTATGATGTTGCCCAAGTTTGGGGCTCGTTCCGAAATCAATAGGTGTTCCATATTGGACAATTCAAGTTCAACGGCAGTTCGTTCCTAATTGGTGTGGTTGGTGTATTCCATACTTCTAGCGATTGGATTTCACTCAAAACTCACCAAATGACTCCCCCAACCATATTATGATGTTGCCCAAGTTTTGGGCTCGATCTGAAAGCAATAGGTCTTCCAAATTGGACAATTCAAGTTCAACGACAGTTCGTTCCTAATTGGAGTGGTTGGTGTATTCCATATATCTAGCGATTGGATTTCACTCAAAACTCACCAAATGACTCCTCCCACCATATTATGATGTTGCCCAAGTTTTGGGCTCGATCCGAAATCAATAGGTGTGAGAAATTGGACAATTCAAGTTCAACGGCAGTTCGTTCCTAATTGGAGTGGTTGCTGTATTCCATACTTCTAGCGATTGGATTTCACTCAAAACTCACCAAATGACTCCTCCCACCATATTATGATGTTGCCCAAGTTTGGGGCTCGATCCGAAATCAATAGGTGTGAGAAATTGGACAATTCAACTTCAACGGCAGTTCGTTCCTAATTGGAGTGGTTGGTGTATTCCACACTTCTAGCGATTGGATTTCACTCAAAACTCACCAAATGACTCCCCCCACCAAATTTTGATGTCGCCCAAGTTTTGGGCTCGATCCGAAATCAATAGGTCTTCCAAATTGGACAATTCAAGTTCAACGGCAGTTCGTTCCTAGTTGGAGTGGTTGGTGTATTCCATACTTCTAGCGATTGTATTTCACTCAAAACTCACCAAATGACTCCTCCCACCATATTATGATGGTGCCCAAGTTTTGGGCTCGATCCGAAATCAATAGGTGTGAGAAATTGGACAATTCAAGTTCAACGGCAGTTCGTTCCTAATTGGAGTGGTTGCTGTATTCCATAATTCTAGCAATTGGATTTCACTCAAAACTCACCAATTGACTCCTCCCACCATATTATGTTGTTGCCCAAGTTTTGGGCTCGATGCGAAATCAATAGGTGTGAGAAATTGGACAATTCACGTTCAACGGCAGTTCGTTCCTAATTGGAGTGGTTGGTGTATTCCATACTTCTAGCGATTGGATTTCACTCAAAACTCACCAAATGACTCCTCCCACCATATTATGATGTTGCCCAAGTTTGTGGCTCGTTCCGAAATCAATAGGTGTGAGAAATTGGACAATTCAAGTTCAACGGCAGTTCGTTCCAAATTGGAGTGGTTAGTGTATTCCATACTTCTAGCGATTGGATTTCACTCAAAACTAACCAAATGACTCCTCCCACCATATTATGATGTTGCCCAAGTTTTGGGCTCGATCCGAAATCAATAGGTGTTCCAAATTGGACAATTCAAGTTCAACGGCAGTTCGTTCCTAATTGGAGTGGTTGGTGTATTCCACACTTCTAGCGATTGGATTTCACTCAAAACTCACCAAATGACTCCTCCCACCATATTATGATGTTGCCCAAGTTTTGTGCTCGATCAGAAATCAATAGGGGTTCGAAATTGGACAATTCAAGTTCAACGGCAGTTTGTTCCTAATTGGAGTGGTTGGTGTATTCCATACTTCTAGCAATTGGATTTCACTCAAAACTCACCAAATGACTCCTCCCACCATATTATGATATTGCCCAAGTTTTGGGCTCGATCCGAAATCAATAGGTGTTCCAAATTGGACAATTCAGGTTCAACGGCAGTTCGTTCCTAATTGGTGTGGCTGGTGTATTCCATACTTCTAACGATTGGATTTCACCCAAAACTCACCAAATGACTCCTCCCACCATATTATGTGGTTGCCCAAGTTTTGGGCTCGATCCGAAATCAATAGGTGTGAGAAATTGGTCAATTCAATTTCAACGACAGTTCGTTCCTAATTGGAGTGGTTGGTGTATTCCATACGTCTAGCGATTGGATTTCACTCAAAACTCAGTAAATGACTCCTCCCACCATATTATGATGTTGCCCAAGTTTTGGGCTCGATCCGAAATCAATAGTTGTAAGAAATTGGACAATTCAAGTTCAAAGGAAGTTCGTTCCAAATTGGAGGGTTTGGGGTAATTCATAGTTCTAGCGATTGGATTTCACTCAAAACACACCAAATATCTCCCCTCACAATATTATGATGTTGCCCGAGTTTTGGGCTCAATCCGAAATCAATAGGTGTAAGAAATTGGACAATCCAAGTTCAACGGCAGTTCGTTCCTAATTGCAGTGGTTGTTGTATTCCATACATCTAGTGATTGGATTTCACTCAAAACACACCAAATGACTCCTCCCACCATATTATGATGTTGGCCCAAGTTTGGGGCTCGGTCCGAATTCAATAGGTGTGAGAAATTGGACAATTCAAGTTCAACGGCAGTTCGTTCCTAATTGGAGTGGTTGATGTATTCCACACTTCTAGCGATTGGATTTCATTCAAAACTCACCAAATGACTCCTCCCACCATATTATGATGTTGCCCAAGTTTTGGGCTCGATCCGAAATCAATAGGTATGAGTAATTGGTCAATTCAATTTCAACGACAGTTCATTCCTAATCGGAGTAGTTGTTGTATTCCACACTTCTAGCGATTGGATTTCATTCAAAACCCACCAAATGACTCCTCCCACCATATTATGATGTTGCCCAAGTTTGGGGATCGATCCGAAATCATTAGGAGTGAGAAATTGGACAATTCAAGTTCAACGGCAGTTCGTTCCAAATTGGAGTGGTTGGTGTATTCCATACTTCTAGCGATTGGATTTCACTCAAAACTCACCAAATGACTCCTCCCACCATATTATGATGTTGCCCACGTTTTGGGGTCGATCCGAAATCAATAGGTGTGAGAAATTGGTCAATTCAAGTTCAACGGCAGTTCGTTCCTAATTGGAGTGGTTGGTGTATTCCATACTTCTAGCGATTGGATTTCACTCAAAAGTCCCCAAATGACTCCTCCCACCATATTATGATGTTGCACAAGTTTGGGGTTCGATCCGAAATCAATAGGTGTGAGAAATTGGACAATTCAAGTTCAACGGCAGTTCGTTCCTAATGGGAGTGATTGGTGTATTCCATACTTCTAGCGATTGGATTTCACTCAAAACTCACCAAATGACTCCTCCCACCATATTATGATGTTGCCCAAGTTTGGGGATCGATCCGAAATCAATAGGAGTGAGAAATTGGACAATTCAAGTTCAACGGCAGTTCGTTCCAAATTGGAGTGGTTGGTGTATTCCATACTTCTAGCGATTGGATTTCACTCAAAACTCACCAAATGACTCCTCCCACCATATTATGATGTTGCCCAAGTTTTGGGCTCGATCCGAAATCAATAGGTGTGAGAAATTGGTCAATTCAAGTTCAACGGCAGTTCGTTCCTAATTGGAGTGGTTGGTGTATTCCATACTTCTAGCGATTGGATTTCACTCAAAAGTCCCCAAATGACTCCTCCCACCATATTATGATGTGGCACAAGTTTGGGGTTCGATCCGAAATCAATCGGTGTGAGAAATTGGACAATTCAAGTTCAACGGCAGTTCGTTCCTAATGGGAGTGGTTGGTGTATTCCATACTTCTAGCTATTGGATTTCACTCAAAACTCACCAAATGACTCCTCCCACCATATTATGATGTTGCCCAAGTTTTGGGTTCGATCCGAAATCAATAGGTGTGAGAAATTGGACAATTCAAGTTCAACGGCAGTTCGTTCCAAATTGGAGTGGTTGGACTATTACATACTTCTAGCGATTGGATTTCACTCAAAACTCACCAAATGACTCCCCCCACCATATTATGATGTTACCCAAGTTTTGGGCTCGGTCCGAAATCAATAGGTGTGAGAAATTGGACAATTCAAGTTCAACTGCAGATCGTTCCTAATTGGATTGGTTGGTGTATTCCATACTTCTAGCGATTGGATTTCACGCAAAACTCACCAAATGACTCCTCCCACCATATTATGCTGTTGCCCAAGTTTTGGGTTCGATCCGAAATCAATAGGTGTGAGAAATTGGACAATTCAATTTCAACGGCAGTTCGTTCATACATCTTTCATACATCTTTCTTGAAGGATATGGAGGTGATTTGGGATGAGTTTGAGTGAGTGGTGATGGCTAAGGAAGATGAAATTCGTAGGGAAATGGAAGAGAGGTTTGCTGGAGTTGTTTTGGTGATTGTTGGAGTGTTTGGGATTTTGAGAGTGTTTGAGGATGGTTGGAGTGAATTGTGGGGGTTGTGAATCTCAGGATTTGTTGTGTCTTGAATGTGGAATGGATGTGGTATTTATAGGGAGAGGGGAGTGACAAATCTGAATTCAATATGGCTAATGCATACAACACTTGCATTATAAAAGATGAATTGGTTGATGCACTTCACTAATGCATACAACACTTGCATTATAAAATCTGAATTGGTTGATGCACTTCACCAATAGATCCCACCAGCAGCCCTAGCTCATCTTCATGTCACCATGACCAAGCTTCCAACCAGAAATGATAGCTCATACCTAGCTCACCATGACCAAGCATCCAACCAGCACATGCTGAGGTCAGCATAACCAGCAACTTCAAGGGCTTACAACTTGGGCTTCTATTAATCAAATTAGGACTTTAAGCACTCGAAATTGAAGTTCAGAATGTCTTCTTTCCAGCCATATGTCATTTGGGCCAATCCAAGGTCGGAGGAGGAAGTTAAGGCCAAAACAAATTGCTAACTCATTTTGCGCGCTGATAAAATCCATCCTGAGCATGGCTCTGTGTTTGCTAGGTAACAGACTCCATATTTATCCAATGGGGCTGAATTTTGGATATGTTATAGTACACACCCATTGGAACAACTTTCATGAAGAATGCTGCCTCATCCGAGCTGTGTAGGTTGCTGAAACAAAGCTTGCAATATGACCTACGGAACTGGACTGGCAGGGGGCTGTAGCCAAAATGAGTTTGTCTTTTAAGCTCTTCTTCCATTCATCCAAATTAGGCCTTAACATGCTTGAATTGCATGAATTATGCTCTCTTGCTCTATTGGCCTACAAAACACACAAAGGGAGGGAAATAACTTAGAATTATAGGAACTAAGCAAAAGAAGTAAGTAAATTGGGCATGTATATGTATGAAATTATGAGCTTAACACACCCCCAAACTTAGATTTTGCTAGTCCTCGAGCAAAACAAAAGAGAAACAAAGATAAAAACAAAACAAGAAGTTAACTAGACCACTTTCGTAGGTAACTCGATTGCATTGAGCGTATGCAACAAGCCTTTAAACCTCTAGGCATCCCTAGTAGGAGGAGTTGTGTCTCCTGAGGGTTTAACAGATACGATACCCACAAACGTTTTTCTAACTCTACAAAACAAAATGGTTAGAAAAACAACTTTGAAATCAACTAATGAAAATGAAAGAAAGTTTTAGTCATACCTCCAACACCATAGAGTTGCCAAGATAGGTCATCAATCAGTGTGTACAAGTGGAAGCTATAGCTCAAAGGCACACAGTTTCAAAGCAAGCACACTCAAACCTTGAATAGAGAACATGCTTCGACTCTAATTCTCACAGATAACACTCAATCACTCAGAACCTATGTTTTAATTCTCTCAAGAAAGCATAAGTGAGTGTATGAAATAGAAGCACAAATTTGGTTAGATCTCATGAAAGGAATTAAATACTAAGAATAGAGATACACACATACTTACCAGCACCCATGAATACATCCTCAAAGATCAGCTAGGTCTTTCACAATGTTGTAATGAAAGGCTAAGGTTTAGGGGAAATGGAAGAATTGGAAGGAAAAACAAATAACTTAAGAACATACCAAGGTTGCATGCTTCATTAATCTGCAAGGCATCATTGATTTAGATTGGCATGGCAGCAAACTTCATGGTATCTCCTGGCATAGACTTTATTTTTCACACTTAGATCAAATCGAAACACTTTCATCTTCGTTGATTTGATCTGCATCTTCATTAACTTCATTGCACAGATTCACATCATCTTTATTTAGGTACATGGCTGCAACTTCCTTGCTTCAAACTTTATCTTGGCACACCTTGGTATATTTCTAAGCTATAGGGTATGGCTACAATAGGTCAAGTATCTCAGATTGAGATACAAAGGTAGGGAAATGATGAGGGTGATAGAAGAAAAGGCTTTAAGTGTTTGGCTTCAAGAGGGTTGATGGAACACACATATAGGTAGGGTGAAAAGAAAGCACATAGAATGGTTATGCACACATAGCCTAGCATCACTTCAATGAGTTCATTCATGAATGAGAGCAAGCACATGATATCTGCAAAAGCGAATCATCCTTAGTATTCAATCAAAATGGAATAATGAGATCAATTAGAGTGAATTGAAGAAAATAAGTATGGATGAGAAATAGAACACTTTAAACCCTCTCAAGAAAGCAATTAGGCTCGATATAGCTCACTAGGGTAGTCTCCACTATTTTCCTTCAAGAATTTGAGCGTGGTACTTTAGCCACCAGAATTCTAAGAGCAAAAGCTTTGTGAAGTGCAAAATTCTGATATGAAAACCTCAAATAGCAGCTCCATAGCATTGATTGTATGACATTCTTTAAAAAAAATAAAAATAAAAAATAAAAAAAATAAAAAAATAAAAAATAAAAATAAAAAAAAATTGTGACAAGAGAACGAAAATTGAAAACACAAATGGATAAGAAAATTGAAATTGAAAACCTTCCCCCCAGACCTGAATTGAACATTGTCCTCAATGTGAAAGCATACAAAAGATGATTGAGAACAAACAAATGATAAAGGGAAAAGTTTAGAAGAAGGTTTAGGAAAAATAAAAAATAAAAAAAATGAATATATAAGCAACTCATGGATGACCAGTTAAGGGCCTCAGAAAACACAGCCAGGGGATCCGGGAAGGTTGGAGGGGTCACAATGGTCCCGCTTAAAACCCAAACTTCTTAGACACCGAAGGTGTCGCCTAAAGAACTCCTAGACACTGTATTGACGGAAGTGCTCACTGGAGTTACCATAAGTTAGCTCATATGAAAAATCTTTTTAAATTTTTAAATTTTTTTATTTTTTTTAAATTTTTATAAAAAAAAAAAAAAAAAACAGAAATTTAAAATAATAACAAGTAAAGAGAAAGGATTGAAATGCTCCCCCTTGATGCGATTAGGTCGATTGCTACCAAGCACCTTCTTCTTGAACACATGGGTTGCCTCCCAAGAAGCGCCTTAGTTACTGTCTTGGCAAGACATTGTGCAATCAGCTAAGTTGATGGTACGAAGGGAAGTTGATCTACCACATGGCCAGTTTGGATGCCAGCTGAAACTCCCTCATAGAATGGCTTTAAACGTTGTCCATTTACTTTGAAAGTCGAGCCATCTTTAGGGTTTTGAATCTCCACAGCTCCATAGGGAGAAACATTGACCACGGTGAATGGGCCTTGCCATCTAGACTTCAATTTTCCTGGAAAGAGACGCAAACGTGAGTTAAACAAAAGAACTGACATACCTTTGGAGAACTCTTTCCGTTGAATGTTTCTGTCATGGTAACTCTTGGTTCGTTCTTTGTAAAGCTTTGCATTCTCATAAGACTCATGTCTAATTTCTTCCAATTCATTGAGCTGAAACTTTCTTGCATGGCCTGCCTTGTCTAGATCAAAATTTAACTTCTTGATGGCCCAAAAAGCATTGTGTTCAAGCTCCATTGGCAGGTGACAAGCTTTCCCAAACACAAGACGATAAGGGCTCATCCCAATGGGAGTCTTATATGCAGTCCTATAAGCCCATAATGAATCATTGAGCTTGGCTGCCCAATCTTGTTTGTTAACTATCTTGGTTTGAATTAAGAGTATACACCATGCTTTAATTCGAATTGAACTATGAATAGGAAGAGTATGTATGGACATTCGACAACAGGGATTAGATACATACTTGGTTGTTTAAAATGTTCTTCTATGCTTAATGGGTTCCTAATGCTTAATTTTAGGTTAGACAACAAATGATCAAATTAGGGAATTAGGAACACAAGGTTAGGACCAAACACCATGGCCTAATCATACTTTAGCTAGAATCAATCTTTGAATCTGAATTAGACTTGTTACTTGAATCTTTATAACCCAGAATTGAATTGTTATGGTGATTCGAATGCCCTAGTCTCAAAATCTGTTTTCCAACTCTTAAAACCACTCTTTGTTACATTTGTTTACTTGTTTTTGTTTGCAATTTCATTTTGCTTCTTTTGTTCAACAATCACAACCACTCTTGTTTTAAATTCTGTTTTAGACATAACCTCCTACTTTCTTGAATTTGGTAATCTAAGTACATAACTAGTTTTAACTTCTCAGTCTTCGTGGGTACGACCTCGTACTTGTCTTGCTATACTACTAATTGCCCCGTACAATTGCGAGTTAACATAATATTAACAACATATTCCATACTTCTAGCGATTGGATTTCGCACAAAACTCCCCAAATGACTCCTTCCACCATATTATGTTGTTGCCCATGTTTTGGGCTCGATCCGAAATCAATAGGTGTGAGAAATTGGACAATTCAAGTTCAACGGCAGTTCGTTCCTAATTGGAGTGGTTGGTGTATTCCATACTTCTAGCGATTGGATTTCACTCAAAACTCACCAAATCACTGCTCGTATCATATTATGATGTTGCCCAACTTTTGGGCTCGATCCGAAATCAAGAGGTGTTTCAAATTGGACAATTCAAGTTCAACGGCAATTCGTTCCAAATTGGAGTGGTTGGTGTCTTCCATACTTCTAGCGATTGGATTTCACTCAAAACTCACCAAATGACTCCTCCCACCATGTTATGATGTTGCACAAGTTTGCGGTTCGATCCGAAATCAATAGGTGTGAGAAATTGGACAATTCAAGTTCAACGGCAGTTCGTTCCTAATGGGAGTGGTTGGTGTATTCCATACTTCTTGCGATTGGATTTCACTCAAAACTCACCAAATGACTCCTCCCACCATATTATGTGGTTGCCCAAGTTTTGGGCTCGATCCGAAATCAATAGGTGTGAGAAATTGGTCAATTCAATTTCAACGACAGTTCGTTCCTAATTGGAGTAGTTGTTGTCTTCCATACTGTTGCTTCGATTCAGCTGCACCAAAATGGATTCAGCTGCATCCTCAACTTGTGATACTCGCAAGTGCACGAGCCGTTTGGTAGTATAGCATATGTAAGTGCGAGGTCGATCCCACGAGGATTGGTGATTGAATGATCCAATTTGTTTCCCCTACACAAAATAGAAATGAAAAAGAAAATAAATAAAACAAGAAAAAAGGAAATAACTCAAGCAAATAAGTTCCCAAGTTCAATTAGATTAACGGATTGATTCTAGCTAAAGTATGATTAAGCCATGGTGTTTGGTCATAACCTTGTGTTCCTAATTCCCTAATTTCATCATTTGTTGTCTAACCTAAAACTAAGCATTAGGAACCCATTAAGCATAAAAGAACAATTTAAACAACCAAGCATGTATCTAATCCCTGTTGTCGAATGTCCATACATACTCTTCTTATCCATAGTTCAATTCGAATTAAAGCATGGTGTCTACTCTTAATTCAAACCAAGATAGCTAACATGCAAGCCTAAATGGTGATCAATCATTCAAACTAGCATATTAACTTATAAGCATAATGAATAAGAACAAAAACCATAATTGAAACTTGGAAACTAATTAAACTTGAATACTTAAGAAAGAATGTACATTACAAATAAAAGTAAAGTGGAACTAAGAAAACTTGAAGGAAAATTTAGTAAACTCATTTTGTTACAACAATTTACAACTTGAAAGGAAACTAAGAGAATTTGAGGGAGAGAAGGGAAGGGAGCTCTAGAGAAGTGTTTGAGAGCTCCCCCCCTTGGGGTGTGTTTTGAAGCTTGAAGGCTTCTCTATTTATAGGGCTAAGAGGGAGGAACATCATGATGAACTCCCACACCATCCTTCATCTTTTGCTGCACCTCAAGCATCTTCACATGGGTTCAAAGGTGATCAGTTGTGGCTGCCTTTGCTGCGAACCCATGTGGTTGCCTTTTGGTTGCCAACCCATGTGGTTGCCTTTTGGTTGCTGAAAAACGAGTTTTATGAACCAGTCTTGGTGTAGGAAGGCCAGAGGTTTCAAAACGTATCCAATGGTGCTCAAATTTGGATATGTTATACTAGACACCCATTGGAACAACTTCTATGAAGAAAGTATTCCCATCGGAGCAGTAGAAGTATGCGTTTTGGGCCTTGCAAGTTGGCAGCCGAACAGAGACTGGAATTGACTTCATTTCATTTCTTTGCTTTACATGCATGCACATGCTTTCTCTATAATAACTCCAGCATGTACCAACTTGCTCCTTTAGAATTTCATAGCTGGAATGCCTCCCCACTTCACTCATTATGTTGGATCCAAAGTCAGTTGCAGCATGGGTGAGGCACATGGCTTAAAGGAGGAGACAAGGCTCAAAGCTGGCAGCTGCAAATCCTGCTGAGCAAGGTTGGGTGTTGGACGGGCTGAGCACTCCACAAATATCCAATTGGGCTGAAATTTGGATATGTTGTAGTAGACACCCATTGGAACAAGTTTCATGAAGATCTTCACCTCATTCGAGCCCCACAGCATGCTGATCCAAGGCCAAGAAGTTGACCTACGAAATTGGGCTGGAAAGGGGTTGTAGCCAAAATGTGTTTGTCTTTAAGCTCATATTCCTCATATGCCAATCAGCCCTTAACATGCATGGATTGCATCAAATGTTATCTCTTGCTATCTTAACCTACAAAACACACAAACATAGGTAAGTGACTCAAAATAAAGAGAAACTAAGCAAAATCACTAAGTAAAGAAGGCATGCAAGTGTATGAAATTATGGACTTATCAAAATAGAAAATGAATTAAAAGCACAAGTTTAACTCAATAACATAACCAAATCATAAGCTAGAAGGGTACAAAATGATATACAATTATGAACCGATCAAATACCCCCAAACCTAGATTTTGCTAGTCCTCGAGCAAAACAACACAAAACAAAGTTAAAAACAAAACAAGAAGTTAACTAGACCACTTTCGTAGGTAACTCGATTGCATTGAGCATATGCAACAAGCCTTTAAACCTCTAGGCATCCCTAGTAGGAGGAGTTGTGTCTCCTGAGGGTTTAACAGAAACGATACCCACAAACGTTTTACTAACTCTAGAAAACAAGGTGGTTAGAAAACTTATTAGATTTGTTAGTCCTTAAGCAAAATAAAATAAACACAAAAACCAAAATAAAAATAATTACAAAACCAAAATAAATAAATAAATAAATAAAAAATGTAAAAAGTAAACTCAAAACAATCTTTCCGAACATTTTCTGAAGGGAGATGACTCATGCACATAACTCAAGTTTTAACAATAAAAGCTCAATTTTAGATATTATTTACAAGGCGGCAAAGTTCAAAACACAACATGCTCAAAGTGTAGTAGTGTGATAGCCAAATGCAACAAATTCCCCAATCTTAGTTTTCACACAATTTCAAAAATCATACCAAACACAAATGCAACTTCAAATCTCACCAAAGTTGTCCTCTCACAAATGAATCACTCAGAAGAGGGCTACAATGCAACACTCAGTTATAAACATGAGATTAGAGTTAAATCATAAGGGACTTAACTCAAAAATAGGAAGATGAAGAACTTGCATTAATATGATCTCAAGAAGGATGCCAAACACTTAAAAGTAGAAACATGAATGCAATTCAACCACATGACATTTAAGATCAATTTAGGTCTTTATTATAGGTTGTAATGGGGCCAAGGGTGTAAGGTGAGTGAGAAATGAAAGGTATGGATAATACAAAGTCCAAGGAACTCACAATGTAAGAGCATAAAATAAAATTGTTTACAAGACTTCGAATCATCACGAATAGATTTTTTTCTTTTACATGATCAAAACTCCTTATACCTTCATTTACATTGATTCATACTCCTTTCCAAACGCCAATTTATTTTGAAGGCCCAAAAATGAATTTTTAATCAACCACCACTTAATCACAACTTTTTTTTTCTTTTTTTTTCTTTCACCAATTGAGTGAAGTTTTTTTTTTTTTTTTCTTTATGTAATATCCCTTCCCAAACTTAGCATGAAAAACACATCCGAATTAGAGCTCATGAGTTCCTTAGCAAGGTAAATATTTATTTTTCGGGCTAAGACGAGGAAATATAATTGGTAAAATGAAAGAAAAGGTTTACATGTAGGCTCAAAATGGTAAACAATGAAAAATCATGCTTAAGCATGCATAAGGTTAGCTTGAAAGGCACAAACGATCCAAAGAGAGCCTTAATATCACTTCTTAAATGTCATGAAATCAAATTGTATAAGAATGAATGACTTTTAAGTGTTCAACCAAATCAATGAATAATGAGATCAAACAACAACTTTGATGACAAGAAAATAAGAGTATGTGTATAACACTCATGAAATGAAGAACAAGGCTCAAAAGCTCACATTATATGGTTATATAAGTCTAATTTATGCTTGATACAATTCTTTAGGTCATGCAAATCCTTTAATTGGAGAATTATGAAACAAATGGCAAGTGCAAAGAAGGTTTTGAACATATCATGCTAGAACGATGCCAAATTAATTAATTAAATTTTTTTTTTTTTAACAATAAAAATTTACAAGGAAAAAAAATAAATAAATAATAAATAAATAAATAAAATTCAATTTTCATTTAAGTCATGCAAACATTTATCACAATCTCATCAAATGTGTTCGGAAAGTGAATAAAATCAAAATCAAAATAAAATAAAAATAAAAGCAAGACTTAAACAAAATAAAATTAAAATAAAAACAAGCAATAAAAAAAAATTAAATTAAGGAAAAACCAAATTTACATGCTAAACTCCAATACCCCCAAACCTAGAAATGAACATTGTCCTCAATGTTTAAAATTTAGGCACAAGCAATGTCAAAAATAACAAATGAAGGTATTAAAGCAATAAAAAAATCACAAAACACACAAGAGTTAAAATACAAAAACAAAATAATTACAAAATAAAAATTACAAAACAAACAAACAAAAGAAACGAAACAGTAAAACACTCGAAACAGAAAGCCCTAAACAAACAGTCTTACGCAAACCAAAACCCAAACGATTGAAAACCCAACCCAAAAGAAGGTTAACTCACTTTGAAACCTAAACAACGGTGAAAACCCGACCACAAAGAAATCCGAAGCCCACACGTTTTTCTATTATTATTTTTTTAATTTTTAATTTTTAAGATGACACGTGAATTGGGAGTGCAAAGACGGGATTTTTGAAAAGAGAGAATGTGGTCCCTGATGTCTCGGCTCCTGTGAGGTCACGGGCAAAAGAGGTGAGGGACGTGTCGGCGCGCAGAGGCCGCTTTCACATCCCCCAAGCCAGAATTATTGGCCTCATATGAAGGCGAGACGACTTTTTCACTAGAAGGTGGTGAAAGGTGAAAATGCAATTAAGGGGGGTTGGGAAACGGGTGCGGCGACATATAGAGATAAGCCGTAAGGGCCGCACAGAACTCAGAACCGCAGCGGCTAGGGTTTAGCAGACTAAGTCTATAAAAGGTAAAAAGAAAGGGTAAAAAAAAAAACACAAACTCAGAAACACACAAAAGAGAAAAGAAAGAAAAAAGAAAAGCGAGTGAGAAATCAAATGGCCTCTAACTACCCATTTTCGTTGGATCTCAACCTAGCTCCACCGACTCAGACACGAGGCCAAGCAGCGGCACCAGTATGGATGCCCTACTTTGCTTCCGCACGGGGGCCTGTGACAGTAACTGACTCAATACTCCTGGACAACGATGTTGCCATTGGAGTGGCTAGAAATTTAGTGACTCCTAAAGATATACGTGTGCTGGGGACAAGGGATGATAACCGAGTCGTGAGCGATACCCTGGCACTGAGCGTGCAGAGTACGGCAACAGTCGCAAGTTTGGGTCATCGCCTACTTGCGAAGTCCCATGAGGTAGAGGTGCTAAAGGGTCAGTTGGCGGCGGAGCGAAGTATGGTTGAAGAGTGTCAGAGTGCTATAAAAAGCTTGAAAAGGGAGAGGGCAAGGATAGTGGAGGTGAATCGACACCAGCTAGAAGTATTGCGGGACGAGAATAAAAACCTATCAAAGATGGTAGAGTTGTATTCTCGCGACATGCGAAAGCAGCTGGAGGACCTAGACCGACCGGGTAAACGCAAGCAAGCAGATCGCGAGAGTAATTACGCTCAAGCTAAGATTGCGATCTTTGGGAGCTCAAGTGGTGAGCCCCAAGAGGCTGTGCATGAAGCCCAGGAAGAGGACAGCCAGAGGGCCAAACTCAAAGCTCCAATGGTCGAGACACCGAGCACTGTGAAGAAATGATTTCCTACTGCATTATTGTTGTTTTTATTTTATTGGTTGTTTTTGTTTTTGGTTATTTTGTTTTGGAAATAAAAGTAAAGTTGCAGAAGGAAAAAGAAAAAAGAAAGTACACTTCCCAAACTTAAATCAAACAAAGACGACAAACGGAAAAGAAAGCACAGTTCCCTAACTAAAATAAAATAAAGATGATAGCCGAAAGGAAAAAGCAGAAACACAAAGCTCTAGAAAATGAAAGTAACAGGCAAAAATATTAAACACCAGAAAACACGGAAAAAAGAAAAGTAAAGTGAAAGTAAAGGTGCTCCCCCTTGAAGCGATTAGGTCGAGCATGCCCGGGAAATCCGAAATGGTGTTGGCTCTCTCTCATCAGCATATGTCTTTTTAAACCACACCTCTGCAAGCGGATGATACCCAGCATTTCTTCCTGCAAACTCAAGGAAAAACATCAAAAAATTCAAAAGCAAAACAAATGGCATCCTCATGCACTCACCTTGATGATCTCAACCTTGAGCTCTCACTTGCACCACCGAATGCCCAGACAAGGGCTCCTCCAACTCCTGTCTTCCCAAACTCCACATATCATCACGGCACGGCCTCAAACTTTGCTGAGGCAATGCCGAACAGAGCAGTGCTGTTGGGTGGCATGATTGGCAGTATACTCACACCGGCAGATCATCTGCATGTGGCACGTAGGTCTGACAAGATGGCAGTGGATGAGTCCCACTCTTTATCTGTGCTCCATGCGGTCTCGGCTACCAATTTGGGCATGCGATTACTGGCGAGGATGCGGGAGTGCACAGCGCTGAATGAGGAAGTGGCTTCCTTGAAGGCTATGGTGGCAGATTTGCAGAAGCGGCTTTACTGTGCCAATCAGCATGTGAAAGCACTGCAGAGAAAGAATGAGGACCATGTAGAGCTGCTGCAGATTCTACAAGTGCGAGACAATAGAGGCAAGCCATGATGATGATGAAGATGAAGATAAAGAAGATGAAGAAGAAGAAGAAGTTTTTTTTGTTGTTGTTTTTTTGTTGTTGTTTGTTTTTGTTTGTTTTTGTTTGTTTTTAATGCAGAGTTTGAAATAAAATAAAAATGTGTTTTAACACTCAGAAATAAACTAACTAACCATACCACGTAAATAAAATACATAAACTAACTTAACAAAACAAAAACAAAAACAAATACTCAACAGAAAAGATAACAAAGAAAATATAAAAAAAAAACTTAATTTAAAAACACACGAATATACAAGCAACTCACGGATGACCAGTTAAGGGCCTCAGAAAACACAGCCAGGGGATCCGGGAAGGTTGGAGGGGTCACAATGGTCCCGCTTAAAACCCAAACTTCTTAGACACCGAAGGTGTCGCCTAAAGAACTCCTAGACACTGTATTGACAGAAGTGCTCACTGGGGTTACCATAAGTCAGCTCATATGAAAAATCTTTTTAAAATTTTTAAGATAAAAAAAAAAAAAAAACAAATTAAGATAAAATGAAACAACAAACCATAAATGAAAATGAACTAAGTACTCTAAACAAACTCAAACAAACGAAATAAATTGTTGTACTAAAAGAAACAAACCAAGAAACCAAAGAAAAACACAAACAGCACTTTCTATCACCTATTTATCACCCTTTGGACAGATTCGTTTCTATGTTTTTCAGCTTCGACCTCTGTTCAGTTTTTAGGCTATAACTTTCCAACCATAAGTCCAAATTTTACGTTCTTTATATGGTTGGATTCAGCACAGAAAAACAAAGAACCCAGCGTGGACCAAAAGGCAAAAACAATAACAGAAATAAACAGAATTCAAAGAAGAGAAAGGATTGAAATGCTTCACCTTGAAGCGATTAGGTCGAGCATGGATGCACTTGGAGGTCGACTTCTCCCACTGCTCCACACTTCCCATTCTTATGATTGAGGTTGCCATCTCTCTCCATTTTTATTAAGCTATCATAAATTGCTAAAACCAACACACAAACTTGAAATGGAATTAAAAGGATTAGGAATGAACAATAGAGAACTAAGTAGACTTTAAACATTATAAATAAATAAAAAGTAGGAAAATCAAATAGAATCAAACAATGTTACCGATCCCCGGCAACGGCGCCAAAAACTTGTTGCTTCGATTCAGCTGCACCAAAATGGATTCAGCTGCATCCTCAACTTGTGATACTCGCAAGTGCACGAGCCGTTTGGTAGTATAGCATATGTAAGTGCGAGGTCGATCCCACGAGGATTGGTGATTGAATGATCCAATTTGTTTCCCCTACACAAAATAGAAATGAAAAAGAAAATAAATAAAACAAGAAAAAAGGAAATAACTCAAGCAAATAAGTTCCCAAGTTCAATTAGATTAACGGATTGATTCTAGCTAAAGTATGATTAAGCCATGGTGTTTGGTCATAACCTTGTGTTCCTAATTCCCTAATTTGATCATTTGTTGTCTAACCTAAAACTAAGAATTAGGAACCCATTAAGCATAGAAGAACAATTTAAACAACCAAGCATGTATCTAATCCCTGTTGTCGAATGTCCATACATACTCTTCTTATCCATAGTTCAATTCGAATTAAAGCATGGTGTCTACTCTTAATTCAAACCAAGATAGCTAACATGCAAGCCTAAATGGTGATCAATCATTCAAACTAGCATATTAACTTATAAGCATAATGAATAAGAACAAAAACCATAATTGAAACTTGGAAACTAATTAAACTTGAATACTTAAGAAAGAATGTACATTACAAATAAAAGTAAAGTGGAACTAAGAAAACTTGAAGGAAAATTTAGTAAACTCATTTTGTTACAACAATTTACAACTTGAAAGGAAACTAAGAGAATTTGAGGGAGAGAAGGGAAGGGAGCTCTAGAGAAGTGTTTGAGAGCTCCCCCCCTTGGGGTGTGTTTTGAAGCTTGAAGGCTTCTCTATTTATAGGGCTAAGAGGGAGGAACATCATGATGAACTCCCACACCATCCTTCATCTTTTGCTGCACCTCAAGCATCTTCACATGGGTTCAAAGGTGATCAGTTGTGGCTGCCTTTGCTGCGAACCCATGTGGTTGCCTTTTGGTTGCCAACCCATGTGGTTGCCTTTTGGTTGCTGAAAAACGAGTTTTATGAACCAGTCTTGGTGTAGGAAGGCCAGAGGTTTCAAAACGTATCCAATGGTGCTCAAATTTGGATATGTTATACTAGACACCCATTGGAACAACTTCTATGAAGAAAGTATTCCCATCGGAGCAGTAGAAGTATGCGTTTTGGGCCTTGCAAGTTGGCAGCCGAACAGAGACTGGAATTGACTTCATTTCATTTCTTTGCTTTACATGCATGCACATGCTTTCTCTATAATAACTCCAGCATGTACCAACTTGCTCCTTTAGAATTTCATAGCTGGAATGCCTCCCCACTTCACTCATTATGTTGGATCCAAAGTCAGTTGCAGCATGGGTGAGGCACATGGCTTAAAGGAGGAGACAAGGCTCAAAGCTGGCAGCTGCAAATCCTGCTGAGCAAGGTTGGGTGTTGGACGGGCTGAGCACTCCACAAATATCCAATTGGGCTGAAATTTGGATATGTTGTAGTAGACACCCATTGGAACAAGTTTCATGAAGATCTTCACCTCATTCGAGCCCCACAGCATGCTGATCCAAGGCCAAGAAGTTGACCTACGAAATTGGGCTGGAAAGGGGTTGTAGCCAAAATGTGTTTGTCTTTAAGCTCATATTCCTCATATGCCAATCAGCCCTTAACATGCATGGATTGCATCAAATGTTATCTCTTGCTATCTTAACCTACAAAACACACAAACATAGGTAAGTGACTCAAAATAAAGAGAAACTAAGCAAAATCACTAAGTAAAGAAGGCATGCAAGTGCATGAAATTATGGACTTATCAAAATAGAAAATGAATTAAAAGCACAAGTTTAACTCAATAACATAACCAAATCATAAGCTAGAAGGGTACAAAATGATATACAATTATGAACCGATCACATATTATGATCTTGCCCAAGTTTTGGGCTCGATCCGAAATCAATAGGTGTTCCAAATTGGACAATTCAAGTTCAACGGAAGTTTGTTCCTAATTGGAGTGGTTGGTGTATTCCGTACTTCTAACGATTGGATTTCACTCAAAACTAACCAAATGACTCCTCCCACCATATTATGATGTTGCCCAAGTTTTGGGCTCGATCCGAAATCAATAGGTGTTCCAAATTGGACAATTCAAGTTCAACGGCAGTTCGTTCCTAATTGGAGTGGTTTGTGTATTCCATACGTCTAGCGATTGGATTTCACTCAAAACTCACCAAATGACTCCTCCCACCATATTGTGATGTTGCCCAAGTTTGGGGCTCAATCCGAAATCAATAGGTGTGAGAAATTGGTCAATTCAAGTTCAACGGCAGTTCGTTCCTAATTGGAGTGGTTGGTGTATTCCATACTTCTTGCGATTGGATTTCACTCAAAACTCACCAAATGACTCCTCCCACCATATTACGATGTTGCCCAACTTTTGGGCTCGATCCGAAATCAATAGGTGTGAGAAATTGGACAATTCAAGTTCAACGGCAGTTCGTTCCTACTTGGAGTGGTTGGTGTATTCCATACTTCTAGCGATTGGATTTCACTCAAAACTCACCAAATGACTCCTCCCACCATGTTATAATGTTGCCCAAGTTTTGGGCTCGATCCGAAATCAATAGGTGTTCCAAATTGGACAATTCAAGTTCAACGGCAGTTCGTTCCTAATTGGAGTGGTTTGTGTATTCCATACGTCTAGCGATTGGATTTCACTCAAAACTCACCAAATGACTCCTCCCACCATATTGTGATGTTGCCCAAGTTTGGGGCTCAATCCGAAATCAATAGGTGTGAGAAATTGGTCAATTCAAGTTCAACGGCAGTTCGTTCCTAATTGGAGTGGTTGGTGTATTCCATACTTCTTGCGATTGGATTTCACTCAAAACTCACCAAATGACTCCTCCCACCATATTACGATGTTGCCCAACTTTTGGGCTCGATCCGAAATCAATAGGTGTGAGAAATTGGACAATTCAAGTTCAACGGCAGTTCGTTCCTACTTGGAGTGGTTGGTGTATTCCATACTTCTAGCGATTGGATTTCACTCAAAACTCACCAAATGACTCCTCCCACCATGTTATAATGTTGCCCAAGTTTTGGGCTCGATCCGAAATCAATAGGTGTTCCAAATTGGACAATTCAAGTTCAACGGCAATTCGTTCCTAATTGGAGTGGTTAGTGTATTCCATACTTCTAGCGATTGGATTTCACTCAAAACTCACCAAATGACTCCTCCCACCATATTACGATGTTGCCCAACTTTTGGGCTCGATCCGAAATCAATAGGTGTGAGAAATTGGACAATTCAAGTTCAACGGCAGTTCGTTCCTACTTGGAGTGGTTGGTGTATTCCATACTTCTAGCGATTGGATTTCACTCAAAACTAACCAAATGACTCCTCCCACCATATTATGATGTTGCCCAAGTTTTGGGCTCGATCCGAAATCAATAGGTGTTCCAAATTGGACAATTCAAGTTCAACGGCAGTTCGTTCCTAATTGGAGTGGTTTGTGTATTCCATACGTCTAGCGATTGGATTTCACTCAAAACTCACCAAATGACTCCTCCCACCATATTGTGATGTTGCCCAAGTTTGGGGCACAATCCGAAATCAATAGGTGTGAGAAATTGGACAATTCAAGTTCAATGGCAGGTCGTTCCTAATTGGAGTGGTTGGTGTATTCCATACTTCTAGCGATTGGATTTCACTCGAAACTCACAAAATGACTCCCCCAACCATATTATGATGTTGCCCAAGTTTTGGGCTTGATCCGAAATCAATAGGTGTGAGAAATTGGACAATTCAAGTTCAACGGCAGTTCGTTAATAATTGGAGTGGTTGCTGTATTCCATACTTCTAGCGATTGGATTTAACTCAAAACTCACCAAATGACTCCTCCCACCATATTATGATGTTGCCCAAGTTTGGGGCTCGATCCGAAAT
Organism: Prunus avium; assembly: GCF_965620075.1. Taxonomy (NCBI): domain Eukaryota; kingdom Viridiplantae; phylum Streptophyta; class Magnoliopsida; order Rosales; family Rosaceae; genus Prunus; species Prunus avium. The sequence continues at coordinate 13,747,481 of NC_142290.1, forward strand.
CAATAGGTGTGAGAAATTGGACAATTCAAGTTCAACGGCAGTTCGTTCCTAATTGGAGTGGTTGGTGTATTCCACACTTCTAGCGATTGGATTTCACTCAAAACTCACCAAATGACTCCCCCCACCATATTATGATGTTGCCCAAGTTTTGGGCTCGACCCGAAATCAATAGGTCTTCCAAATTGGACATTTCAAGTTCAACGACAGTTCGTTCCTAATTGGAGTGGTTGGTGTATTCCATACTTCTAGCGATTGTATTTCACTCAAAACTCACCAAATGACTCCTCACACCATATTATGATGGTGCCCAAGTTTTGGGCTCGATCTGAAATCAATTGGTGTGAGAGATTGGACAATTCGAGTTCAATGGCAGTTCGTTCCTAATTGGAGTGGTTGGTGTATTCCATACTTCTAGCGATTGGATTTCACTCAAAACTCACCAAATGACTCCTCCCACCATATTATGATGTTGCCCAAGTTTTGGGCTTGATCCGAAATCAATAGGTGTGAGAAATTGGACAATTCAAGTTCAACGGCAGTTCGTTCCTAATTGGAGTGGTTGGTGTATTCCATACTTCTAGCCATTGGATTTCACTCAAAACTCACCAAATGACTACTCCCACCATATTATGATGTTGCCCAAGTTTGGGGCTCGATCCGAAATCAATAGGTGTTCCAAATTGGACAATTCAAGTTCAACGGCAGTTCGTTCCTAATTGGAGTGGTTGGTGTATTCCATACTTCTAGCGATTGGATTTCACTCAAAACTCACCAAATGACTCCTCCCACCAAATTATGATGTTGCTCATGTTTTAGGCTCGATCCGAAATCAATAGGTGTGAGAAATTGGACAATTCAAGTTCAACGGCAGTTCGTTCCTAATTGGAGTGGTTGGTGTACTCCATACTTCTAGCGATTGGATTTCACTCAAAACTCACCAAATGACTCCTCCCACCACATTATGATGTTGCCCAAGTTTGGGGCTCGATCCGAAATCAATAGGTGTTCCAAATTGGACAATTCAAGTTCAACGGCAGTTCGTTCCTAATTGGAGTGGTTGGTGTATTCCATACTTCTAGCGATTGGATTTCACTCAAAACTCACCAAATGACTCCTCCCACCATATTATGATGTTGCCCAAGTTTGGGGCTCGATCCGAAATCAGTAGGTGTGAGATATTGGACAATTCAAGTTCAACGGCAGTTCGTTCCGAATTGGAGTGGTTGGTGTATTCCATACTTCTAGCGATTGGATTTCACTCAAAACTCACCAAAGGACTCCTCCCACCATGTTATGATGTTGCCCACGTTTTGGGCTCGATTCGAAATCAATAGGTGTGAGAAATTGGACAATTCAAGTTCAATGGCAGTTCGTTCCTAATTGGAGTGGTTGGCGTATTCCATACTTCTAGCGATTGGATTTCACTCAAAACTCACAAAATGACACCTCTCACCGTACTAGGATGTTGCCCAAGTTTTGGGCTCGATCCGAAATCAATAGGTGTTCCAAATTGGACAATTCATGTTCAACGGCAGTTCGTTCCTAATTGGAGTGGTTGGTGTATTCCATACTTCTAGCGATTGGATTTCACTCAAAACTAACCAAATGACTCCTCCCACAATATTATGATGTTGCCCAAGTTTTGGGCTCAATCCGAAATCAATAGGTGTCAGAAATTGGACAATTCAAGTTCAACGGCAGTTCGTTCCTAATTGGAGTGGTTGGTGTATTCCATACTTCTAGCGATTGGATTTCACTCAAAACTCACCAAATGACTCCTCCCACCATATTATGATGTTGCCCAAGTTTTGGGCTCGATCCGAAATCAATCGGTGTTCCAAATTGGACAATTCAAGTTCGACGGCAGTTCGTTCCTAATTGGAGTGGTTGGTGTATTCCATACTTCTAGCGATTGGATTTCACTCAGAACTCACCAAATGACTCCTCCCACCATATTATGATGTTGCCCAAGTTTCGGGCTCGATCCGAAATCAATAGGTGTACGAAATTGGACAATTCAAGTTCAACGGCATTTCGTTCCTCATTGGAGTGGTTGGTGTATTCCATACTTCTAGCGATTGGATTTTACTCAAAACACACCAAATGACTCCTCCCACCATATTATGATGTTGCCCAAGTTTTGGGCTCGATCCGAAATCAATAGGTGTTCGAAATTGGACAATTCGAGTTTTATGGCATTTCGTTCCTCATTGGAGTGGTTGGTGTATTCCATACTTCTAGCGATTGGATTTCTCTCAAAACTCACCAAATGAGTCCTCCCACCATATTATGATGCTGCCCAAGTTTTGGGCTCGATCCGAAATTAATAGGAGTGAGAAATTGGTCAATTCAATTTCAACGGCATTTCGTTCCTAATTGGAGTGGTTGGTGTATTCCATACTTTGGTGTATTCCATACTTCTAGCGATTGGGTTTCACTCAAAACTAACCAAATGACTCCTCCCACCATATTATGATGTTGCCCAAGTTTTGGGCTCGATCCGAAATCAATAGGTGTGAGAAATTGGTCAATTCAAGTTCAACGGCAGTTTGTTCCAAATTGGAGTGGTTGGTGTATTCCATACTTCTAGCGATTGGATTTCACTCAAAACTCACCAAATGACTCATCGCACCATATTACGATGTTGCCCAAGTTTTGGGCCCGATCCGAAATCAATAAGTGTTCCAAATTGAACAATTCAAGTTCAACGACAGTTCGTACCTAATTGGAGTGGTTGGTGTATTCCATACTTCTAACGATTGGATTTCACTCAAAACTCACCAAATGACTCCTCCCACCATATTATGATGTTGCCCAAGTTTGGGGCTCTGTCCGAAATCAATAGGTGTTCCAAATTGGACAATTCAACTTCAACGGCAGTTCTTTCCCAATTGGAGTGGTTGGTGTATTTCATACTTCAAGCGATTGGATTTCACTCAAAACTCACCAAATGACTCCTCCCACCATATTATGATGTTGCCCTAGTTTTGGGCTCGATCCGAAATCAATAGGTGTTCCAAATTGGACAATTCAAGTTCAACGGCAGTTCGTTCCTAATTGGAGTGGTTGTTGTATTCCATACTTCTAGCGATTGGATTTCACTCAAAACACACCAAATGACTCCTCCCACCATATTTTGTTGTTGCCAAAGTTTTGGGCTCGATAGGAAATCAATAGGTGTTCCATATTGGACAATTCAAGTTCAACGGCAGTTCGTTCCTAATTGGAGTGGTTGGTGTATTCCATACTTCTAGCGATTGGACTTCACTCAAAACTCACCAAATGACTCCTCCCACCATATTTTGTTGTTCACCAAGGTTTTTGCTCGATCCAAAATCAATAGGTGTTCCAAATTGGACAATTCAAGTTCAACGACAGTTCGTTCCTAATTGGAGTGGTTGGTGTATTCCATACTTCTAGCGATTGGATTTCACTCAAAACTCCCCAAATGACTCTTCTCACCATATTATGATGTTGCCCAAGTTTGGGGCTCGATCCGAAATCAACAGGTGTGAGAAATTGGACAATTCAAGTTCAACGGCAGTTCGTTCCTAATTGGAGTGGTTCGTGTATTCCATACTTCTAGCGATTCGATTTCACTCAAAACTAACCAAATGACTCCTCCCACCATATTATGACGTTGCCCAAGTTTTGGGCACGATCCGAAATCAGTAGGTGTTCCAAATTGGATAATTCAAGTTCAACGGCAGTTCGTTCCTAATTGGGGTGGTTGGTGTATTCCATACTTCTAGCGATTGGATTTCACTCAAAACTCACCAAATGACTCCTCCCACCATATTATGATGTTGCCCAAGTTTTGGGCTCGATCCGAAATCAATAGGTGTTCCAAATTGGACAATTCAAGTTTCACGGCAGTTCGTCCCTAATTGGAGTGGTTGGTGTATTCCATACTTCTAGAGATTGGATTTCACTCAAAACTCACCAATTCACTCCTCCCACCATATTATGATGTTGCCCAAGTTTTGGGCTCGATCCGAAATCAATAGGTGTGAGAAATTGGACAATTCAAGTTCAACGGCAGTTCGTTCCTAATTGGAGTGGTTGTTGTATTCCATACTTCTATGGATTCGATTTCACTCAAAACTCACCAAATGACTACTCCCACCATATTATGATGTTGCCCAAGTTTTGGGCTCGATCCGAAATCAATAGGTGTTAGAAATTGGACAATTCAAGTTCAACGGCAGTTCGTTCCTAATGGGAGTGGTTGGTGTATTCCATACTTCTAGCGATTGGATTTCACTCAAAACTCACCAAATGACTCCTCCCACCATATTATGATGTTGCCAAAGTTTGGGGTTCGACCCGAAATCAATAGGTGTTAGAAATTGGACAATTCAAGTTCAACGGCAGTTCGTTCCTAAGGGGAGTGGTTGGTGTATTCCATACTTCTAGCAATTGGGTTTCACTCAAAACTCACCAAATGACTCCTCCCACCATATTATGATGTTGCCCAAGTTTTGGGCTCGATACGAAATCAGTAGGTGTTCTAAATTGGACAATTCAAGTTCAACGGCAGTTCGTTCCTAATTGGAGTGGTTGGTATATTCCATACTTCTAGCGATTGGATTTCACTAAAAACTCACCAAATGACTCCTCCCACCGTATTATGATGTTGCCCAAGTTTTGGGCTCGATCCGAAATCAATAGGTCTTCCAAATTTGACAATTAGAGTTCAACGGCAGTTCGTTCCTAATTGGACTGGTTGGTGTATTCCATACTTCTAGCGATTGGATTTCACTCAAAACTCACCAAATGACTCCTCCCACCATATTATGATGTTGCCCAAGTTTTGGGTTCGATCCGAAATCAATAGGTGTGAGAAATTGGACAATTCAAGTTCAACCGCAGATCGTTCCTAATTGGGGTGGTTGGTGTATTCCATACTTCTAGCGATTGGATTTCACTCAAAACAAACCAAATGACTCCTCCCACCACATTATGATGTTGCCCAAGTTTTGGGCTCGATACGAAATCAATAGGTGTTCCAAATTGGATAATTCAAGTTCAACGGCAGTTCATTCCTAATTGGAGTGGTTGGTGTATTCCACACTTCTAGCGATTGGATTTCACTCAAAACTCACAAAATGACTCCTCCCACCATATTATGATGTTGCCCAAGTTTTTGGCTCGATCCGAAATCAATAGGTGTTCCAAATTGGACAATTCAAGTTCAACGACAGTTCATTCCTAACTGGAGTGGTTGGTGTATTCCATACTTCTAGGGATTGGATTTCACTCAAAACTCACCAAATGACTCCTCCCACCATATTATGATGTTTCCCAAGTTTTGGGATCGATCCGAAATCAATAGGTGTGAGAAATTGGACAATTCAAGTTCAACCGCAGATCGTTCCTAATTGGAGTGGTTGGTGTATTCCATACTTCAAGCGATTGGATTTCCCTCAAAACTCACCAAATGACTCCTCCCACCATATTATGATGTTGCCCAAGTTTTGGGCTCGATCCGAAATCAATAGGTGTTCCAAATTGGACAATTCATGTTCAACGGCAGTTCGTTCCTAATTGGAGTGGTTGGTGTATTCCATACTTCTAGCGATTGGATTTCAATCAAAACTCACCAACCGACTCCTCCCACCATATTATGATGTTGCCCAAGTTTTGGGCTCGATCTGAAATCAATTGGTGTGAGAGATTGGACAATTCAAGTTCAACGGCAGTTCGTTCCTAATGGGAGTGGTTGGTGTATTCCATACTTCTAGCGATTGGATTTCACTCAAAACTCACCAAATGACTCCTCCCACCATATTATGATGTTGCCCAAGTTTGGGGTTCGACCCGAAATCAATAGGTGTTAGAAATTGGACAATTCAAGTTCAACGGCAGTTCGTTCCTAAGGGGAGTGGTTGGTGTATTCCATACTTCTAGCAATTGGGTTTCACTCAAAACTCACCAAATGACTCCTCCCACCATATTATGATGTTGCCCAAGTTTTGGGCTCGATACGAAATCAGTAGGTGTTCTAAATTGGACAATTCAAGTTCAACGGCAGTTCGTTCCTAATTGGAGTGGTTGGTATATTCCATACTTCTAGCGATTGGATTTCACTAAAAACTCACCAAATGACTCCTCCCACCGTATTATGATGTTGCCCAAGTTTTGGGCTCGATCCGAAATCAATAGGTCTTCCAAATTTGACAATTAGAGTTCAACGGCAGTTCGTTCCTAATTGGACTGGTTGGTGTATTCCATACTTCTAGCGATTGGATTTCACTCAAAACTCACCAAATGACTCCTCCCACCATATTATGATGTTGCCCAAGTTTTGGGTTCGATCCGAAATCAATAGGTGTGAGAAATTGGACAATTCAAGTTCAACCGCAGATCGTTCCTAATTGGGGTGGTTGGTGTATTCCATACTTCTAGCGATTGGATTTCACTCAAAACAAACCAAATGACTCCTCCCACCACATTATGATGTTGCCCAAGTTTTGGGCTCGATACGAAATCAATAGGTGTTCCAAATTGGATAATTCAAGTTCAACGGCAGTTCATTCCTAATTGGAGTGGTTGGTGTATTCCACACTTCTAGCGATTGGATTTCACTCAAAACTCACAAAATGACTCCTCCCACCATATTATGATGTTGCCCAAGTTTTTGGCTCGATCCGAAATCAATAGGTGTTCCAAATTGGACAATTCAAGTTCAACGACAGTTCATTCCTAACTGGAGTGGTTGGTGTATTCCATACTTCTAGGGATTGGATTTCACTCAAAACTCACCAAATGACTCCTCCCACCATATTATGATGTTTCCCAAGTTTTGGGATCGATCCGAAATCAATAGGTGTGAGAAATTGGACAATTCAAGTTCAACCGCAGATCGTTCCTAATTGGAGTGGTTGGTGTATTCCATACTTCAAGCGATTGGATTTCCCTCAAAACTCACCAAATGACTCCTCCCACCATATTATGATGTTGCCCAAGTTTTGGGCTCGATCCGAAATCAATAGGTGTTCCAAATTGGACAATTCATGTTCAACGGCAGTTCGTTCCTAATTGGAGTGGTTGGTGTATTCCATACTTCTAACGACTGGATTTCTCTCAAAACTCACCAAATGACTCCTCCCACCATATTATGATGTTGCCCAAGTTTTGGGCTCGATACGAAATCAGTAGGTGTTCCAAATTGGACAATTCAAGTTCAATGGCAGTTCGTTCCTAATTGGGGTGGTTGGTGTATTCCATACTTCCAGCGATTGGATTTCACTCAAAACTCACCAAATGACTCCTCCCACTATATTATGATGTTGCCCAAGTTTTGGGCTCGATCCGAAATCAATAGGTGTGAGAAATTGGACAATTCAAGTTCAACGGCAGTTCGTTCCTAATTGGAGTGGTTGGTGTATTCCATATTTCTAGCGATTGGATTTCACTCAAAACTCACCAATTGAGTCCTCCCACCATATTATGATGTTGCCCAACTTTTGGGCTCGATCCGAAATCAATAGGTGTTCCAAATTGGACAATTCAAGTTCAACGACAGTTCGTTCCTAATTGGAGTGGTTGGTGTATTCCATACTTCTAGCGATTGGATTTCACTCAAAACTCACCAAATGACTCCTCCCACCATATTATGATGTTGCCCAAGTTTTGGGCTCGATACGAAATCAGTAGGTGTTCCAAATTGGACAATTCAAGTTCAACGGCAGTTCGTTCCTAATTGGGGTGGTTGGTGTATTCCATACTTCTAGCGATTGGATTTCACTCAAAACAAACCAAATGACTCCTCCCACCACATTATGATGTTGCCCAAGTTTTGGGCTCGATACGAAATCAATAGGTGTTCCAAATTGGATAATTCAAGTTCAACGGCAGTTCGTTCCTAATTGGAGTGGTTGGTGTATTCCACACTTCTAGCGATTGGATTTCACTCAAAACTCACCAAATGACTCCTCCCACCATATTATAATGTTGCCCAAATTTTGGGCTCGATCCGAAATCAATAGGTGTGAGAAATTGGACAATTCAAGTTCAACGGCAGTTCGTTCCTAATTGGAGTGGTTGGTATATTCCATACTTCTAGCGATTGGATTTCACTCAAAACTCACAAAATGACTCCTCCCACCATATTATGATGTTGCCCAAGTTTTTGGCTCGATCCGAAATCAATAGGTGTTCCAAATTGGACAATTCAAGTTCAACGGCAGTTCATTCCTAACTGGAGTTGTTGGTGTATTCCATACTTCTAGGGTTTAACAGATATGATACCCACAAACGTTTTTCTAACTCTACAAAATAAAATGGTTAGAAAAACAACTTTGAAATCAACTAATGAAAATGAAAGAAAGTTTTAGTCATACCTTCAACACCATAGAGTTGCCAATATAGGTCATCAATCAGTGTGTACAAGTGGAAGCTATAGCTCAAAGGCACACAGTTTCAAAGCAAGCACACTCAAACCTTGAATAGAGAACATGCTTCGACTCTAATTCTCACAGATAACACTTAATCACTCAGAACCTATGTTTTAATTCTCTGAAGAAAGCATAAGTGAGTGTATGAAATAGAAGCACAAATTTGGTTAGATCTCATGAAAGGAATTAAATACTATGAATAGAGATACACATACTTACCATCACACATGAATACATCCTCAAAGATCAGCTAGGTCTTTCACAAGTTTGTAATGAAAGGCTAAGGTTTAGGGGAAATGGAAGAATTGGAAGGAAAAACAAATAACTTAAGAACATACCAAGGTTGCATGCTTCATTAATCTGCAAGGCATCATTGATTTAGATTGGCATGGCAGCAAACTTCATGGTATCACCTGGCATGGACTTTATTTTTCACACTTAGATCAAATCGAAACACTTTCATCTTCGTTGATTTGATCTGCATCTTCATTAACTTCATTGCACAGATTCACACCAAATTTCATTTAGGTACACGGCAGCAACTTCCTTGCATCAAACTTTATCTTGGCACACCTTGGTATATTTCTAAGTTATAGGGTATGGCTACAAGAGGTTAAGTATCTCAGATTGAGATACAAAGGTAAGGAAAATGATGAGGGTGATAAAAGAAAAGGCTTTGAGTGTTTGGCTTCAAGAGGGCTAATGGAACACACATATGGGTAGGGTGAAAAGAAAGCATATAGAATGGTTATACACACATAGCCTAGCATCACTTCAATGAGTTCATTCATGAATGAGAGCAAGCATATGATATCTGCAAAAGAGAATCATCCTTAGTATTCGATCAAAATGAAATGATGAGATCAATTAGAGTGAATTGAAGAAAATAAGTATGGATGAGAAATAGAACACTTTAAACCCTCTCAAGAAAGCAATTGGGCTCGATATAGCTCACTAGGGTAGTCTCCACTATTTTCCTTCAAGAATTTGAGCATGGTACTTTAGCCACCAGAATTCTAAGAGCCAAAGCTTTGTGAAGTGCAAAATTCTGATATGAAAACCTCAATGGCAGCTCCATAGCATCGATTGTATGACATTTAGAGAAAAAAAAAAAAAAAAATTAGTGACAAATGAACGAAAATTGAAACACAAATGAATGAAATTTGAAAACCTTCCCCCCAGACCTGAATTAAACATTGTCCTCAATGTGAAAGCATACAAAAGATGATTGAGAACAAACAAATGATAAAGGGAAAAGTTTAGAAGAAGGTTTAGAAAAAATAAAAAATAAAAAAATGAATATATAAGCAACTCATGGATGACCAGTTAAGGGCCTCAGAAAACACAGCCAGGGGATCCGGGAAGGTTGGAGGGGTCACAATGGTCCCGCTTAAAACCCAAACTTCTTAGACACCGAATGTGTCGCCTAAAGAACTCCTAGACACTGTATTGACGGAGGTGCTCACTGGGGTTACCAAAAGTTAGCTTATATGAAAAAAAAAAAAAAAAATTTATGTTTTTATTTTTTATTTTTTTATTTATAAAAAGGAACAGAAACTTAAAATGACTAAAATAAAAACAAAACAAGTAAAGAGAAAGGATTGAAATGCTTCCCCTTGATGCGATTAGGTCGATTGCTACCGAGCACCTTCTTCTTGAACTGGGTTGCCTCCCAAGAAGCGCCTTAGTTACTGTCTTGGCAAGACATTGTGCAATCAGCTAAGTTGATGGTACGAAGGGAAGTTGATCTACCACATGGCCAGTTTGGATGCCAGCTGAAACTCCCTCATAGAATGGCTTTAAACGTTGTCCATTTACTTTGAAAGTCGAGCCATCTTTAGGGTTTTGAATCTCCACAGCTCCATAGGGAGAAACATTGACCACGGTGAATGGGCCTTGCCATCTAGACTTCAATTTTCCTGGAAAGAGACGCAAACGTGAGTTAAACAAAAGAACTGACATACCTTTGGAGAACTCTTTCCGTTGAATGTTTCTGTCATGGTAACTCTTGGTTCGTTCTTTGTAAAGCTTTGCATTCTCATAAGACTCATGTCTAATTTCTTCCAATTCATTGAGCTGAAACTTTCTTGCATGGCCTGCCTTGTCTAGATCAAAATTCAACTTCTTGATGGCCCAAAAAGCATTGTGTTCAAGCTCCATTGGCAGGTGACAAGCTTTCCCAAACACAAGACGATAAGGGCTCATTCCAATGGGAGTCTTATATGCAGTCCTATAAGCCCATAATGCATCATTGAGCTTAGCTGCCCAATCTTTCCTTGTATTGTTCACCACCTTCTCCAGGATGTGCTTAATTTCTCTATTGCTTATTTCCACTTGACCAGAAGTTTGCGGATGATATGGTGTAGAGACTCGATGGGTGATGTTGTACTTCTTCATGAGTGCTTCGAATGGCTTGTTACAGAAGTGGCTGCCTCCATCACTAATGACAGCCCTTGGAGTACCAAACCTTGTGAAAATATTATCCTTCAAGAACTTCAGCACCACCTTATAATCATTGGTTTTGGTGGCTATGGCTTCCACCCATTTAGACACATAATCAACAACAACAAGTATGTAAGTATAACCAAAGGAAGATGGGAATGGTCCCATGAAATCAATACCCCACACATCGAAGAGCTCCACAACAAGTATGTTATTCAATGGCATTTCATTCCTGCGACTTATGTTCCCCATCCTTTGGCACCTATCACACTTAACACAAAAATTAAACGCATCTTTGAATAGAGTGGGCCAAAAGAAACCAGATTGCAGAATTTTAAGTGCTGTTTTCTTAGCTCCAAAGTGACCTCCACAAGCCAATTCGTGGCTATGCCTAAGTATGCTTTCTTGCTCTTCTTCTGGAACACATCTTCTGATGAGTTGATCCGGGCAATGCTTGAATAAGAAAGGTTCATCCCATACATAATGTTTCACCATGGAAAAGAACTTCTTCTTATCCTGAGAAGTTAGATCATTTCTAAGAACACTACAAGCAAGATAATTAACAAAATCAGCATACCATGGCTCTTTGACTTGGGCAGCATATAGTTGTTCATCAGGGAAAGTCTCATTCAAGGGTAGCACAGCTCCTCCTTTTTCTTCAACCACAATTCTGCTCAAATGATCAGCTACCACATTCTCACATCCCTTCTTATCTCGAATCTCCAAATCGAATTCTTGCAGCAAGAGAATCCATCTAATCAAGCGTGGTTTGGCATCCTTCTTAGTGAGCAAGTATCTAAGAGCTGCATGGTCAGAATAAACAATTACTTTAGAACCAACAAGGTAAGAACGAAATTTTTCTAAAGAAAAAACCACATTATGATGTTGCCCATGTTTGGGGCTCGATCCGAAATGAATAGGTGTGAGAAATTTAACAATTCAAGTTCAACGGCAGTTCGTCCCTAATTGGAGTGGTTGGTGTATTCCACACTTCTAGCGATTGGATTTCACTCAAAACTCACCAAACGACTCCTCCTACCATATTATGATGTTGCCCAAGTTTTGGGCTCGATCCGAAATCAATAGGTGTTCCAAACTGGACAATTCAAGTTCAACGGCAGTTCGTTCCTAATTGGAGTGGTTGGTGTATTCCATACTTCTAGCGATTGGATTTCACTCAAAACTCACCAAATGACTCCTCCCACCATATTATGATGTTGCCCAAGTTTTGGGCTCGATCTGAAATCAATAGGTGTGGGATATTGGACAATCCAAGTTGAACGGCAGTTCGTTCCTAATTGGAGTGGTTGGTGTATTCCACACTTCTAGGGATTGGATTTCACTCAAAACTCACCAAATGACTCCTCCCACCATATTATGATGTTGCACAAGCTTGGGGTTCGATACGAAATCAATAGGTGTGAGAAATTGGACAATTCAAGTTCAACGGCAGTTCGTTCCTACTGGGAGTGGTTGGTGTATTCCATACTTCTAGCGATTGGATTTCCCTCAAAACTCACCAAATGACTCCTCGCACCATATTATGATAGTTTTGGGCACGATCCAAAATCAATAGGTGTGAGAAATTGGACAATTCAAGTTCAACGGCAGTTCGTTCCTAATTGGAGTGGTTGATGTATTCCATACTTCTAGCGATTGGATTTCACTCAAAACTCACCAAATGACTCCTCACACCATATTATGATGTTGCCCAAGTTTGGGGCTCGATCCGAAATCAATAGGTGTGAGAAATTGGACAATTCAAGTTCAACGGCAGTTCGTTCCTAATTGCAGTGGTTGGTGTATTCCACACTTCTAGCGATTGGATTTCACTCAAAACTCACCAAATGACTCCCCCCACCATATTATGATGTTGCCCAAGTTTTGGGCTCGATCCGAAATCAATAGGTCTTCCAAATTGGACAATTCAAGTTCAACGGCAGTTCGTTCCTAATTGGAGTGGTTGGTGTATTCCATATTTCTAGCGATTGGATTTCACTCAAAACTCACCAAATGACTCCTCACACCATATTATGATGGTTGTTGAGCCTATTCCTAACAACTAAAATGAGTTATTAAAAATAGAAACTTCAATTCTCGCAAGTGCACGAACCATTTATAGTATAGCTTATGAAATACGAGGTCGATCCCACGGAGAATGGTAACTTGGTTGCAAGTTAAACTACTTAGAATGATGGAAAAACTGAAAACAAAGAAACAAACTAACTAACAATTGGCAAGGTCTAGGACAGAATCCTAGCACCACACACGCACTCGAATGGGGGGTTTTTGTTGTTTAAATGAAAACAAGAGAATGAAATGGAAGTGCTGGAAGTAAACAATGGCAGCAATGAACAAGTTGTGAAACAATGATTGAGAAGTGTTAGAGCCTTGGAATCTACCACTAGTCTTCCTATCCAAGTTATGAATGCATAGAAATTGACTCAAGCTTCATTAACAATAGATTATCGCATACAAGCCTATGGTATCTAGGTGCAGGATGCATGATTCTCCTAAGGCATGTAATTGTGCATGGTATCTACACAACACGTGATCTCTAATATGCAACCTAAGCATGGTATCTACTTAGAATAAAGCATATAAGAGTCATTAAGTTCCTTGAGAATATGATAATCACACAAGTCCTAGAACATGGTATCTGTCCTAGTCAACCTATGGTTATTAACCCCTTGAATGATTCTTAGGCCATTCATGTGTTGCTTGTGAAAGGAGAGTAGAATCGGTGAATCTAAACCCCTTCCCAACCTGTGCTAGATGCATAAAATCCTAGTTAGCTACTCCAAGAAAACATACATCAAGCACATAATAAGCTGGAGATTAACAACTTGATAATGAAAGCAAGGAAATCAATTAACTATGAAATCATCCATAACATTGAATATTCATGACTAGGGCTTCATCCTAAGCCCTAACAAAATGGATTAGTTAAACATAATTATGAATACAGAAGATAAGAAATACATAGGTAGAATAAAGAGAATAGAAGAACTAGCTGGTGGCAGCAAGGTAGTTTCCAGGACAGCTCCCAGCTCTCCCTCCTTTGCAGCTAGCTCTCTCTCTCTCTTTGTGGTGAATCTGAATGTGTGTATGGAAGTAATGGATGAAGTGAATTGTGTCTGGGATGTGGAATGGAAGTGGTATTTATAGGGAGAAGGAAAGGGGAATTCTGAATTGAATATGACTAATGCATACAACACTTGTATTTAGATAATCAGAATTGGTTGCTGCACTAATAAATCCCACCAGCAGCCATAGGTCATCTTCATGTCAGCATGATCAAGCATCCATCCAGAAACCAATAGCTCATGCCTAGCTCACCATGACCAAGCATCCATCAGCTCATCCTCATGTCAGCATGATGTGTATTTTGATGGGCTCACGGATTGGGTTTGGCTGAATCCAAATATGACTTTAAGATATCCATTTTGAAGTTCAGAATGTCTCTGATCCAACCACACAAGTATTGGCCCAATCCAAGCTCGGATGAAGAAGATAAGTCCGAAATGAACTTCTAACTCAATATCCAGTTTTTGCACGTTTTGCACCATTTTGCTTCAAAAGCAATCTCTTGCTGCCTTCAACCTATAGAACACACAAACATAGGTAAGTGACTTGAAATAAAGAGAAACTAAACAAAATTACTAAGTAACGAAGGCATGCAAATGTGTGAAATTATGAACTTATCAATTACCCCCAAACTTAGACTTTGCTAGTCCTCGAGCAAACAAAATAAAACTACAACTTAGAAAATAGAAAATAAGCAGCTAGCCTTCCAAACAATATCCTCAAAGAATCACCAAAGTATATGGTTCCAAAGAAACACAACAATCACAATCTAAGTTCCACACATGATTCAAGAGTGTGCAAAGCTTACAATGACATCCTTAAGTGTAGTGTGTGAATGCCAAATCAGAACAACACCTGCAACTCAAATAAGTACATGCGCACACACTTAAAGCACAATCAAGAATTTCGAGCCCCATAAGCTCATTATGAAATCAGCTCTCCACAGTAATACCACACATTACCAAGGATCAAAAGGACTTTACAAGGGTTGTAATGAGGCTTAGGGTAGTGGTTGAATGAAAGAGGAGACATGGAGATATAACAACATTTTGAGCACAACTAAAGCATAGGTAAAAGCATGAGAGATTACTGAACTTTGTAACAAGCAAGGAACACATACATGAGCAGATTTTCAACATAATTTCAGCACCTTCAAATGTGTTATTTGACCTAATTTTGTGGCTCTTTACCCTAGATCACCATGATCTTTCCTTATAACACCCTAGGGCCGTGACTACATTGGTCACACTTCATTACCTCTTTTGATTAGTTAACAATACCCCAAAACTTATTTCTTTTCAACACTTGGGTTACAGCACTAATGACTCACTTTTGCTCCAAAAACCTTGCAATCTTTATGACTCTCCTTTAAAGATAGCTTTAATTGCTCAAAGAATAGGTAAAGATAAGAAACAGAGATTTATTATGGTAGAAATGGTTTACACAAAGAAAGGCTTAACGTAGGCTCAAATGGATTGACTAGGGATGAATACATGTAGAGGGATGGTTAGAAAGGCTGAAACGATTTAAACATGGCCTAAATCACTTCCTAAGCATTGTATGGCAACAGAATGTCTCAAGAGATATTCAAATAAGTTCTAGAGCATGAAACCAAGATCATGAAATAAGCAGAATTGCATAACATCTCCAAGTAGCAAGAAATTGGACTAACTTGGCAAAGTGCTCAATAAGTGCAAGGATGGCATGCAAGACAAAGTTCACTCAGAATCACACATAGGCCTTAAACAATGACTATCAATTTCTGAAAAAACCATATTAGTATTAAATCCAAGTCTTATCATAGGTGTTTGGAAGGATAACGAAACAACACACAAAATCTTGCGTTATTAGACACTAGACACACTTAAAAATTTTAAAATTTGACAATAAAACAACATAACTGAATCCTTCCCCCCAAACTTAAATGAAACATTGTCCTCAATGTTTAGAGTATAAGAACAAGCAATGCCTCATAAATGAAAGGAAAGAAGATAAGGAAAAGACATAACCAAATGTTAGAGTTTAGAAAACAACTCCCCTTTGAAGCGATTAGGACGCAAGCAAGCTCCTTGCACGTTCTATCTTCTCCTCATCACCTTGGGTTGCCTCCCAAGAAGCGCTAAGTTTTATGTCTTCAGCCGGACGTCCAAACTTTGGTGAGCTTCAAGAGAGTGGTGGAGGCTCCTTGAGTGCTTGAGACTCAATATTGGCATCAAAGTTGGCATCAAAGTAAGGTTTCAACCGATGTCCGTTCACCTTGAAGGTGCTGCCATCCTTAATATTTTGAATCTCCACTGCGCCATGATCAAACACATTAGTAATAACAAAAGGGCCAATCCACCGAGAACGAAGCTTACCTGGGAAGAGCTTAAGGCGTGAATTGAATAAGAGAACCTTCTGCCCTTCCTCAAACGTCTTCCTAAGAATCTTCTTGTCATGATACTGCTTTGTTTTCTCCTTATAAAGCTTAGCGTTCTCATACGCCTCATGTCGCAACTCCTCCAACTCATTGAGTTGAAGCCTCCTCTTTTCACCAGCAGCTTTCATGTCAAAATTGAATGCCTTGATCGCCCAATAAGCCCTGTGCTCAAGCTCCACTGGTAAGTGACAAGGTTTACCAAAAACAAGTCTATATGGAGACATACCTATGGGGGTCTTATAAGCTGTCCTATAAGCCCACAATGCATCCTCCAAACGCATGTACCAATCCTTCCTTGTGGTGTTCACTGTCTTCTCAAGTATGTGCTTAATCTCCCTATTGCTTATCTCAACCTGCCCACTAGTTTGAGGATGGTAGGGTGTTGCCACCTTATGCTTGATTCCATACTTCTTCAAGAGTGCTGCAAAAGCTTGGTTAACAAAATGGGAGCCACCATCACTAATGATTGCTCTTGGTGTGCCAAACCTTGTAAAAATATTTCCTCTGAGAAAACTGATCACAATCTTAGCATCATTAGTTCTAGTGGCAATGGCTTCCACCCATTTGGAAACATAATCGACAGCAACTAATATATATTCAAATCCATAAGAAGTAGGAAAAGGGCCCATGAAATCAATTCCCCAAACATCAAATATATCAATGACTAAGATATTAGTGAGAGGCATCTGATTTCTAGCATGCAAATTACCCATCCGTTGGCATCTATCACATGAAGCACAAAATGTATAAGCATCCTTAAAAAGGGTAGGCCAAAAGAAACCTGATTGTAGCACTTTGTTGGCAGTCTTCTTTGCTCCAAAATGGCCTCCGCATGCATGGGAGTGACAAAACTCTAGAATGCTCTTAAAATCACCTTCAGGCACACACCTTCGAATTACTTGGTCCGGACAATGCTTGAATAGGTATGGATCATCCCAAAAGTAGTATCTTGCTTGCTTCCTAAGCTTGTCACGTTGGAATGTAGATAACCCTGTAGGGAGTTCGTTAGTGCATAAGTAGTTAACAATATCAGCAAACCAAGGCAATGGATTAAGAGAATTCAAAGCACAAATAGAGAAGAGTTGCTCATCAGGGAAGCTTTCACGCAATGGCAGTGAATCCTCCTCTTCATTAGATACATGCACCAATCTACTCAAGTGATCAGCCACCACATTCTCACTTCCTTTCTTATCTTTTATCTCCAAGTCAAACTCTTGCAACAAGAGGATCCATCTAATGAGGCGTGGCTTGGCATCCTTTTTAGCTAACAAGTATTTCAATGCTGCATGATCAGTGTAAACAATGACCTTGTTAGTAATCAAATAAGATCTGAACTTCTCTAAAGCAAATATGACAGCTAATAACTCCTTCTCTGTGGTGGAATAGTTGAGTTGGGCATCGTTGAGGGTTCTACTAGCATAGTAGATGGCATGTGGCTTCTTATCAACTCGCTGCCCCAAAACAGCTCCAACAGCATAATCTGAGGCGTCACACATCAGTTCAAAAGGCAAGCTCCAATCCGGTGGCATAATGATTGGGGCAGTTGTGAGCATCATTTTCAAAGCATTGAAAGCATTCTCACAGTTTTGATCAAACACAAAATCCATGTCCTTGGCAAGGAGATTGCACAAAGGCCTTGCAATCTTAGAAAAATCTTTAATGAAACGCCTATAGAAACCTGCATGGCCAAGGAAAGAACGTACTTCTTTGACAGAAGTAGGTGAGGGCATAGAAGCAATCAAATCAATCTTAGCTTTATCTACCTCAATTCCATTACTAGAGATGACATGACCAAGAACTATGCCTTGGTTAACCATAAAATGACATTTTTCCCAATTAAGCACAAGGTTATTTTGTTCACATCTAGCCAACACCTTAGATAAGTTATGCAAACATTGATCAAAAGAATCACCAAAGACAGAGAAGTCATCCATGAATACCTCAATAAACCTTTCTACCATGTCGGAGAAAACGCTCATCATGCACCTTTGGAAAGTGGCTGGGGCGTTGCAAAGACCAAAGGGCATCCTCCTATAAGCAAAAGTACCAAAGGGACATGTGAAGGTTGTCTTCTCTTGATCTTCTGGGGCTATGGCGATTTGGTTGTAACCTGAATATCCATCAAGGAAGCAATAGTGGCTATGGCCAGCCAATCTCTCAAGCATTTGATCAATAAATGGAAGAGGGAAGTGATCCTTGCTTGTTGCTGTGTTGAGCTTCCTATAATCAATGCAAACTCTCCAGCCCGTGGTCATCCGTGTTGGTACAAGCTCGTTTGCTTCATTCTTCACCACTGTGATACCTGATTTCTTGGGGACAACTTGTATTGGGCTCACCCATTTACTGTCAGAAATAGGGTAAATAATACCAACATCTAAAAGCTTCATTACCTCTTTCCTTACCACCTCCTTC
This sequence comes from Prunus avium, assembly GCF_965620075.1. Classification (NCBI taxonomy): domain Eukaryota; kingdom Viridiplantae; phylum Streptophyta; class Magnoliopsida; order Rosales; family Rosaceae; genus Prunus; species Prunus avium. The sequence goes on from NC_142290.1 coordinate 13,766,240, forward strand.
ATGTTTGGATTGAGACGTCTTTGGGCATCCCTCTTAGGCACTGCATTGTCTTCCAATAGTATCCTATGCATGCACGATGTTGGGCTTATGCCTTTGATATCTGCAATGCTCCATCCAATCGCAGTTTTGTGCTCTTTTAGAACCCTCAAAAGCTTCTTCTCATCATTTGGTTCGAGGTGTGAGGCAATGATAACAGGTAGAGTCTCACTCTCACCTAAATAAGCATATTTAAGGTGTGTTGGCAATTGCTTTAATTCCAACTCCGGTGCCTGCACAATAGAAGGTAAAACCTTATTAGTAGGTGCGGGTAAAGATTCAAATTGGTTTGCATACCTCTTTCCCACTTCTATGTAGCTATCCATGCTGCAAACAAGCTCAAGAAGTAAAGGAGAGATCACAGCCTCTAATCTGTCCACTTCTTCTTTCCTTATGCTTTGTGTGATGCATGCTTCAATAGGCTCCAAATAACTCATTGGCAGTGCTTCTTTCACCATATTATCAATTGCATCAAGCTGGAAAACTTCATGCTCATCACTTGGAAACTTGGAGGCTTCAAACACTTTGAATGCTATTGTCTCATCAAACACGTTCATAGTCAATGTACCCTTCTTCACATCAATAATTGCACCGGCAGTTGCCATGAATGGACGACCAAGAATGAGTGGTAACTGATTGTCATGAATTGGTGCTTCTTCCATTTCCAACACCAAGAAATCAGCTGGCAAAATCAGCTCTTCTACTTTCACCAAAACATCTTCTAGAATGCCCCTAGGGTACCTGATAGTTCTATCTGCCAATTGAATGCTCACAGATGTGGCTTGCAACTCACCAAGGTTAAGTTTCTCATAAACATGATATGGCATAAGGTTAATGGATGCACCAAGATCAAGCAAAGCTTTTTGAAACTTAAAATCACCAACTATACAAGGTATAGAAAATGAACCTGGATCCTTTAGCTTTGGAGGTAGCTTTCTTTGTAAGACTGCACTAACCTCTTCACTTAATGCAACCTGTTCATGCTCTTTGAATCTCCTCTTGTTAGTGCATAGATCCTTCAAAAATTTTGCATATTTTGGAATCTGAGCAATGGCATTGAGCAATGGGATGTTGATTTGCACTTTCTTGAATATTTCCATTATCTCATCCAAGCCTTGATCTTTCTTTGACTTTGATAACCTGCTGGGAAATGGTGCAATAGGCCTAAAAGCATTAGATGAAATTGGAACTTGATTAGCATTAGATGATACCTTAGGGCCTGTGCTCTTTCCAAGAGAATTGAGGGGCTGTTTGGTGGAACCTGTGGGCTGCCCTTGTGGTGGCTGAATGATCTCCACGTTTTCTCCATCTTCTTGCTCTTCATTGGCATCTCCAACCTTATTATCAACTTGTTTACCACTTCTCAAGATGTGCACTGCTTTAACTTGCTCATGATGCCTTGGATTCACCTCCGTTTGGCTTGGAAAAGTTCCGGATGCTCTATTGCTCATGGAGGATGCAATCTGCCCAACTTGCACTTCTAGTTTGTTCACTGCATTTTGAAGATTCTGATTGGTTTGCATCTGTTGCCCCATGAACTTCTTGAACATGTCTTGCAATTCTCCCATTTGATCACCCCTTTGCTCTTGTACTTGTTGGGGAGCTTGCTGGAATTGCCTTTGTTGTATTTGAAATCCTGGGGGAGGTCCTTGAGATTGTTGCACATTTGAATTATTGCTCCACCTGAAATTAGGATGATTTCTCCACCCCGGATTGTATGTGTTTGAGTAAGGATCATTCTGAGGATTCCTTCCTTGAAGGGCATTTGCTTGCTCTAGCATGTGCTTTGCAAAAGATTGGTCTTGAACTTCCTCTTTGCTTCCTAGAGGGCCAGTCACTGCCTGTTGAAGCAAAGAACACATAACATCAAGTTTTGCATTAATCTCATTATTAGTACTTACCTCAGAGACCACAGCTTTCATAGGAGCTCCTCTTCCTTTATTGTAGCTCCATTGTTGAGAGTTGGTACTCAAAGATTCAAAGAGAGTAAAAGCCTCATCTGCTGTTTTGTTCATCAGTCCTTCTCCACTTGTTGCATCTACCATCATCCTTTCGGAATCAAGCAAACCTTCATAGAAAGATTGCATTTGCATCCAACTCTCTATATTGTGGTGTGGGCAAGAACTCATCATCTCCTTGTACCTCTCCCAGCATTCATGAAAAGCTTCTCCTTCTCTTTGTGTGAAACCAAGAATTTCCTTTCTAATCTTGTTAGTCTTTTGAGCTGGAAAGAATTTCTGCAAAAACTTATTAGAAAGCTCATCCCAAGTACGAATAGAAGCATTAGGCAAAGAGTATAACCATGACTTAGCCTTATCTTTTAAACTGAATGGGAATAGCCTCATCTTAATCTGCTCATCATCAAGTCCTTGAATTTTGATTGTAGCACATATTTCAAAGAATTGCTTAACATGCATGTAAGGATCCTCAGTGGTATTACCATAATAAGTTGGAAGAAGATGAATCATACCACTTCTAAGCTCAAACCTGTCAATTGTGAGTTGAGGATAGACGATGCACGAAGGTTGATCAGTGACTTTGGGGATGGAAAATTCACGCAGGGGTTTCCTAGGTTGGACAACAAGCGCACCACCTCCTTCATCATTATTGTTGTTGTTTGGAATCTCTGCCATCTTGCTTGAACCTTCAGATTCGTAGCTCTCAGATTCAGCACTTAAAGAACTATAATTCCTCCTCAAACCAACACGTACAGCAAAAGTTCCTGGTGAAATTGGCTCAGAATCAGATTCGGACATATATGCACACACAAGAAACCAATTAGTGCCTTCAAATGGAGATAACAACTAAAAAGAAAAACAGAATACAGAAATAAAAACCAACGAAAACAAAAACAAAAACACTCAAAGTAATCTAACTATAGCACCATCGTTACCGGTTCCCCGGCAACGGCGCCAAAAACTTGTTGAGCCTATTCCTAACAACTAAAATGAGTTATTAAAAATAGAAACTTCAATTCTCGCAAGTGCACGAACCATTTATAGTATAGCTTATGAAATACGAGGTCGATCCCACGGAGAATGGTAACTTGGTTGCAAGTTAAACTACTTAGAATGATGGAAAAACTGAAAACAAAGAAACAAACTAACTAACAATTGGCAAGGTCTAGGACAAAATCCTAGCACCACACACGCACTCGAATGGGGGGTTTTTGTTGTTTAAATGAAAACAAGAGAATGAAATGGAAGTGCTGGAAGTAAACAATGGCAGCAATGAACAAGTTGTGAAACAATGATTGAGAAGTGTTAGAGCCTTGGAATCTACCACTAGTCTTCCTATCCAAGTTATGAATGCATAGAAATTGACTCAAGCTTCATTAACAATAGATTATCGCATACAAGCCTATGGTATCTAGGTGCAGGATGCATGATTCTCCTAAGGCATGTAATTGTGCATGGTATCTACACAACACGTGATCTCTAATATGCAACCTAAGCATGGTATCTACTTAGAATAAAGCATATAAGAGTCATTAAGTTCCTTGAGAATATGATAATCACACAAGTCCTAGAACATGGTATCTGTCCTAGTCAACCTATGGTTATTAACCCCTTGAATGATTCTTAGGCCATTCATGTGTTGCTTGTGAAAGGAGAGTAGAATTGGTGAATCTAAACCCCTTCCCAACCTGTGCTAGATGCATAAAATCCTAGTTAGCTACTCCAAGAAAACATACATCAAGCACATAATAAGCTGGAGATTAACAACTTGATAATGAAAGCAAGGAAATCAATTAACTATGAAATCATCCATAACATTGAATATTCATGACTAGGGCTTCATCCTAAGCCCTAACAAAATGGATTAGTTAAACATAATTATGAATACAGAAGATAAGAAATACATAGGTAGAATAAAGAGAATAGAAGAACTAGCTGGTGGCAGCAAGGTAGTTTCCAGGACAGCTCCCAGCTCTCCCTCCTTTGCAGCTAGCTCTCTCTCTCTCTTTGTGGTGAATCTGAATGTGTGTATGGAAGTAATGGATGAAGTGAATTGTGTCTGGGATGTGGAATGGAAGTGGTATTTATAGGGAGAAGGAAAGGGGAATTCTGAATTGAATATGACTAATGCATACAACACTTGTATTTAGATAATCAGAATTGGTTGCTGCACTAATAAATCCCACCAGCAGCCATAGGTCATCTTCATGTCAGCATGATCAAGCATCCATCCAGAAACCAATAGCTCATGCCTAGCTCACCATGACCAAGCATCCATCAGCTCATCCTCATGTCAGCATGATGTGTATTTTGATGGGCTCACGGATTGGGTTTGGCTGAATCCAAATATGACTTTAAGATATCCATTTTGAAGTTCAGAATGTCTCTGATCCAACCACACAAGTATTGGCCCAATCCAAGCTCGGATGAAGAAGATAAGTCCGAAATGAACTTCTAACTCAATATCCAGTTTTTGCACGTTTTGCACCATTTTGCTTCAAAAGCAATCTCTTGCTGCCTTCAACCTATAGAACACACAAACATAGGTAAGTGACTTGAAATAAAGAGAAACTAAACAAAATTACTAAGTAACGAAGGCATGCAAATGTGTGAAATTATGAACTTATCAATGGTGCCCAAGTTTTGGGCTCGATCCGAAATCAGTAGGTGTGAGAAATTGGACAATTCAAGTTCAACGGCAGTTCGTTCCTAATTGGAGTGGTTGGTGTATTCCATACTTCTAGCGATTTGATTTCACTCAAAACTCACCAAAAGACTCCTCCCACCATATTATGATGTTGCCCAAGTTTTGGGCTCGATCCGAAATCAATAGGTTTTCCAAATTGGACAATTCAAGTTCAACGGCAGTTCGTTCCTAATTGCAGTGGTTGGTGTATTCCATACTTCTAGCGATTGGATTTCACTCAAAACTCACCAAATGACTCCTCCCACCATATTATGATGTTGCCCAAGTTTTGGGCTCGACCCGAAATCAATAGGTCTTCTAAATTTGACAATTAGAGTTCAACGGCAGTTCGTTCCTAATTGGAGTGGTTGGTGTATTCCATACTTCTGGCGATTGGATTTCACTCAAAACAAACCAAATGACTACTCCCACCATATTATGATGTTGCCCAAGTTTTGGGCTCGATCCAAAATCAATAGGTGTTAGAAATTGGACAATTCAAGTTCAACGGCAGTTCGTTCCTAATTGGAGTGGTTGGTGTATTCCACACTTCTAGTGATTGGATTTCACTCAAAAGTCACCAAATGACTCCTCCCACCATATTATGCTGTTGCCCAAGTTTTGGGCTCGATCCCAAATCAATAGGTGTTCCAAATTGGACAATTCAAGTTCAACGGCAGTTCGTTCCTAATTGGAGTGGTTGGTGTATTCCATACTTCTAGCGATTGGATTTCACTCAAAACAAACCAACTGACTCCTCCCACCATATTATGATGTTGCCCAAGTTTTGGGCTCGATCCGAAATAATAGTTGTGAGAAATTGGACAATTCAAGTTCAACGGCAGTTCGTTCCTAATTGGAGTGGTTGCTGTATTCCATACTTCTAGCAATTGGATTTCACTCAAAACTCACCAAATGACTCCTCCCACCATATTATGATGTTGCCCAAGTTTGGGGCTCGATCCGAAATCAATAGGTGTTCCAAATTGGACAATTCAAGTTCAACGGCAGTTCGTTCCTAATTGGAGTGGTTGGTGTATTCCATACTTCTAGCGATTGGATTTCACTCAAAACTCCTCCCACCATATTATGATGTTGCCCAAGTTTTGGGCTCGATCTGAAATAAATAGGTGTGGGAAATTGGACAATCCAAGTTCAACGGCAGTTCGTTCCTCATTGGAGTTGTTGGTGTATTCCACACTTCTAGGGATTGGATTTCACTCAAAACTCACCAAATGACTCCTCCCACCATATTATGATGTTGCCCAAGTTTTGGGCTCGATCCGAAATCAATAGGTGTGAGAAATTGGACAATTCAAGTTCAACGGCAGTTTGTTCCTAATTGTAGTGGTTGGTGTATTCCATACTTCTAGCGATTGGATTTCACTCAAAACTCACCAAATGACTCCTCCCACCATATTATGATGTTGCCCAAGTTTGGGGCTCGATCCGAAATCTATAGGTGTGAGAAATTGGACAATTCAAGTTCAACGGCAGTTCGTTCCTAATTGGAGTGGTTGCTGTATTCCATACTTCTAGCGATTGGATTTAACTCAAAACTCACCGAATGACTCCCCCCACCATATTATGATGTTGCCCAAGTTTTGGGCTCGATCCGAAATCAATAGGTCTTCCAAATCGGACAATTCAAGTTCAACGGCAGTTCGTTCCTAATTGGAGTGGTTGGTGTATTCCATACTTCTAGTGATTGGATTTCACTCAAAACTCACCAAATGACTCCTCCCACCATATTATGATGTTGCCCAAGTTTGGGGCTCGTTCCGAAATCAATAGGTGTGAGAAATTGGACAATTCAAGTTCAACGGCAGTTCGTTCCTAATTGGAGTGGTTAGTATATTCCGTACTTCTAGCGATTGGATTTCACTCAAAACTAACCAAATGACTCCTCCCACCATCTTATGATGTTGCCCAAGTTTTGGGGTCGATCCGAAATCAATAGGTGTTCCAAATTGGACAATTCAAGTTCAATGGCAGTTCGTTCCTAATTGGAGTGGTTGGTGTATTCCATACTTCTAGCGATTCGATTTCACTCAAAACTCCTCCCCCCATATTATCATGTTGCCCAAGTTTTGGGCTCGATCTGAAATCAATAGGTGTGGGAAATTGGACAATCCAAGTTCAACGGCAGTTCGTTCCTAATTGGAGTGGTTGGTGTATTCCACACTTCTAGGGATTGGATTTCACTCAAAACTCACCAAATGACTCCTCCCACCATATTATGATGTTGCCCAAGTTTTGGGCTCGATCCGAAATCAATAGGTGTGAGAAATTGGACAATTCAAGTTCAACGGCAGTTCGTTCCTAATTGGAGTGGTTGGTGTATTCCATACTTCTAGGATTGGATTTCACTCAAAACTAACCAAATGACTCCTCCCACCATGTTATGATGTTGCCCAAGTTTTGGGCTCGATCCGAAATCAATAGGTGTGAGAAATTGGGCAATTCAAGTTCAACGGCAGTTCGTTCCTAATTGGAGTGGTTGGTGTATTACATACTTCTAGCGATTGGATTTCACTCAAAAATCACCAAATGACTCCTCCCACCATATTATGATGTTGCCCAAGTTTTGGGCTCGATCCGAAATCAATAGGTGTGAGAAATTGGGCAATTCAAGTTCAACGGCAGTTCGTTCCTAATTGGAGTGGTTGGTGTATTCCATACTTCTAGCGATTGGATTTCACTCAAAACTCACCAAATGACACCTCCCACCATATTATGATGTTGCCCAAGTTTTGGGCTCGATCCGAAATCTATCGGTGTGAGAAATTGGACAATTCAAGTTCAACGGCAGTTCGTTCCTAATTGGAGTGGTTGGTGTATTCCATACTTCTAGCGATTGGATTTCTCTGAAAACACACCAAATGACTCCTCCCACCATATTATGATGTTGCCCTAGTTTTGGGCTCGATCCGAAATCAATAGTTGTTCCAAATTGGACAATTCAAGTTCAACGGCAGTTCGTTCCTAATTGGAGTGGTTGGTGTATTCCATACTTCTAGCTATTGGATTTCACTCAAAACTAACCAAATGACTCCTCCCACCATGTTATGATGTCGCCCAAGTTTTGGGCTCGATCCGAAATCAATAGGTGTGAGAAATTGGGCAATTCAAGTTCAACGGCAGTTCGTTCCTAATTGGAGTGGTTGGTGTATTCCATACTTCTAGCGATTGGATTTCACTCAAAAATCACCAAATGACTCCTCCCACCATATTATGAGGTTGCCCAAGTTTTGGGCTCGATCCGAAATCAATAGGTGTGAGAAATTGGGCAATTCAAGTTCAACGGCAGTTCGTTCCTAATTGGACTGGTTGGTGTATTCCATACTTCTAGCGATTGGATTTCACTCAAAGCTCACCAAATGACTCCTCCCACCATATTATGATGTTGCCCAAGTTTTGGGCTCGATCCGAAATCAATCGGTGTGAGAAATTGGACAATTCAAGTTCAACGGCAGTTCGTTCCTAATTGGAGTGGTTGGTGTATTCCATACTTCTAGCGATTGGATTTCACTCAAAACTCATCAAATGAGTCCTCCCACCATATTATGATGTTGCCCAAGTTTTGGGCTCGATCCGAAATCAATAGGTGTTCCAACTTGGACAATTCAAGTTCAACGGCAGTTCGTTCCTAATTTGAGTGGTTGGTGTATTCCATACTTCTAGCGATTGGATTTCACTGAAAACTCACCAAATGACTCCTCCCACCATAGTATGCTGTTGCCCAAGTTTTGGGCTCGATCCGAAATCAATAGGTGTTCCAAATTGGACAATTCAAGTTCAACGGCAGTTCGTTCCTAATTGGAGTGGTTGGTGTATTCCATACTTCTAGCGATTGGATTTCACTGAAAACTCACCAAATGACTCCTACCACCATATTATGATGTTGCCCAAGTTTGGGGCTCGATCCGAAATCAATAGGTATGAGAAATTGGACAATTCAAGTTCAACGGCAGTTCGTTCCTAATTGGAGTGGTTGTTGTATTCCATACTTCTAGCGATTGGATTTCACTCAAAACTCACCAAATGACTCCTCCCACCATATTATGATGTTGCCCAAGTTTTGGGCTCGATCCTAATTCAATAGGTGTGAGAAATTGGTCAATTCAATTTCAACGACAGTTCTTTCCTAATTGGAGTGGTTGGTGTATTCCATACTTCTAGCGATTGTATTTCGCTCAAAACTCACCAAATGACTCCTCACACCATATTATGATGGTGCCCAAGTTTTCGGCTCAATCCGAAATCAATAGGTGTGAGAAATTTAACAATTCAAGTTCAACGGCAGTTCGTTCCTAAGTGGAGTGGTTGGTGTATTCCATACTTCCAGCGATTGGATTTCACTCAAAACACACCAAATGACTTCTCCCACCATATTATGATGTTGCCCAAGTTTTGGGCGCGATCCGAAATCAATAGGTGTTCCAAATTGGACAATTCAAGTTCAACGGCAGTTCGTTCCCAATTGGAGTGCTTGGTGTATTCCATACTTCTAGCGATTGGATTTCACTCAAAACTCCCAAAATGACTACTCCCACCATATTATGATGTTGCCCAAGTTTTGGGATCGATCCGAAATCAATAGGTTTTCCAAATTGGACAATTCAAGTTCAACGGCAGTTCGTTCCTAATTGCAGTGGTTGGTGTATTCCATACTTCTTGCGATTGGATTTCACTCAAAACTCACCAAATGACTCCTCCCACCATATTATGATGTTGCCCAAGTTTTGGGCTCGATCCAAAATCAATAGGTGTGAGAAATTGGACAATTCAAGTTCAACGGCAGTTCGTTCCTAACTGGAGTGGTTGGTGTATTCCATACTTCTTGCGATTGGATTTCACTCAAAACTCACCAAATGACTCCTCCCACCATATTATGTTGTTGCCCAAGTTTTGGGCTCGATCCAAAATCAATAGGTGTGAGAAATTGGACAATTCAAGTTCAACGGCAGTTCGTTCCTAACTAGAGTGGTTCGTGTATTCCATACTTCTTGCGATTGGATTTCACTCAAAACTCACCAAATGACTCCTCCCACCATATTATGATGTTGCCAAGTTTTGGGCTCGATCCGAAATCAATAGGTGTTCCAAATTGGACAATTCAAGTTCAACGGCAGTTCGTTCCTAATCGGAGTGGTTGGTGTATTCCATACTTCTAGCGATTGGATTTCACTCAAAACCCACCAAATGACTCCTCCCACCATATTATGATGTTGCCCAAGTTTCGGTCTCGATCCGAAATCAATAGGTGTTCCAAATTGGACAACTCAAGTTCAACGGCAGTTCGTTCCTAACTGGATTGGTTGGTGTATTCCATACTTCTAGCGATTGGATTTCACTCAAAACTCGCCAAATGACTCTTCCCACCATATTATGATGTTGCCCAAGTTTGGGGCTCAATCCGAAATCAATAGGTGTGAGAAATTGGACAATTCAATTTCAACGACAGTTCGTTCCTAATTCGAGTGGTTGCTGTATTCCATACTTCTAAAGATTGGATTTCACTCAAAACTCACGAAATGACTCCTCCCACCATATTATGATCTTGCCCAAGTTTTGGGCTCGATCCGAAATCAATAGGTGTTCCAAAATGGACAATTCAAGTTCAACGGCAGTTCGTAACTAATTGGAGTGGTTGGTGTATTCCATACTTCTAGCGACTGGATTTCACTCAAAACTCACCAGATGACTCCTCCCACCATATTATGATGTTGCCCAAGTTTTGGGCTAGATTCGAAATCAATAGGTGTTCCAAATTGGACAGTTCAAGTTCAACGGCAGTTCGTTCCTAACTGGAGTGGTTGGTGTATTCCATACTTCTAGCGATTGGATTTCACTCAAAACTCGCCAAATGACTCTTCCCACCATATTATGATGTTGCCCAAGTTTGGGGCTCGATCCAAAATCAATAGGTGTGATAAATTGGACAATTCAAGTTCAACGGCAGTTCGTTCTTAATTCGAGTGGTTGCTGTATTCCACACTTCTAAAGATTGGATTTCACTCAAAACTCACGAAATGACTCCTCCCACCATATTATGATCTTGCCCAAGTTTTGGGCTCGATCCGAAATCAATAGGTGTTCCAAAATGGACAATTCAAGTTCAACGGCAGTCCTTCCTAACTGGTGTGGTTGGTGTATTCCATACTTCTAGCGATTATATTTCACTCAAAACTCACCAAATGACTCCTCCCACCATATTATGATGTTGCCCATGTTTTGGGCTCGATCCGAAATCAATAGGTGTGAGAAATTGGTCAATTCAATTTCAACGACAGTTCGTTCCTAATTGGAGTGGTTGGTGTATTCCATACGTCTAGCGATTGGATTTCACTCAAAACTCACCAAATGACTCCTCCCACCATATTATGATGTTGCCCAAGTTTTGGGCTCGATCCGAAATCAATAGGAGTTCCAAATTGGACAATTCAAGTTCAACGGCAGTTCGTTCCTAATTGGAGTGGTTGGTGTTTTCCATTCTTCTAGCGATTGGATTTCACTCAAAACTCACCAAATGACTCTTCCCACCGTATTATGATGTTGCCCAAGTTTGGGGCTCGATCCGAAATCAATAGGTGTGATAAATTGGACAATTCAAGTTCAACGGCAGTTCGTTCTTAATTCGAGTGGTTGCTGTATTCCACACTTCTAAAGATTGGATTTCACTCAAAACTCACGAAATGACTCCTCCCACCATATTATGATCTTGCCCAAGTTTTGGGCTCGATCCGAAATCAATAGGTGTTCCAAAATGGACAATTCAAGTTCAACGGCAGTCCTTCCTAACTGGTGTGGTTGGTGTATTCCATACTTCTAGCGATTATATTTCACTCAAAACTCACCAAATGACTCCTCCCACCATATTATGATGTTGCCCATGTTTTGGGCTCGATCCGAAATCAATAGGTGTGAGAAATTGGTCAATTCAATTTCAACGACAGTTCGTTCCTAATTGGAGTGGTTGGTGTATTCCATACGTCTAGCGATTGGATTTCACTCAAAACTCACCAAATGACTCCTCCCACCATATTATGATGTTGCCCAAGTTTTGGGCTCGATCCGAAATCAATAGGAGTTCCAAATTGGACAATTCAAGTTCAACGGCAGTTCGTTCCTAATTGGAGTGGTTGGTGTTTTCCATTCTTCTAGCGATTGGATTTCACTCAAAACTCACCAAATGACTCTTCCCACCGTATTATGATGTTGCCCAAGTTTGGGGCTCGATCCGAAATCAATAGGTGTTCCAAATTGTACAATTCAAGTTCAACGTCAGTTCGTTCCTAATTGGAGTGGTTGGTGTATTCCATACTTCTAGCGATTGGATTTCACTCAAAACTCACCCAATGACTCCTCTCACCATATTATGATGTTGCCCATGTTTTGGGACCAATCCGAAATCAATACGTGTGAGAAATTGGTCAATTCAATTTCAACGACAGTTCGTTCCTAATTGGAGTGGTTGGTGTATTCCATACGTCTAGCGATTGGATTTCACTCAAAACTCACTAAATGACTCCTCCCATCATATTATGATGTTGCCCACGTTTTGGGCTCGATCCGAAATCAATAGTTGTAAGAAATTGGACAATTCTAGTTCAAAGGAAGTTCGTTCCAAATTGGAGGGTTTGGGGTAATTCATAGTTCTAGCGATTGGATTTCACTCAAAACACACCAAATATCTCCTCCCACCATATTATGATGTTGCCCGAGTTTTGGGCTCTATCCGAAATCAATAGGTGTAAGAAATTGGACAATCCAAGTTCAACGGCAGTTCGTTCCTAATTGGAATGGTTGGTTTATTCCATTATTCTAGCGATTGGATTTCACTCAAAACACACCAAATGACTCCTCCCATCATATTATGATGTTGTCCAAGTTTTTGGCTCGATCCGAAATCAATAGGTGTTCCAAATTGGACAATTCAAGTTCAACGGCAGTTCGTTCCTAATTGGAGTGGTTGGTGTATTCCATACTGTTGCGTCGATTCAGCTGCACCAAAATGGATTCATCTGCATCCTCAACTTGTGATACTTGCAAGTGCACGAGCCGTTCGGTAGTATAGCATATGTAAGTGCGAGGTCGATCCTTCGAGGATTGGTGATTGAATGATCCAATTTGTTTCCCCTACACAAAATAGAATTGAAAAAGAAAATAAATAAAACAAGAAAAAAAAGAAATAACTCAAGCAAATAAGTTCCCAAGTTCAATTAGATTAACGGATTGATTCTAGCTAAAGTATGATTAAGCCATGGTGTTTGGTCATAACCTTGTGTTCCTAATTCCCTAATTTGATCATTTGTTGTCTAACCTAAAACTAAGCATTAGGAACCCATTAAGTATAGAAGAACAATTTAAACAACCAAGCATGTATCTAATCCCTGTTGTCGAATGTCCATACATACTCTTCCTATTCATAGTTCAATTCGAATTAAAGCATGGTGTCTACTCTTAATTCAAACCAAGATAGCTAACATGCAAGCCTAAATGGTTATCAATCATTCAAACTAGCATATTAACTTATAAGCATAATGAATAAGAACAAAAATCATAATTGAAACTTGGAAACTAATTAAACTTGAATACTTAAGAAAGAATGTACATTACAAATAAAAGTAAAGTGGAACTAAGAAAACTTGAAGGAAAATTTAGTAAACTCATTTTGTTACAACAATTGACAACTTGAAAGGAAACTAAGAGAATTTGAGGGAGAGAAGGGAAGGGAGCTCTAGACAAGTGTTTGAGAGCTCCCCCCTTTGGGGTGTGTTTTGAAGCTTGAAGGCTTCTCTATTTATAGGGCTAAGAGGGAGGAACAACATGATGAATTCCCACACCATCCTTCATCTTTTGCTGCACCTCAAGCTTTCATCACATGGGTTCAAAGGTGGTCAGATGTGGCTGCCCTTTGCTGCCAACCCATGTGGTTGCCTTTTGGTTGCTGAAAAACGAGTTTTCTGAACCAGTATTGGTGTAGGAAGCCCAGAGGTTTCAAAACGTATCCCATGGGGCTCAAATTTGGATATGTTATACTAGACACCCATTGGAACAACTTCTATGAAGAAAGTATTTCCATCGGACCAGTAGAAGTGTGTGTTTTGGCCCTTGCAGGTTGGCAGCCGAACAGAGACTGGAATTGACTTCATTTCATCTTTTCTTTCCTTTTTGATTCACATGCATGCACATGCTTCCTCTTTCAATTAAAACCTGATTTCCAGCTCCAAAGTGATCTGCCAATTCAATTCCCATGTTCAAAGGCTGAAGCAAAATGCCTCTCATCATTCCTCATTCTTCCCTCTCTCCTTTCTCTTTGCTTCCCATGCATGCACATGCTTTCTCAATAATAGCTCCAGCATGTACCAACTTGCTCCTTTAGAATTTCATAGCTGGAATGCCTCCCCACTTCACTCATTATGCTGGGTGCAAAGTCAGTTATAGCTGGGGTGAGGCACATGGCTAAAAGGAGGCACATGGAGGCACATGACAAAGCTGGCAGCTGCAAATCCTCCTGAGCAGGGTTCAGTGTTGGATGGGCTGAGGACTCCAGATATGTTCAATTGGGATGCAATTTAGATATGTTATAGTAGACACCCATTGGAACAAGTTTCATGAAGATCTTCACCTCATCCGAGCCCCAGAGAATGCTGATCCAAGGCCAAGAAGTTGACCTACAAAACTGGGCTGGAAATGGGCTGTAGCCAAAATTAGTTTGTCTTTAAGATCTTCTTCCATTCACCCAAATCAGGCCCTATCATGCATGGATTGCATCATTTCCTATCCAAAGCCATCATTGTTACCTAAAACTCAATGAACTAAAAGATAAACACAAGAAAGATTAAAAGCACAAGTCTAACTAAAAAACATAACCAATTCATAAGCTAGAAGGGTACAAAATGATATACAATCATGAACCGATCACATACTTCTAGCGATTGGATTTCACTCAAAACTCACCAAATGACTCCTCCCACCATATTATGATGTTGCACAAGTTTGGGGTTTGATCCGAAATCAATAGGTGTGAGAAATTGGACAATTCAAATTCAACGGCAGTTCGTTCCTAATGGGAGTGGTTGGTGTATTCCATACTTCTAGCGATTGGATTTCACTCAAAACTCACCAAATGACTCCTCCCACCATATTATGATGTTGCCCAAGTTTGGGGCTCGGTCCGAAATCAATAGGTGTGAGAAATTGGACAATTCAAGTTCAACGGCAGTTCGTTCCTAATGGGAGTGGTTGGTGTATTCCATACTTCTAGCGATTGGATTTCACTCAAAACTCACCAAATGACTCCTCCCACCATATTATGATGTTGCCCAAGTTTGGGGCTCGGTCCGAAATCAATAGGTGTGAGAAATTGGACAATTCAAGTTCAACGGCAGTTCGTTCCTAATGGGAGTCGTTGGTGTATTCCATACTTCTAGCGATTGGATTTCACTCAAAACTCACCAAATGACTCCTCCCACCATATAATAATGTTGCCCAAGTTTGGGGCTCGATCCGAAATCAATAGGTGTGAGAAATTGGACAATTCAAGTTCAATGGCAGTTCGTTCCTAATTGGAGTGGTTGGTGTATTCCATACTTCTAGCGATTGGATTTCACTCAAAACTCACCAAATGACTCCTCCCACCATATTATGATGCTGCCCAAGTTTGGGGCACAATCCGAAATCAATAGGAGTGAGAAATTGGACAATTCAAGTTCAACGGCAGTTCGTTCCTAATTGGAGTGGTTGGTGTATTCCATACTTCTAGCGATTGGATTTCACTCAAAACTCACCAAATGACTCCTCCTACCATATTATGATGTTGCCCAAGTTTTGGGCTCGATCTGAAATCAATAGGTGTTCTAAATTGGACAATTCAAGTTCAACGACAGTTCGTTCCTAATGGGAGTGGTTGGGGTATTCCATACTTCTAGCGATTGGATTTCACTCAAAACTCACCAAATGACTCCTCCCACCATATTATGATGTTGCCCAAGTTTTGGGTTCGATCCGAAATAAATAGGTGTGAGAAATTGGACACTTCAAGTTCAACGGCAGTTCGTTCCATATGGGAGTGGTTGGTGTATTCCATCCTTCTAGCGATTGGATTTCACTCAAAACTCACCAAATGACTCCTCCCACCATATTATGATGTTGCCCAAGTTTGGGGCTCGGTCCGAAATCAATAGGTGTGAGAAATAGGAAAATTCAAGTTCAACGGCAGTTCCTTCCTAATGGGAGTGGTTGGTGTATTCCATACTTCTAGCGATTGGATTTCACTCAAAACTCACCAAATGACTCCTCCCACCATGTTATGATGTTGCCCAAGTTTGGGGCTCAGTCCGAAATCAATAGGTGTGAGAAATTGGACAATTCAAGTTCAACGGCAGTTCGTTCCTAATAGGAGTGGTTGGTGTAGTCCATACTTCTAGTGATTGGATTTCACTCAAAACTCACCAAATGACTCCTCCCACCATATTATGATGTTGCCCAAGTTTTGGGTTTGATCCGAAATCAATAGGTGTTCCAAATTGGACAATTCAAGTTCAACGGCAGTTCGTTCCTAATTGGAGTGGTTGGTGTATTCCATACTTCTAGCGATTGGATTTCACTCAAAACTCACCAAATGACTCCTGCCACCATATTATGATGTTGCCCCAAGTTTGGGGCCCAGTCCTAAATCAATAGGTGTGAGAAATTGGACAATTCAAGTTCAACGGCAGTTCGTTCCTAATTGGGGTGGTTGGTGTATTCCATACTTCTAGCGATTGGATTTCACTCAAAACTCACCAAATGACTCCTCCCACCATATTATGACGTTGCCCAAGTTTTGGGCTCGATCCGAAATCAATAGGTGTTCCAAATTGGACAATTCAAGTTCAACGGAAGTTCGTTCCTAATTGGAGTGGTTGGTGTATTCCATACTTCTAGCGATTGGATTTCACTCAAAACTCACCAAATGACTCCTCCCACCATATTATGGTGTTGCCCAAGTTTTGGGCTTGATCCGAAATCAATAGGAGTGAGAAATTGGACAATTCAAGTTCAACGGCAGTTCGTTCCTAATTGGAGTGGTTGGTGTATTCCATACTTCTAGCGATAGGATTTCACTCAAAACTCACCAAATGACTCCTGCCACCATATTATGATGTTGCCCCAAGTTTGGGGCCCGGTCCTAAATCAATAGGTGTGAGAAATTGGAAAATTCAAGTTCAACGGCAGTTCGTTCCTAATTGGAGTGGTTGGTGTATTCCATACTTCTAGCGATTGGATTTAACTCAAAACTCACCAAATGACTCCTCCCACCATATTATGATGTTGCCCAAGTTTTGGGCTCGATCCGAAATCGATAGGTGTTCCAAATTGGACAATTCAAGTTCAACGGCAGTTCGTTCCTAATTGGAGTGGTTGGTGTATTCCATACTTCTAGCGATTGGATTCCACACAAAACTAACCAAATGACTCCTCCCACCATATTATGATGTTGCCCAAGTTTTGGGCTCGATCCGAAATCAATAGGTGCTCCAAATTGGACAATTCAAGTTCAACGGCAGTTTGTTCCTAATGGGAGTGGTTGGTGTATTCCATACTTCTAGCGATTGGATTCCACTCAAAACTAACCAAATGACTCCTCCCACCATAATATGATGTTGCCCAAGTTTGGGGCTCGATCCGAAATCAATAGGAGTGAGAAATTGGACAATTCAAGTTCAACGGCAGTTCGTTCCTAATTGGAGTGGTTGGTGTATTCCATACTTCTAGCGATAGGATTTCACTCAAAACTCACCAAATGACTCCTGCCACCATATTATGATGTTGCCCCAAGTTTGGGGCCCGGTCCTAAATCAATAGGTGTGAGAAATTGGAAAATTCAAGTTCAACGGCAGTTCGTTCCTAATTGGAGTGGTTGGTGTATTCCATACTTCTAGCGATTGGATTTAACTCAAAACTCACCAAATGACTCCTCCCACCATATTATGATGTTGCCCAAGTTTTGGGCTCGATCCGAAATCGATAGGTGTTCCAAATTGGACAATTCAAGTTCAACGGCAGTTCGTTCCTAATTGGAGTGGTTGGTGTATTCCATACTTCTAGCGATTGGATTCCACACAAAACTAACCAAATGACTCCTCCCACCATATTATGATGTTGCCCAAGTTTTGGGCTCGATCCGAAATCAATAGGTGCTCCAAATTGGACAATTCAAGTTCAACGGCAGTTTGTTCCTAATGGGAGTGGTTGGTGTATTCCATACTTCTAGCGATTGGATTTCACTCAAAACTCACCAAATGACTCCTGCCACCATATTATGATGTTGCCCCAAGTTTGGGGCTCGGTCCGAAATCAATAGGTGTGAGAAATTGGACAATTCAAGTTCAACGGCAGTTCGTTCCAAATGGGAGGGGTTGGTGTATTCCATACTTCTAGCGATTGGATTTCACACAAAACTCACCAAATGACTCCTCCCACAATATTATGATGTTGCACAAGTTTGGGGTTCGATCCGAAATCAATAGGTGTGAGAAATTGGACAATTCAAGTTCAACGACAGTTCGTTCCTAATGGGAGTGGTTGGTGTATTCCATACTTCTAGCGATTGGATTTCACTCAAAACTCACTAAATGACTCCTCCCACCATATTATGCTGTTGCGCCAAGTTTGGGGCTCGGTCCGAATTCAATAGGTGTGAGAAATTGGACAATTCAAGTTCAACGGCAGTTCGTTCCTAATTGGAGTGGTTCATGTATTCCATACTTCTAGGGATTGGATTTCACTCAAAACTTTGCAAATGACTCCTCCCACCATATTATGATGTTGCCCAAGTTTTGGGCTCAATCCGAAGTCAATAGGTGTGAGTAATTGTTCAATTCAATTTCAACGACAGTTCGTTCCTAATCGGAGTAGTTGTTGTATTCCATACTTCTAGCGATTGGATTTCACTCAAAACCCACCAAATGACTCCTCCCACCATATTATGATGTTGCCCAAGTTTTGGGTTTGATCCGAAATCAATAGGAGTGAGAAATTGGACAATTCAAGTTCAACGGCAATTCGTTCCTAATTGGAGTGGTTGGTGTATTCCATATTTCTAGCGATTGGATTTCACTCAAAACCCACCAAATGACTCCTCCCACCATATTATGATGTTGCCCAAGTTTTGGGGTCGATCCGAAATCAATAGGTGTGAGAAATTGGACAATTCAAGTTCAACGGCAGTTCGTTCCAAATTGGAGTGGTTGGTGTATTCCATACTTCTAGCGATTGGATTTCACTGAAAAATAACCAAATGACTCCTCCCACCATACTATGATGTTGCCCAAGTTTTGGTCTAGATCCGAAATCAATAGGTGTTCCAAATTGGACAATTCAAGTTCAACGGCAGTTCGTTCCTAATTGGAGAGGTTGGTGTATTCCATACTTCTAGCGATTGGATTTCACTCAAAACTCACCAAATGACTCCTCCCACCATATTATGATGTTGCCCAAGTTTGGGGCTTGATCCGAAATCAATAGGTGTGAGAAATCGGACAATTCAAGTTCAACGGCAGTTCGTTCCTAATTGGAGTGGTTGGTGTATTCCATACTTCTAGCGATTAGATTTCACTCAAAACTCATCAAATGACTCCTCCCACCATATTGTGATGTTGCCCAAGTTTGGGGCTCGATCCGAAATCTATAGGTGTTCCAAATTGGACAATTCAAGTTCAACGGCAGTTCATTCCTAATTGGAGTCGTTGGTGTATTCCATACTTCTAGCGATTGGATTTCACGCAAAACTCACCAAATGACTCCTCCCACCATATTATGATGTTGCCCAAGTTTGGGGCTCGATCCAAAATCAATAGGTGTGAGAAATCGGATAATTCAAGTTCAACGGCAGTTCGTTCCTAATTGGAGTGGTTGGTGTATTCCATACTTCTTGCGATTGGATTTCACTCAAAACTCAACAAATGACTCCTCCCACCATATTATGGTGTTGCCCAAGTTTTGGGCTCGATCCGAAATCAATAGGTGTGAGAAATTGGTCAATTCAATTTCAACGACAGTTCGTTCCTAATCGGAGTGGTTGTTGTATTCCATACTTCTAGCGATTGGATTTCACTCAAAACTCACCAAATGACTCCTCCCACCATATTATGATGTTGCCCAAGTTTTGGGCTCGATCCAAAATCAATAGGTGTGAGAGATTGGAAAATTCAAGTTCAACGGCAGTTCGTTCCTAATTGGGGTGGTTGGTGTATTCCATACTTCTAGCGATTGGATTTCACTCAAAACTCACCAAATGACTCCTTCCACCTTATTATGATGTTGCCCAAGTTTTGGGCTCAATCCGAAATCAATAGGTGTGAGAAATTGGACAATTCAAGTTCAACGGCAGTTCGTTCCTAATTGGACTGGTTGGTGTATTCCATACTTCTAGCGATTGGATTTCACTCAAAACTCACCAAATGACTCCTCCCACCATATTATGATGTTGCCCAACTTTTGGGCTCGATCCGAAATCAATAGGTGTTCCAAATTGGACAATTCAACTTCAACGGCAGTTCGTTCCTAATTGGAGTGGTTGGTGTTTTCCATACTTCTAGCAATTGGATTTCACTCAAAACTCACCAAATGACTCCTCCCACCATATTATGATGTTGGCTAAGTTTTGGGCTTGATCCGAAATCAATAGGCGTTCCAAATTGGATAATTCAAGTTCAACGGCAGTTCGTTCCTAATTGGAGTGATTGGTGTTTTCCATACTTCTAGCGATTGGATTTCACTCATAACTCACCAAATGACTCTTCGCACCATATTATGATGTTGCCCAAGTTTGGGGTTCGATCCGAAATCAATAGGTGTGAGAAATTGGACAATTTAAGTTCAACGGCAGTTCGTTCCTAATGGGAGTGGTTGGTGTATTCCATACTTCTAGCGATTGGATTTCACTCAAAACTCCCCAAATGACTCCTCCCACCATATTATGTTGTTGCCCAAGTTTGGGGCTCGATCCGAATTCAATAGGTGTCAGAAATTGGAGAATTCAAGTTCAACAGCAGTTCGTCCCTAATTGGAGTGGTTGGTGTATTCCATACTTCTAGCGATTGGATTTCACTCAAAACTCACCAAATGACTCCTCCCACCATATTTTGATGTTGCCCAAGTTTTCGGCTCGATCCGAAATCAATAGGTGTTCCAAATTGGACAATTCAAGTTCAACGGCAGTTCGTTCCTAGTTGGAGTGGTCGGTGTATTCCATACTTCTAGCGATTGGATTTCACTCAAAACTCACCAAATGACTCCTCCCACCATATTATGATGTTGCCCAAGTTTTGGGCTCGATCCGAAATCAATAGGTGTTGCAAATTGGACAATTCAAGTTCAACGGCAGTTCGTTCCTAATAGGAGTGGTTGGTGTATTCCATACGTCTAGCGATTGGATTTCAATCAAAACTCACCAAATGACTCCTCCCACCATATTATGTTGTTGCCCAAGTTTGGGCTCGATCTGAAATCAATAGGTCTGAGAAATTGGACTATTCAAGTTCAACGGCAGTTCGTTCCTAATTGCAGTGGTTGGTGTATTCCATACTTCTAGTGATTGGATTTCACTCAAAACTCACCAAATGACTCCTCCCCCACCCCACCATATTATGATGTTGCCCAAGTTTGGGGTTCGATCCGAAATCAATAGGTGTGAGAAATTGGAGAATTCAAGTTCAACGGCAGTTCGTTCCTAATTGGAGTGGTTGGTGTATTCCATACTTCTAGCGATTGGATTTCACTCAAAACTCACCAAATGACTCCTCCCACCATATTATGATGTTGCCCAAGTTTTGGGCTCGATCCGAAATCAATAGGTGTTCCAAATTGGACAATTCAAGTTCAACGGCAGTTCGTTCCTAATTGGAGTGGTCGGTGTATTCCATACTTCTAGCAATTGGATTTCACTCAAAACTAACCAAATGACTCCTCCCACCATATTATGATGTTGCCCAAGTTTTGGGCTCGATCCGAAGTCAATAGGTGTGAGAAATTGGACAATTCAAGTTCAACGGCAGTTCGTTCCTATCTGGAGTGGTTGGTGTATTCCATACTTCTAGCGATTGGATTTCACTCAAAACTCACCACATGACTCCTCCAACCATATTATGATGTTGCCCAAGTTTTGGGCTAGATCCGAAATCAATAGGTGTTCCAAATTGGACAATTCAAGTTCGACGGCAGTTCGTTCCTAATTGGAGTGGTTGGTGTATTCCACACTTCTAGCGATTCGATTTCACTCAAAACTCTCCAAATGACTCCTCCCACCATATTATGATGTTGCCCAAGTTTTGGGCTCGATCCGAAATCAATAGGTGTGAGAAATTAGAACATTCAAGTTCAACGGAAGTTCGTTACTAATTGGAGGGGTTGGTGTATTCCATACTTCTAGCGATTGGATTTCACTCAAAACTCGCCAAATGACTCTTTCCACCATATTATGATGTTGCCCAAGTTTGGGGCTCGATCCGAAATCAATAGGTGTTGCAAATTGGACAATTCAAGTTCAACGGCAGTTCGTTCCTAATTGGAGTGGTTGGTGTATTCCATACTTCTAGCGATTGGATTTCACTCAAAACTCACCAAATGACTCCTCCCACCATATTATGATGTTGCCCAAGTTTTGGGTTTGATCCGAAATCAATAGGAGTGAGAAATTGGACAATTCAAGTTCAACGGCAATTCGTTCCTAATTGGAGTGGTTGGTGTATTCCATATTTCTAGCGATTGGATTTCACTCAAAACTCACCAAATGACTCCTCCCACCATATTATGATGTTGCCCAAGTTTTGGGCTCGATCCGAAATCAATAGGTGTGAGAAATTGGACAATTCAAGTTCAACGGCAGTTCGTTCCTAATTGGAGTGGTTGGTGTATTCCATACTTCTAGCGATTGGATTTCACTCAAAACTAACCAAATGAGTCCTCCCACCATATAATGATGTTGCCCAAGTTTTGGGCTCGATCCGATATCAATAGGTGTTCC
The DNA here is from genome assembly GCF_965620075.1 of Prunus avium. Taxonomy (NCBI): domain Eukaryota; kingdom Viridiplantae; phylum Streptophyta; class Magnoliopsida; order Rosales; family Rosaceae; genus Prunus; species Prunus avium. The sequence goes on from NC_142290.1 coordinate 13,788,936, forward strand.
AAATTGGACAATTCAAGTTCAACGGCAGTTCGTTCCTAATTGGAGTGGTTGGTGTATTCCATACTTCTAGCGATTGGATTTCACTCAAAACTAACCAAATGAGTCCTCCCACCATATAATGATGTTGCCCAAGTTTTGGGCTCGATCCGATATCAATAGATGTTCCAAATTGGACAATTCAAGTTCAACGGCAGTTCTTTCCTAGTTGGAGTGGTTGGTGTATTCCATACTTCTAGCGATTGGATTTCACTCAAAACTCACCAAATGACTCCTCCCACCATATTATGATGTTGGCTAAGTTTTGGGCTTGATCCGAAATCAATAGGCGTTCCAAATTGGATAATTCAAGTTCAACGGCAGTTCGTTCCTAATTGGAGTGATTGGTGTGTTCCATACTTCTAGCGATTGGATTTCACTCATAACTCACCAAATGACTCTTCGCACCATATTATGATGTTGCCCAAGTTTGGGGTTCGATCCGAAATCAATAGGTGTGAGAAATTGGACAATTTAAGTTCAACGGCAGTTCGTTCCTAATGGGAGTGGTTGGTGTATTCCATACTTCTAGCGATTGGATTTCACTCAAAACTCCCCAAATGACTCCTCCCACCATATTATGTTGTTGCCCAAGTTTGGGGCTCGATCCGAATTCAATAGGTGTCAGAAATTGGAGAATTCAAGTTCAACAGCAGTTCGTCCCTAATTGGAGTGGTTGGTGTATTCCATACTTCTAGCGATTGGATTTCACTCAAAACTCACCAAATGACTCCTCCCACCATATTTTGATGTTGCCCAAGTTTTGGGCTCGATCCGATATCAATAGGTGTTCCAAATTGGACAATTCAAGTTCAACGGCAGTTCGTTCCTAATTGGAGTGGTCGGTGTATTCCATACTTCTAGCGATTGGATTTCACTCAAAACTAACCAAATGACTCCTCCCACCATATTATGATGTTGCCCAAGTTTTGGGCTCGATCCGAAATCAATAGGTGTGAGAAATTGGACAATTCATGTTCAACGGCAGTTCGTTCCTAATTGGAGTGGTTGGTGTATTCCATACTTCTAGCGATTGGATTTCACTCAAAACTCACCACGTGACTGCTCCCACCATATTATGATGTTGCCCAAGTTTGGGGTTCGATCCGAAATCAATAGGTGTGAGAAATTGGACAATTTAAGTTAAACGGCAGTTCGTTCCTAATGGGAGTGGTTGGTGTATTCCAAACTTCTAGCCGTTGGATTTCACTCAAAACTCACCAAATGAGTCCTCCCACCATATTTTGATGTTGCCCAAGTTTTGGGCCCGATCCGAAATCAATAGGTGTTCCAAATTGGACAATTCAAGTTCAACGGCAGTTCGTTACCAACTGGAGTGGTTGGTGTATTCCGTACTGCTAAAGATTGGGTTTCACTCAAAACTCACCAAATGACTCCTCCCACCATATTATGAAGTTGCCCAAGTTTTGGGCTCGATCAGAAATCAATAGGTGTGAGAAATTGGACAATTCAAGTTCAACGGCAGTTCGTTCCTAATTGGAGTGGTTGGTGTATTCCATACTTCTAGCGATTGGATTTCACTCAAAACTAACCAAATGAGTCCTCCCACCATATAATGATGTTGCCCAAGTTTTGGGCTCGATCCGATATCAATAGGTGTTCCAAATTGGACAATTCAAGTTCAACGGCAGTTCGTTCCTAATTGGAGTGGTTGGTGTATTCCATACTTCTAGCGATTGGATTTCACTCAAAACACGCCAAACGACTCCTCCCACCATATTATGACGTTGCCCAAGTTTTGGGCCCGATCCGAAATCAATAGGTGTGAGAAATTGGACAATTCAAGTTCAACGGCAGTTCGTTCCTAATTGGAGTGGTTGGTGTGTTCCATACTTCTAGCGATTAGATTTCACTCAAAACTCACCAAATGAATCCTCCCAGCATAATATGATGTGGACCAAGTTTTGGGCTCAATCCGAAATCAATAGGTGTTCCAAATTGGACAATTCAAGTTCAACGGCAGTTCGTTCCTAATTGGAGTGGTTGGTGTATTCCATACTTCTAGCTATTGGATTTCACTCAAAACTCACCAAATGACTCCTCCCACCATATTATGATGTTGCCCAAGTTTTGGGCTCGATCCGAAATCAATAGGTGTGAGAAATTGGTCAATTCAATTTGAACTGCAGTTCGTTCCTAATTGGAGTGGTTGGTGTATTCCATACTTCTAGCGATTGGATTTCACTCAAAACTCACCAAATGACTCCTCCCACCATATTATGATGGTGCCCAAGTTTTGGGCTCGATCCGAAATCAATAGGTGTGAGAAATGGGACAATTCAAGTTCAACGGCAGTTCGTTCCTAATTGGAGTGGAAGGTGTATTCCATACTTCTAGCGATTGGATTTCACTCAAAACTCACCAAATGACTCCTCCCACCATATTATGACGTTGCCCAAGATTTGGGCTCGATCCGAAATCAATAGGTGTTCCAAATTGGAACATTCAAGTTCAACGGCAGTTCGTTCCTAATTGGAGTGGTTGGTGTATTCCATACTTCTAGCGATTGGATTTCACTCAAAACTAACCAAATGACTCCTCCCACCATATTATGATGTTGCCCAAGTTTTGGGCTCGATCTGAAATAAATAGGTGTGAGAATTTGGACAATTCAAGTTCAACGGCAGTTCGTTCCTAATTGGAGTGGTTGGTGTATTCTATACTTCTAGCGATGGGATTTCACTCAAAACGCACCAAATGACTCCTCCCACCATATTATGATGTTGCCCAAGTTTTGGGCTCGATCCGAAATCAATAGGTGTGAGAAATTGGACAATTCAAGTTCAACGGCAGTTCGTTCCTAATTGGAGTGGTTGGTGTATTCCATACTTCTAGCAATTGGATTTCACTCAAAACTCACCAAATGACTCCTCCCACCATATTATGATGTTGCCCAAGTTTTGGGCCCGATCCGAAATCAATAGGTGTTCGAAATTGGACAATTCAAGTTCAACGGCAGTTCGTTCCTAATTGGAGTGGTTGGTGTATTCCATACTTCTTGCGATTGGATTTCACTCAAAACTCACCAAATGACCCCTCCCACCATTTTATGATGTGGACCAAGTTTTGGGCTCAATCCGAAATCAATAGGTGTTCCAAATTGGACAATTCAAGTTCAACGGCAGTTCGTTCCTAATTGGAGTGGTTGGTGTATTCCATACTTCTAGCGATTGGATTTCACTCAAAACTCACCAAATGACTCCTCCCACCATATTATGAGGTTGCCCAAGTTTTGGGCTCGATCCGAAATCAATAGGTGTTCCAAGTTGGACAATTCAAGTTCAACGGCAGTTCGTTCCTAATTGGAGTGGTTGGTGTATTCTATACTTCTAGCGATGGGATTTCACTCAAAACGCACCAAATGACTCCTCCCACCATATTATGATGTTGCCCAAGTTTTGGGCTCGATCCGAAATCAATAGGTGTGAGAAATTGGACAATTCAAGTTCAACGGCAGTTCGTTCCTAATTGGTGGGGTTGGTGTATTCCATACTTCTAGCGATTGGATTTCTCTCAAAACTCACCAAATGACTCCTCCCACCATATTATAATGTTGCCCAAGTTTTGGGCTCGATCCGAAATCAATAGGTGTTCCAAATTGGACAATTCAAGTTCAACGGCAGTTCGTTCCTAATTGGAGTGGTTGGTGAATTCCATACTTTTAGCGATTGGATTTCACTCAAAACTCACCAAATGACTCCTCCCACTATATTATGATGTTGCCCAAGTTTTGGGCTCGATCCGAAACCAATTGGTGTGAGAAATTGGTCAATTCAATTTGAACTGCAGTTCGTTCCTAATTGGAGTGGTTGGTGTATTCCATACTTCTAGCGATTGGATTTCACTCAAAACTCACCAAATGACTCCTCCCACCATATTATGATGTTGCCCAAGTTTTGGGCTCGATCCGAAATCAATAGGTGTGAGAAATTGGACACTTCAAGTTCAACGGCAGTTCGTTCCTAATTGGAGTGGTTGGTGTATTCCATACTTCTAGCGATTGGATTTCACTCAAAACTCACCAAATGACTCCTCCCACCATATTATGATGTTGCCCAAGTTTTGGGCCCGATCCGAAATCAATAGGTGTTCGAAATTGGACAATTCAAGTTCAACGGCAGTTCGTTCCTAATTGGAGTGGTTGGTGTATTCCATACTTCTTGCGATTGGATTTCACTCAAAACTCACCAAATGACCCCTCCCACCATTTTATGATGTGGACCAAGTTTTGGGCTCAATCCGAAATCAATAGGTGTTCCAAATTGGACAATTCAAGTTCAACGGCAGTTCGTTCCTAATTGGAGTGGTTGGTGTATTCCATACTTCTTGCGATTGGATTTCACTCAAAACTCACCAAATGACTCCTCCCACCATATTATGAGGTTGCCCAAGTTTTGGGCTCGATCCGAAATCAATAGGTGTTCCAAGTTGGACAATTCAAGTTCAACGGCAGTTCGTTCCTAATTGGAGTGGTTGGTGTATTCTATACTTCTAGCGATGGGATTTCACTCAAAACGCACCAAATGACTCCTTCCACCATATTATGATGTTGCCCAAGTTTTGGGCTCGATCCGAAATCAATAGGTGTGAGAAATTGGACAATTCAAGTTCAACGGCAGTTCGTTCCTAATTGGAGTGGTTGGTGTATTCCGTACTTCTAGCGATTGGATTTCACTCAAAACTCACCAAATGAATCCTCCCAGCATAATATGATGTGGACCAAGTTTTGGGCTCAATCCGAAATCAATAGGTGTTCCAAATTGGACAATTCAAGTTCAACGGCAGTTCGTTCCTAATTGGAGTGGTTGGTGTATTCCATAGTTCTAGCGATTGGATTTCACTCAAAACTCACCAAATGAGTCCTCCCACCATATTATGATGTTGCCCAAGTTTTGGGCTCGATCCGAAATCAATTGGTGTTCAAAATTGGACAATTCAAGTTCAACGGCAGTTCGTTCCTAATTGGAGTGGTTGGTGTATTCCATACTTCTAGCGATTGGATTTCACTCAAAACTCACCAAATGACTCATCCCACCATATTATGATGTTGCCCAAGCTTGGGCCTCGATCCGAAATCAATAGGTGAAAGAAATTGGACTATTCAAGTTCAACGGCAGTTCGTTCCTAATTGGAGTGGTTGGTGTATTCCATACTTCTAGCGATTGGATTTCACTCAAAACTCACCAATTGACTCCTCCCACCATATTATGATGTTGCCCAAGTTTGGGGCTCGATCCCAAATCAATAGGTGTGAGAAATTGGACAATTCAAGTTCAACGGCAGTTCGTTCCTAATTGGAGTGGTTGGTGTATTCCATACTTCTAGCGATTGGATTTCACCCAAAAGTCACCAAATGACTCCTCCCACCATATTATGATGTTGCCCAAGTTTTGGGCTTGATCCGAAATCAATAGGGGTGAGAAATTGGACAATTCAAGTTCAACGGCAGTTCGTTCCTAATTGGAGTGGTTGGTGTATTCCATACTTCTAGCGATTGGATTTCACTCAAAACTCCCCAAATGACTCCTCCCACCATATTATGATGTTGCCCAAGTTTTGGGCTCGATCCGAAATCAATAGGTGTGAGAAATTGGACAATTCAAGTTCAAGGGCAGTTAATTCCTAATTGGAGTGGTTGGTGTATTCCATACTTCTAGCGATTGGATTTCACTCAAAACTCACCAAATGACTCCTCCCACCATATTATGATGTTGCCCAAATTTTGGGCTCGATCCGAAATCAATAGGTGTGGGAAATTGGACAATTCAAGTTCAACGGCAGTTCGTTCCTAATTGGAGTGGTTGGTGTATTCCATACTTCTAGCGATTGGATTTCACTCAAAACTCACGAAATGACTCCTCCCACCATCTTATGATGTTGCCCAAGTTTGGGGCTCTATCCGAAACCAATAGGTGTTCCAAATTGGACAATTCAAGTTCAACGGCAGTACGTTCCTAATTGGAGTGGTTGGTGTATTCCATACTTCTAGCGATTGGATTTCACTCAAAACTCACCAAATGACTCCTCCCACCATATTATGATGTTGCCCAAGTTTGGGGCTCGATCCGAAATCAATAGGTGTGAGAAATTGTACAATTCAAGTTCAACGGCAGTTCGTTCCTAATTGGAGTGGTTGGTGTATTCCATACTTCTAGCGATTGGATTTCACTCAAAACTCCTCAAATGACTCCTCCCACCATATTATGATGTTGCCCAAGTTTTGGGCTCGATCCGAAATCAATAGGTGTGAGAAATTGGACAATTCAAGTTCAACGGCAGTTCATTCCTAATTGGAGTGGTTGGTGTATTCCATACTTCTAGCGATTGGATTTCACTCAAAACTCACCAAATGACTCCTCCCACCATATTATGATGTTGCCCAAATTTTGGGCTCGATCCGAAATCAATAGGTGTGTTGGACAATTCAAGTTCAACGGCAGTTCGTTCCTAATTGGAGTGGTTGGTGTATTCCATACTTCTAGCGATTGGATTTCACTCAAAACTCCTCCCACCTTATTATGATGTTGCCCATGTTTTGGGCTCGATCTGAAATCAATAGGTGTGGGAAATTGGACAATCCAAGTTCAACGGCAATTCGTTCCTAATTGGAGTGGTTGGTGTATTCAACACTTCTAGCGATTGGATTTCACTCAAAACTCACCAAATGACTCATCCCACCATATTATGATGTTGCCCAAGTTTTGGGCTCTATCCGAAATCAATAGGTGTGAGAAATTGGACAATTCAAGTTCAACGGCAGTTCGTTCCTAATTGGAGTGGTTGGTGTATTCCATACTTCTAGCGATTGGATTTCCCTCAAAACTCACCAAATGAATCCTCCCACCATATTATGATGTTGCCCAAGTTTGGGGCTCGATCCGAAATCAATAGGTGTGAGAAATTGGACAATTCAAGTTCAACGGCAGTTCGTTCCTAATTGGAGTGGTTGGTGTATTCCACACTTCTATCGATTCGATTTCACTCAAAATTCACCAAATGACTCCTCCCACCATATTATGATGTTGCCTAAGTTTTGGGCTCGATCCGAAATCAATAGGTGTTCCAAATTGGACAATTCAAGTTCAACGGCAGTTCGTTCCTAATTGGAGTGGTTGGTGTATTCCATACTTCGGGCGATTGGATTTCACTCAAAACTAACCAAATGACTTCTCCCACCATATTATGATGTTGCCGAAGTTTTGGGCTCGATCCAAAATCAATAGGTGTGAGAAATTGGACAATTCAAGTTCAACGGCACTTCGTTCCTAGTTGGAGTGGTTGGTTTATTCCACACTTCTAGCGATTGGATTTCACTCAAAACTCACCAAATGATTCCTCCCACCATATTATGATGTTGCCCAAGTTTTGGGCTTGATCCGAAATCAATAGATGTTCCAAATTGGACAATTCAAGTTCAACGGCAGTTCGTTCCTAATTGGAGTGGTTGGTGTATTCCATACTTCGGGCGGTTGGATTTCACTCAAAACTAACGAAATGACTACTCCCACCATATTATGATGTTGCCGAAGTTTTGGGCTCGATCCAAAATCAATAGGTGTGAGAAATTGGACAATTCAAGTTCAACGGCACTTCGTTCCTAGTTGGAGTGGTTGGTGTATTCCACACTTCTAGCGATTGGATTTCACTCAAAACTCTCCAAATGACTCCTCCCACCATATTATGATGTTGCCCAAGTTTTGGGCTCGAACCGAAATCAATAAGTGTGAGAACTTGGACAATTCAAGTTCAACGGCAGTTCGTTCCTAATTGGAGTGGTTGGTGTATTCCATACTTCCAGCGATTGGATTTCACTCAAAACTCACCAAATGACTCCTCCCACCACATTATGATGTTGCCCAAGTTTTGGGCTCGATCCAAAATCAATAGGTGTGAGAAATTGGACAATTCAAGTTCAACGGTAGTTCGTTCCTAATTGGAGTGGTTGGTGTATTCAACACTTCTAGCGATTGGATTTCACTCAAAACTCACCAAATGACTCCTCCCACCATATTATGATGTTGCCCAAGTTTTGGGCTCTATCCGAAATCAATAGGTGTGAGAAATTGGACAATTCAAGTTCAACGGCAGTTCGTTCCTAATTGGAGTGGTTGGTGTATTCCATACTTCTAGCGATTGGATTTCACTCAAAACTCACCAAATGACTCCTCCCACCATATTATGATGTTGCCCAAGTTTGGGGCTCGATCCGAAATCAATAGGTGTGAGAAATTGTACAATTCAAGTTCAACGGCAGTTCGTTCCAAATTGGAGTGGTTGCTGTATTCCATAATTCTAGCGATTGGATTACACTCAAAACTCACAAATGACTCCTCCCACCATATTGTGATGTTGCCCAAGTTTTGGGCTCGATCCGAAATTAATAGGTGTGAGAAATTGGATAATTCAAGTTCAACGGCAGTTCGTTCCTAATTGGAGTGGTTGGTGTATTCCATACTTCTAGCGATTGGATTTCACTCAAAACTCACCAAATGACTCCTCCCACCATATTATGATGTTGCCCAAGTTTTGGGCTCGATCCGAAATCAATAGGTGTGAGAAATTGGACAATTCAAGTTCAACGGCAGTTCGTTCCTAATTGGAGTGGTTGGTGTATTCCATACTTCTAGCGATTGGATTTCACTCAAAACAAACCAAATGACTCCTCCCACCACATTATGAAGTTGCCCAAGTTTTGGGCTCGATCCAAAATCAATAGGTGTGAGAAATTGGACAATTCAAGTCCAACGGCAGTTCGTTCCTAATTGGAGTGGTTGGTGTATTCCACACTTCTAGCGATTGGATTTCACTCAAAACTCACCAAACGACTCCTCCCACCATATTTTGATGTTGCCCAAGTTTTGGGCTCGATCCGAAATCAATAGGTGTGAGAAATTGGACAATTCAAGTTCAACGGCAGTTCGTTCCTAATTGGAGTGGTTGGTGTATTCCATACTTCTAGCGATTGGATTTCACTCAAAACTCACCAAATGACTCCTCCCACCATCTTATGATGTTGCCCAAGTTTGGGGCTCGATCCGAAATCAATAGGTGTTCCAAATTGGAAAATCAAGTTCAACGGCAGTTCGTTCCTAATTGGAGCTGTTGGTGTATTCCATACTTCTAGCGATTGGATTTCACTCAAAACTAACCAAATGACTACTCCCACCATATTATGATGTTACACAAGTTTTGGGCTCGATCCAAAATCAATAGGTGTGAGAAATTGGACAATTCAAGTTCAACGGCAGATCGTTCCTAATTGGAGTGGTTGGTGTATTCCACACTTCTAGCGATTGGATTTCACTCAAAACTCACCAAATGACTCCTCCCACCACATTATGAAGTTGCCCAAGTTTTGGTCTCGATCCAAAATCAATAGGTGTGAGAAATTGGACAATTCAAGTTCAACGGCAGTTCGTTCCTAATTGGAGTGGTTGGTGTATTCCACACTTCTAGCGATTGGATTTCACTCAAAACTCACCAAATGACTCCTCCCACCATATTATGATGTTGCCCAAGTTTTGGGCTCCATCCGAAACCAAAAGGTGTGACAAATTGGACAATTCAAGTTCAACGGCAGTTCGTTCCTAATTGGAGTGGTTGGTGTATTCCTTACTTCTAGCGATTGGATTTCACTCAAAACTCACCAAATGACTCCTCCCACCATCTTATGATGTTGCCCAAGTTTGGGGCTCTATCCGAAACCAATAGGTGTTCCAAATTGGACAATTCAAGTTCAACGGCAGTTCGTTCCTAATTGGAGTGGTTGGTGTATTCCATACTTCTAGCGATTGGATTTCACTCAAAACTCACCAAATGACTCCTCGCACCACATTATGATGTTGCCCAAGTTTGGGGCTCGATCCGAAATCAATAGGTGTGAGAAATTGGACAATTCAAGTTCAACGGCAGTTCGTTCCTAATTGGAGTGGTTGGTGTATTCCATACTTCTAGCGATTGGATTTCACTCAAAACTCACCAAATGACTCCTCCCACCATATTATGATGTTGCCCAAGTTTTGGGCTCGATCCGAAATCAATAGGTGTGAGAAATTGGACAATTCAAGTTCAACGGCAGTTCGTTCCTAATTGGAGTGGTTGGTGTATTCCATACTTCTATCGATTGGATTTCACTCAAAACTCACCAAATGACTCCTCCCACCACATTATGAAGTTGCCCAAGTTTTGGGCTCGATCCAAAATCAGTAGGTGTGAGAAATTGGACAATTCAAGTCCAATGGCAGTTCGTTCCTAATTGGAGTGGTTGGTGTATTCCACACTTCTAGCGATTGGATTTCACTCAAAACTCACCAAACGACTCCTCCCACCATATTATGATGTTGCCCAAGTTTTGGGCTCTATCCGAAATCAATAGGTGTGAGAAATTGGACAATTCAAGTTCAACGGCAGTTCGTTCCTAATTGGAGTGGTTGGTGTATTCCATACTTCTAGCGATTGGATTTCACTCAAAACTAACCAAATGACTCCTCCCACCATATTATGTTGTTGCCCAAATTTTGGGCTCGATCCGAAATCAATAGGTGTGGGAAATTGGACAATTCAAGTTCAACGGCAGTTTGTTCCTAATTGGAATGGTTGGTGTATTCCATACTTCTAGCGATTGGATTTCACTCAAAACTCCTCCCACCTTATTATGATGTTGCCCATGTTTTGGGCTCGATCTGAAATCAATAGGTGTGAGAAATTGGACAATTCAAGTTCAACGGCAATTCGTTCCTAATGGGAGTGGTTGGTGTATTCCACACTTCTAGCGATTGGATTTCACTCAAAACTCATCAAATGACTCCTCCCACCATATTATGTTGTTGCCCAAGTTGTGGGCTCGATCCGAAATCAATAGGTGTGAGAAATTGGACAATTGAAGTTCAACGGCAGTTCGTTCCTAATTGGAGTGGTTGGTGTATTCCATACTTCTAGCGATTGGATTTCCCTGAAAACTCACCAAATGACTCCTCCCACCATAGTATGATGTTGCCCAAGTTTTGGGCTCGATCCGAAATCAATAGGTGTTCCAAATTGGACAATTCAAGTTCAACGGCAGTTCGTACCTAATTGGAGTGGTTGGTGTATTCCATACTTCTAGCGATTGGATTTCACTCAAAACTCACCAAATGACTCCTCCCACCACATTATGATGTTGCCCAAGTTTGGGGCTCGATCCGAAATCAATAGGTGTGAGAAATTGGACAATTCAAGTTCAATGGAAATTCGTTCCTAATTGGAGTGGTTCCATACTTCTAGCGATTGGATTTCACTCAAACCTCACCAATTGACTCCTCCCACCAGATTATGATGTTGCCCATGTTTTGGGCTCGGTCCGAAATCAATAGGTGTGAGAAATTGGACAATTCAAGTTCAACGGAAGTTCATTCCTAATTGGAGTGGTTGGGGTATTCCAGACTTCAAGCGATTGGATTTCACTCAAAACTCACCAAATGACTCCTCCCACCATATTATGATGTTGCCCAAGTTTTGGGCTCGATCCGAAATCAATAGGTCTTCCAAATTTTACAATTAGAGTTCAACGGCAGTTCGTTCCTAATTGGAGTGGTTGGTGTATTCCATACTTCTAGCGATTGGATTTCACTCAAAACTAACTAAATGACTCCTCCTGCCATATTATGATGTTGCCCAAGTTTGGGGCTCGATCCGAAATCAATAGTTGTGAGAAATTGGACAATTCATGTTCAACGGCAGTTCGTTCCAAATTGGAGTGGTTGGTGGATTCCATACTTCTAGCGATTGGATGTCACTCAAAACTCACAAAATGACTCCTCCCACCATATTATGATGTTGTACAGGTTTTGGGCTCGATCCGAAATCAATAGGTGTGAGAAATTGGACAATTCAAGTTCAATGGAAATTCGTTCCTAATTGGAGTGGTTCCATACTTCTAGCGATTGGATTTCACTCAAACCTCACCAATTGACTCCTCCCACCAGATTATGATGTTGCCCATGTTTTGGGCTCGGTCCGAAATCAATAGGTGTGAGAAATTGGACAATTCAAGTTCAACGGAAGTTCATTCCTAATTGGAGTGGTTGGGGTATTCCAGACTTCAAGCGATTGGATTTCACTCAAAACTCACCAAATGACTCCTCCCACCATATTATGATGTTGCCCAAGTTTTGGGCTCGATCCGAAATCAATAGGTCTTCCAAATTTGACAATTAGAGTTCAACGGCAGTTCGTTCCTAATTGGAGTGGTTGGTGTATTCCATACTTCTAGCGATTGGATTTCACTCAAAACTAACTAAATGACTCCTCCTACCATATTATGATGTTGCCCAAGTTTGGGGCTCGATCCGAAATCAATAGTTGTGAGAAATTGGACAATTCATGTTCAACGGCAGTTCGTTCCAAATTGGAGTGGTTGGTGGATTCCATACTTCTAGCGATTGGATTTCACTCAAAACTCACAAAATGACTCCTCCCACCATATTATGATGTTGTACAGGTTTTGGGCTCGATCCGAAATCAATAGGTGTGAGAAATTGGACAATTCAAGTTCAACGGCAGTTCATTCCTAATTGGAGTGGTTGGTGTATTCCATACTTCTAGCGATTGAATTTCACCCAAAACTCACCAAATGATTCCTCCCACCATATTATGGTGTTGCCCAAGTTTTGGGGTCGATCCGAAATCAATAGGTGTGAGAAATTGGACAATTCACGTTCAACGGCAATTCATTCCTAATTGGAGTGGTTGGTGTATTCCATACTTCTAGGGATTGGATTTCACTCAAAACTCACCAAATGACTCCTCCCACCACATTATGATGTTGCCCAAGTTTTGGGCTCGATCCGAAATCAATAGGTGTTCCAAATTGGACAATTCAAGTTCAACGGCAGTTCGTTCCTAATTGGAGTGGTTGGTGTATTCCAAACTTCTAGCGATTGGATTTCACTCAAAACTCACCAATGGACTCCTCCCACCATATTATGACGTTGCCCAAGTTTTGGGCTCGATCCGAAATCAATAGGTTTGAGAAATTGGACAATTCAAATTCAACGGAAGTTCGTTCCTAATTGGAGTGGTTGTTGTATTCCATACTTCTTGCGATTGGATTTCACTCAAAACTCACCAAATGACTCCTCCCACCATATTATGATGTTGCCCAAGTTTGGGGCTTGATCCGAAATCAATAGGTGTGAGAAATTGGACAATTCAAGTTCAATGGCAGTTCGTTCCTAATTGGAGTGGTTGGTGTATTCCATACTTCTAGCGATTGGATTTCACTCAAAACTCACCAATTGACTCCTCCCACCATATTATGATGTTGCCCAAGTTTTGGGCTCGATCCGAAATCAATAGGTGTTCCAAATTGGACAATTCAAGTTCAACGGCAGTTCGTTCCAAATTGGAGTGGTTGGTGTATTTGTTGCTTCGATTTAGCTGCACCAAAATAGATTCAGCTGCATCCTCAACTTGTGATACTCGCAAGTGCACGAGCCGTTTGGTAGTATAGCATATGTAAGTGCGAGGTCGATCCCACGAGGATTGGTGATTGAATGATCCAATTTGTTTCCCCTACACAAAATAGAAATGAAAAAAAGAAAATAAATAAAACAAGAAAGAATGAAATAACTCAAGAAAATAAGTTCCCAAGTTCAATTAGATTAACGGATTGATTCTAGCTAAAGTATGATTAAGCCATGGTGTTTGGTCATAACCTTGTGTTCCTAATTCCCTAATTTGATCATTTGTTGTCTAACCTAAAACTAAGCATTAGGAACCCATTAAGCATAGAAGAACAATTTAAACAACCAAGCATGTATCTAATCCCTGTTGTCGAATGTCCATACATACTCTTCCTATTCATAGTTCAATTCGAATTAAAGCATGGTGTCTTCCAAATTTGACAATTAGAGTTCAACGGCAGTTCGTTCCTAATTGGAGTGGTTGGTGTATTCCATAGTTCTAGCGATTGGATTTCACTCAAAACTCACCAAATGACTCCTCCCACCATATTATGATGTTGCCCAAGTTTTGGGCTCGATCCGAAATCAATTGGTGTTCAAAATTGGACAATTCAAGTTCAACGGCAGTTCGTTCCTAATTGGAGTGGTTGGTGTATTCCATACTTCTAGCGATTGGATTTCACTCAAAACTCACCAAATGACTCATCCCACCATATTATGATGTTGCCCAAGCTTGGGCCTCGATCCGAAATCAATAGGTGAAAGAAATTGGACTATTCAAGTTCAACGGCAGTTCGTTCCTAATTGGAGTGGTTGGTGTATTCCATACTTCTAGCGATTGGATTTCACTCAAAACTCACCAATTGACTCCTCCCACCATATTATGATGTTGCCCAAGTTTGGGGCTCGATCCCAAATCAATAGGTGTGAGAAATTGGACAATTCAAGTTCAACGGCAGTTCGTTCCTAATTGGAGTGGTTGGTGTATTCCATACTTCTAGCGATTGGATTTCACCCAAAAGTCACCAAATGACTCCTCCCACCATATTATGATGTTGCCCAAGTTTTGGGCTCGATCCGAAATCAATAGGTGTGAGAAATTGGACAATTCAAGTTCAACGGCAGTTCGTTCCTAATTGGAGTGGTTGGTGTATTCCATACTTCTAGCGATTGGATTTCACTCAAAACGCACCAAATGACTCCTCCCACCATATTATGATGTTGCACAAGTTTGGGGTTCGATCCGAAATCAATAGGTGTTAGAAATTGTACAATTCAACATCAACGGCAGTTCGTTCCTAGTGGGAATGGTTGGTGTATTCCATACTTCCAGCGATTGGATTTCACTCAAAACTCACCAAATGACTCCTCCCACCATATTATGTTGTTGCCCAAGTTTTGGGCTCGATCCGAAATCAGTAGGTGTACCAAATTGGACAAATCAAGTTCAACGGCAGTTCGTTCCAAATTGGAGTGGTTGGTGTATTCCATACTTCTAGCGAATGGATTTCACTCAAAACTCACCAAATGACGCTTCCCACCATATTATGATGTTGCCCAAGTTTGGGGCTCGATCCGAAATCAATAGGTGTGAGAAATTGGACAATTCAAGTTCAACGGCAGTTCGTTCCTATTTGGAGAGGTTGGTGTCTTCCATACTTCTAGGGATTGGATTTCACTCAAAACTCACCAAACGACTCCTCCCACCATATTATGATGTTGCCCAAGTTTTGGGCATGATCCGAAATCAATAGGTGTTCGAAATAGGACAATTCAAGTTCAACGGCAGTTCGTTCCTAATTGGAGTGGTTGGTGTATTCCATACTTCTAGCGATTGGATTTTACTCAAAACTCACCAAATGACTCCTCCCACCATATTATGATGTTGCCCAAGTTTGGGGCTCGATCCGAAATGAATAGGTGTTCGAAATTGGACAATTCAAGTTCAACGGCAGTTCGTTCCTAATTGGAGTGGTTGGTGTATTCCATAGTTCTAGCGATTGGATTTCGCTCAAAACTCCCCAAATGACTCCTCCCACCATATTATGATGTTGCCCAAGTTTTGGGCTCGATCCGAAATCCATAGGTGTGAGAAATTGGACAATTCAAGTTCAACGTCAGTTCGTTCCTAATTGGAGTGGTCGGTGTATTCCATACTTCTAGCGATTGGATTTCACTCAAAACTCACCAAATGACTCCTCCCACCATATTATGATGTTGCCCAAGTTTGGGGCTCGGTCCGAAATCAATAGGTGTGAGAAATTGGACACTTCAAGTTCAATGACAAATCGTTCCTAATTGGAGTGGTTGGTGTATTCCATACTTCTAGCGATTGGATTTCACTTAAAACTCACGAAATGACTCCTGCCACCATATTATGATGTTGCCCAAGTTTGGCGCTCGATCCGAAATCAATAGGTGTTCCAAATTGGACAATTCAAGTTCAACGGCAGTTCGTTCCTAATTGGAGTGGTTGGTGTATTCCATACTTCTAGCGATTGGATTTCACTCAAAACTCCCCAAATGACACCTCCCACCATATTATGATGTTGCCCAAGTTTTGGGTTCGATCCGAAATCGATTGGTGTTCAAAATTGGACAATTCAAGTTCAACGGCAGTTCGTTCCTAATTGGAGTGGTTGGTGTATTCCATACTTCTAGCGATTGGATTTCACTCAAAACTCACCAAATGACTCCTCCCACCATATTATGATGTTGCCCAAGTTTGGGGTTCGATCCGAAATCAATAGGTGTGAGATATTGGACAATTCAAGTTCAACGGCAGATCGTTCCTAATTGGAGGGGTTGGTGTATTCCATACTTCTAGCGATTGGATTTCACTCAAAACTCACCAAATGACTCCTCCCACCGTATTATGATATTGCCCAAGTTTTGGGCTCGATCCGAAATCAATAGGTGTTCCATATTGGACAATTCAAGTTCAACGGCAGTTCGTTCCAAATTGGAGTGGTTGGTGTATTCCATACTTCTAGCGATTGGATTTCACTCAAAACTCACCAAATGACTCCTCGCACCATATTATGATGTTGCACAAGTTTGGGGTTCGATCCGAAATCAATAGGTGTTAGAAATTGGACAATTCAAGTTCAACGGCAGTTCGTTCCTAGTGGGAGTGGTTGGTGTATTCCATACTTCGAGCGATTGGATTTCACTCAAAACTCACCAAATGAATCCTCCCACCATATTATGATGTTGCCCAAGTTTTGGGCTCGATCCGAAATCAGTAGGTCTTCCAAACAGGGCAATTCAAGTTCAACGGCAGTTCGTTCCTAATTGGAGTGGTTGGTGTATTTCATACTTCTAGCGAATGGATTTCGCTCAAAACTCCCCAAATGACTCCTCCCACCATATTATGATATTGCCCACGTTTGGGGCTCGATCCGAAATCAATAGGTGTGAGAAATTGGACAATTCAAGTTCAACGGCAGATCGTTCCTAATTGGTGTGGTTGGTGTATTCCATACTTCTAGCGATTGGATTTCACTCAAAACTCACCAAATGACTCCTCCGACCATATTATGATATTGCCCAAGTTTTGGGCTCGATCCGAAATCAATAGGTGTTCCAAATTGGACAATTCAAGTTCAATGGCAGTTCGTTCCTAATTGGAGTGGTTGGTGTATTCCATACCTCTAGCGATTGGATTTCACTCAAAACTCACCAAATGACTCCTCCCACCATATTATGATGTTGCCCAAGTTTGGGGCTTGATCCGAAATCAATATGTGTGAGAAATTGGACAATTCAAGTTCAACGGCAGTTCGTTCCTAATTGGAGTGGTTGGTGTCTTCCATACTTCTAGCGATTGGATTTCACTCAAAACTCACCAAATGACTCCTCCCACCAAATTATGATGTTGCCCATGTTTTGGGCTCGATCCGAAATCAATAGGTGTGAGAAATTGGACAATTCAAGTTCAACGGCAGTTCTTTCCTAATTGGAGTGGTTGGTGTAATCCATACTTCTAGCGATTTGATTTCACTCAAAACTCACCAAACGACTCCTCCCACCATATTATGATGTTGCCCAAGTTTTGGGCTCGATCCGAAATCAATAGGTGTTCCAAATTGGCCAATTCAAGTTGAATGGCAGTTCGTTCCTAATTGGAGTGGTTGGTGTATTGCATACTTCTAGCAATTGGATTTCACTCAAAACTCACCAAATGACTCCTCCCACCATATTATGATGTTGCCCAAGTTTTGGGCTCGATCCGAAATCAATAGGTGTCAGAAATTGGACAATTCAAGTTCAACGGCAGTTCGTTCCTAGTTGGAGTGGTTGGTGTATTCCACACTTCTAGCGATTGGATTTCACTCAAAACTCACCAAATGACTCCACCCACCATATTATGACGTTGCGCAAGTTTTGGGCTCGATCCGAAATCAATAGGTGTCAGAAATTGGACAATTCAAGTTCAACGGCAGTTCGTTCCTAATTGGAGTGGTTGGTATATTCCATACGTCTAGCGATTGGATTTCACTCAAAACTCACCAAATGACTCCTCCCACCATATTATGACGTTGCGCAAGTTTTGGGCTCGATCCGAAATCAATAGGTGTGAGAAATTGGACAATTCAAGTTCAACGGCAGTTCGTTCCTAATTGGAGTGGTTGGTGTATTCCATACTTCTAGCGATTGGATTTCACTCAAAACTCCTCCCACCTTATTATGATGTTGCCCATGTTTTGGGCTCTATCTGAAATCAATCGGTGTGGGAAATTGGACAATCCAAGTTCAAGGGCAGTTCGTTCCTAATTGGAGGGGTTGGTGTCTTCCACACTTCTAGCGATTGGATTTCACTCAAACCTCACTAAATGACTACTCCCACCGTATTATGATGTTGCCCAAGTTTTGGGCTCGATCCGAAATCAATAGGTGTGAGAAATTGGACAATTCAAGTTCAACGGCAGTTCGTTCCTAATTGGAGTGGTTGGTGTATTCCATACTTCTAGCGATTGGATTTCACTCAAAACTCACCAAACGACTCCTCCCACCATATTATGATGTTGCCCAAGTTTTGGGCTCGATCCGAAATCAATAGGTGTTCCAAATTGGACAATTCAAGTTCAACGGCAGTTCGTTCCTAATTGGAGTGGTTGGTGTAGTCCATACTTCTAGCGATTGGATTTTACTCAAAACTAACCAAATGACTCCTCCCACCATATTATGATGTTGCCCAAGTTTTGGGCTCGATCCGAAATCAATAGGTGTTGCAAATTCGACAATTCAAGTTCAACGGCAGTTCGTTCCTAAATGGAGTGGTTGGTGTATTCCATACTTTTAGAGATTGGATTTCACTCAATACTAACCAAATGACTACTCCCACCATATTATGATGTTAACCAAGTTTTGGGCTCGATCCAAAATCAATAGGTGTGAGAAATTGGACAATTGAAGTTCAACGGCAGTTCGTTCCTAATTGGAGTGGTTGGTGTATTCCACACTTCTAGCGATTGGATTTCACTCAAAACTCACCAAATGACTCCTCCCACCAAATTATGATGTTGCCCAAGTTTTGGGCTCGATCCGAAATCAATAGGTGTGAGAAATTGGACAATTCAAGTTCAACGGCAGTTCGTTCCTAATTGGAGTGGTTGGTGTATTCCATACATCTAGCGATTGGATTTCACTCAAAACTCACCAAATGACTCCTCCCACCATATTATGATGTTGCCCAAGTTTTGGGCTCGATCCAAAATCAATAGGTGTGAGAAATTGGACAATTCAAGTTTAACGGCAGTTCGTTCCTAATTGGAGTGGTTGGTGTATTCCACACTTCTAGCGATTGGATTTCACTCAAAACTCACCAAATGACTCCTCCCACCTTATTATGTTGTTGCCCAAGTTTTGGGCTCGATCCGAAATCAATAGGTGTGAGAAATTGGACAATTCAAGTTCAACGGCAGTTCGTTCCAAATTGGAGTGGTTGGTGTATTCCATACTTCTAGCGATTGGATTTCACTGAAAACTCACCAAATGACTCCTCCCACCATATTATGATGTTGCCCAAGTTTGGTGCTCGATCCGAAATCAATTGGTGTGAGAAATTGGACAATTCAAGTTCAACGGCAGTTCGTTCCAAATTGGAGTGGTTGGTGTATTCCATACTTCTAGCAATTGGATTTCACTCAAAACTCACCAAATGACTCCTCCCACCATATTATGATGTTGCCCAAGTTTTGGGCTCGATCCGAAATCAATAGGTGTTCGAAATTGGACAATTCAAGTTCAACGGCAGTTCGTTCCTAATTGGAGTGGTTGGTGTATTCCATACTTCTAGCGAATGGATTTCACTCAAAACTCACCAACGGACTTCTCCCACCATATTATGATGTTGCCCAAGTTTGGGGCTCGATCCGAAATCAATAGGTGTTCGAAATTGGACAATTCAATTTCGACGGTAGTTCGTTCCTAATTGGAGTGGTTGGTGTATTCCATACTTCTAGCGATTGGATTTCACTCAAAACTCACCAAATGACTCCTCCCACCATATTATGATGTTGCCCAAGTTTGGGGCTCGATCCGAAATCTATAGGTTTGAGAAATTGGACAATTCAAGTTCAACGGCAGTTCGTTCCTAATTGGAGTGGTTGCTGTATTCCATAATTCTAGCGATTGGATGACACTCAAAACTCACAAATGACACCGCCCACCATATTATGATGTTGCCCCAGTTTTGGGCTCGATTCGAAATCAATAGGTGTGAGAAATTGGACAATTCAAGTTCAACGGCAGTTCGTTCCTAATTGGAATGGTTGGTGTATTCCACACTTCTAGCGATTGGATTTCACTCAAAACTCACCAAATGACTCCTCCCACCATATTATGATGTTGCCCAAGTTTTGGGCTCGATCCGAAATCAATAGGTGTTAGAAATTGGACAATTCAAATTCAACGGCAGTTCGTTCCTAATTGGAGTGGTTGGTGTATTCCATACTTCTACCTATTGGATTTCACTCAAAACTCCTCCCACCTTATTATGATGTTGCCCATGTTTTGGGCTCGATCTGAAATCAATAGGTGAGGGAAATTGGACAATCCAAGTTCAACGGCAGTTCGTTCCTAATTGGAGTGGTTGGTGTATTCCACACTTCTCGGGATTGGATTTCTCTCAAAACTCACCAAATGACTCCCCCCACCATATTATGATGTTGCCCAAGTTTTGGGCTCGATCCGAAATCAATAGGTGTGAGAAATTGGACAATTCAAGTTCAACGGCAGTTCGTTCCTAATCGTAGTGGTTGGTGTATTCTATACTTCTAGCGATTGGATTTCACACAAAACTCACCAAATGACTCCTCCCACCATATTATGATGTTGCCTAGTTTGGGGCTCGATCCGAAATCAATAAGTGTTCCAAATTGGACAATTCAAGTTCAACGGCAGTTCGTTCCTAATTGGAGTGGTTGGTGTATTCTATATTTCTAGCGATTGGATTTCACTCAAAACTAAACAAATGACTCCTCCCACCATATTATGATGTTGCCCAAGTTTTGGGCTCGATCCGAAATCAATAGGTGTGAGAAATTGGACAATTCAAGTTCAACGGCAGTTCGTTCCGAATTGGAGTGGTTGGTGTATTCCACACTTCTAGCGATTGGATTTCACTCAAAACTCACCAAATGACTCCTCCCACCAAATTAAGATGTTGCCCAAGTTTTGGGCTCGATCCGAAATCAATAGGTGTCAGAAATTGGACAATTCAAGTTCAACGGCAGTTCGTTCCTAATTGGAGTGGTTGGTGTATTCCAAACTTCTAGCGATTGGATTTCCCTCAAAACTCACCACATGAATCCTCCCACCATATTATGATGTTGCCCAAGTTTGGGGCTCGATCCGAAATCAATAGGTGTGAGAAATTGGACAATTCAAGTTCAACGGTAGTTCGTTCCTAATTGGAGTGGTTGGTGTATTCCACACTTCTAGCTATTGGATTTCACTCAAAACTCACCAAATGACTCCTCCCACCATATTATGTTGTTGCCCAAGTTTTGGGCTCGATCCGAAATCAATAGGTGTGAGAAATTGGACAATTCAAGTTCAACGGCTGTTCGTTCCTAATTGGAGTGGTTGGTGTATTCCATACTTCTAGCGATTGGATTTCACTCAAAACTCACCAAATGACTCCTCCCACCATATTATGATGTTGCCCAAGTTTTGGGCTCGATCCGAAATCAATAGGTGTTCCAAATTGGACAATTCAAGTTCAACGGCAGTTCCTTCCTAATTGGAGTGGTTGGTGTATTCCACACTTCTACCGATTGGATTTCACTCAAAACTCACCAAATGACTCCTCCCACCATATTATGACGTTGCCCAAGTTTTGGGCTCGATCCGAAATCAATCGGTGTGAGAAATTGGACAATTCAAGTTCAACGGCAGTTCGTTCCTAATTGGAGTGGTTGCTGTATTCCATACTTCTAGGGATTGGATTTCACTCAAAACTCACCAAATGACTCCTCCCACAATATTATGATGTAGCCCAAGTTTGGGGCTCGGTCCGAAATCAATAGGTGTTCCAAATTGGACAATTCAAGTTCAACGGCAGTTCGTTCCTAATTGGAGTGGTTGGTGTATTCCACACTTCTAGCGATTGGATTTCACTCAAAACTCACCAAATGACTCCTCCCACCATATTATGATGTTGCCCAAGTTTGGGGCTCGGTCCGAAATCAATAGGTGTTCCAAATTGGACAATTCAAGTTCAACGGCAGTTCGTTCCTAATTGGAGTGGTTGGTGTATTCCATACTTCTAGCGATTGGATTTCACTCAAAACTCACCAAATGACTCCTGCCACAGTATTATGATGTAGCCCAAGTTTGGGGCTCGGTCCGAAATCAATAGGTGTGAGAAATTGGACAATTCAAGTTCAACGGCAGTTCATTCCTAATAGGAGTGGTTGGTGTACTCCATACTTCTAGCGATTGGATTTCACTCAAAACTCA